>NC_052134.2:4745805-5060273 GCF_016086655.4 Lepeophtheirus salmonis | reverse complement strand
GTAACAGCAACATAACTACCTCCTAAAACAAACAAATGCTCAAAATAACCAACATACAGATGCCTACTTAAATATTTACATATCTAAAACTAGTTTATCATTAAAAATAGACCAATCATAATCAATAAAACTTCCATCAAGAGCTTTTGGTTTCGTTTCAATCGATAATAATTAGCTTTCATTAAGTCTGACGATAAGTAGATACCCCCCTCATCAACAATTCCTAAATATTGTATAATTCTTAATCTTCCATTCTGTGAATAAGGACACTTAATGAATAAATAAATATCATCCTCCTCTTCCTCCTCACACAGTCTACAAATAACGGTAACGTTATTTTTCAACCATTTATTTGAAGGCAGTAAATTTGTAGTCAGCCTATAATTTACCCAGCACGTGTAATGGGAAATCAGAGGGCTTTGAATACTTTTTTAAATGACCTAGGCACATTTGTTGATCCCCAACGCTTCCTAAATTTTTCGATAAGCCTCAATCCAGATGAGGTAGGTGGAGTTATGAAGTTCTTGATCCTCTCCTTCGAAACCCTCCTATTGATTGGAAAAATGAATTATCAGGTCTTTCAGGACAAACCAACGACGCATTTCTTTTAAATGCGTATACATTTATCAAAATGAGCCTATTATTTTGTAACTCCTCCAATTTTATATCCCCCACCACATTCCACCCTCCTTGGGTCATTTTCCTCCGACCGTGTTCTCTAAAGATCCGCAATACTCTTGGGTTTCGAACTAAAGGTTCCGCTCCTGTCATACCCAACGAAGCATCCTCAAGCAACTTCGAACATTCAGTACCTATACCCCACAAAAAACTTCCCTTAATTTTAAATAATTTAATAAGGTGGGCATGACCATATTCAGGATGGTCATAAAGATCATAACCAGATATTCTTTTCATATCCACCTTTATGATGCTTGCCCATGTACTTTGACTCCCATTCAATCTTCTAAGCCATCAAAAATTGCTCATAATCCAGCGTTTCTTGGTGTCTACAAGTCCAAGACTCCCACAAGAACTTTTTTTACGAAGTCAAGTCAATGATATTGTAGCACACATTTTCCCATCGAAGACGAATCTTCTCTTCATTTGATCAATTATTTTTTTCTTTTTCTTCAGTGTATGGAACAAAACATATTAAATGACTAATGTTGGACATGATCATTTGATTCAATATAAGTACTCTTCCAGATAGATCCAAACGGTAACTTTGAAAGTGGAAGCATATTTGTTTCACTTTCCTTTCTAGTTCTTCAAAGTTTAGGTCAATTGTCCTCCCGACCTCTATATCCAAAATTTAATTACTTTGCTAATGAAAGAACATTTTTTTGTAGGGGGGTTGGGCTATACGCGGCCTAATATTTACGTCAAAATGATGCTGCCAATGCCATTTTCAATACTAATATCATAGTACGGTTGGAAATCCCGGTAACAATAAACTGTTCCATAATTGTGATTTAGTTATTAAGGGAGCTTAAGTTTTTATTTTGTTCCACTTGATTGTAGTGACAAATACGACTCATTATTAATATGTATAACTTGGGACCAGGCCTCCAAGGCCCCTGCTATATAGCCTCTAGCTCGCAAAATACTAATTAGAATTTATTTATTTCCTTTTTTATTCAATATATGTGTCGAAATATCAAAAATTTCCGTACTTAATATCGAAATATCTTTGTTTCTGACAAATTAAAATCATATCGATTCTGCTACTCAACTAGACCTTTTACAAAGAGATTACAATATAAATTAATTGATCATTCACAAAATCAAGTTTGTATTACCAAAGTACGACTTCAGTCCGAAAGTCTTTATTTATGAAATATATATAAACTGTACAAATTCATGGTATATACCAATGAATCATGATAATCCATTATATATAATTTATTAACATTCTGTTTATTGGCAATATTTAATATCACAATCATTCTTCCAATCAATAATAGCGTACAATAAAACAAGGCTTGATAAATAAATAAATACAATATGATTCTTTAAAAATAGCCCCAATAAAATATGTTGCTAGAGGATAGAATATATATACTTTTACCTATCAATATAATCATTTTCTGAGACTATTTTGACATGTCCCATTCATTTTTTATCATCATTCATCGATCTTTTGTATGAATGAAATATGTAAAATACCCAATATTTATTTATTATTTTTGATACAACATTGCCTGTCAGTGAAAAAAAAATGTAGTGTTGGATTCGAGTTATAACTATCAAGTTCGAGATTCTGAGTATTGAGTCAAGTGAGCTTAAGTAAAGTCAGGAAAGGGGAAAAAATATTCTTCCATTGAATTAAACAAACATCAATACGGCAATTCAAAACTAAGAGCGCATTACATTCAAGGAAAAATATTAGGTCAAAAAAATTATAAGGAACTGCTCAAACGAAATTTAAAAACAACTGAGAGTATTTTATTTTAAATATTCCTTTCATTGGTCAGATGGAGTTACACTGATCAAGTATAAGAAGTTATCATAGTATTACCTTTACTTTATCTGACATAATATTGTGTGAAATGCATATACATGAAGAATGACGGGGCACGAACCAACGCACATTGAGTGCAAGAGAATAATTTCTCCCAAGTTAGTAACCTGCAAGGTAAAAATGGTATATCTTGATGCAGATGCAATAATTACCTTCCTAATTCCCCCAAACCTCAGTTCATTGCCAGAAGTAAGTCGAGTTGCTATAAGTACTTTAGAACTTATTAATGCATAATTTACTGCAGGGATTTCAGGATTGAAATTTGTTTGCAGAGGAATTCCGAAGAAAATATGGGCTTTCATGTGTTATGAAGTCAAATCCACCAAGCCCAACAACTTAGCATTATGACTTGATAAATATAACTGCTCAGATACCGACCATGAAGATTAATCTCTACTCTAGTTTTGAGCATTCGAGTATAGTTAAGTAGAGCTTTTCAAATAATATATTTCGAATGAGTTGTAGTAATTTTCATAAAACACTCGACTTTAGTAAAGTCGAGTTTTTTTTCGAGTTCGACGTTTATCATCACTAATAAAATGTTAACTTACACATAAATCTTCACAATTTTTGAAGATCCCATTTTTCATATTAAAAAAATGGTATTTGATTGTTATTAGATACTATAATATATATGTAGGTATATAATCTTGTGGGAATTGCTTAAAATCTTGTTAACTTTTTTATAACTTTATTATATTTTGAGTTTTTTTATTCTCAATAGGATTACAAATAATACTTTTACCTAGATTTCTGTATAATTATTGAAATATTAATTCTTAATATATATATAAACTGCTAAAAATGAATAAAAAAAGGTTAAACGTTACAAACATTGAGATCAAAGTTATTGGAGGGTTAATTTCTTGTTTTAATACCAGACATAAACGCAGTGTTTTTTTGGTTACAAATTACGTCATCTGATGCACATTATCCACCGTCTATATGTTTTTACTTAAACATTATTTAATTATACTTATTCCCTCTTAAAAAAACCGTTGTTTCAAATCCGAGTTAGTCTGGAAACGAGTTCAATTCTGCACTCAATTAGAGTCTGGTTAAAGTAATAGTATGTAGGCTATGGACAAATATCCAAAAAGCCACAAGGAAACTTCGTGATATCTCATGGATAAAAAGGCATACTTTCAAAATGCTTTTGTCATGTCAAAACTCTCCATTTGTATTTTTTTAGACCTATTTCAAGTGATAGTTTATTATTAAAATCAAACTAAAAGTAAATAGAAGGAAATTGAAGGGATCATAAAGATGTTTTAATAGACATATAAGCAAGTCTTTTTACGTGTATATGATAATAAAAAAGTCAATTTTTATCAAGTAAGGACAAAATATAACCCTTATGAAAAAATAACATTTATTAACAATGGAAGAACACTGAAAAAATTATCCTATCCTAAATTAAACTATTTTCGTATAAAATAGTAATAATTTATTAGAGTTGTAAAAAATAAGGCAATCTGATATGTAACCCATGGAAATTTAAAAAATGTGTAAGAGGAGAGAAGCCTGTTTGTCATTATTTTAAATTAAATTCGCTATAATCAATTATACGAAGAAGAGAATAAACAAAAATCCCACTCCAAATAAACAAGGACATAGATTACTATGATATCCATAAGTGTCCGCAAGGATGTCAACGCCCCCCCCCAATTAAGGAATTTTCTCTTTATTTCAAAAAATTTAATATTTGAATTTTTTTTGTGAAAAAATGTGAATTTTTGAAAAAATTTGGATTTTTTCATTTCAATTTTGCGAAAAAATTATTTTCTATGAATTTTTGTCAACTTTTCATAGAAAATTTAAATATTTATATTTGAAATTTTTTTCGGACAAATTTCGTAAATGAAACAAAAACTAAATTTTTCAATTTTTTGTGAATAGTTGTGAATTTTTGAAAATTTTATTCAAAGTGTTTATAATTTGGAATTTAATTCTTTACATTTTTTTTCCAAAAAAATGGATAATTTAATTTTTATTTTGGCAAAAATTTAATTTTTTCACAAAAGTTTTTTTTTTTCGAATATTTTTTTGTTTATTTATTTATTTTTTTCAAAAAAAATCCAGAACCAAGATCCCCCCCCCCTTTAAAAAAATAAATAAATATATATACATATAATCCTGCTGACGTCTTTGATATCGATCCTCAATTCTATTCCGTGTCCAACAAGGACTTGAACATATAACACCCATGCAAATCATCAGTGTTACTCTCTATCATTCATAGGCACACGCACATTATATTCAGATATTCCTTCCTCAACAATTAAAGAATAATGTATTAAGCTTAAGAAAAAAAAAATACACTGTTCAGGTTCCAACGACAAAAATCTTCGCACGTAGAGATATAACAAATGTTGGAATTCCGATGAGCTTAAAAACGAGGGAGTTACTTTATTTATTTATATTAAAATTTTCATGGTTGTCAGTGGTCGATTGAAGAATTGAGTAACTGCTATCAACCTATTTTGGGCCTTTTCTTTCCTTTTTGGAGGAATGGTTGCACTATACAACAAAGGTAACGCGTGGGGAAGGAATTAATTATAAAAGCACAAATTTTTTACTGGTTAAGAAAATACACTATTTTTTAAATATGCTCGTAGCGATTCCAGCTATTTTTACATCTTTAAATTCATCAAGACTATTTCTCCTTTAACTTATTGTAAGTTTTGAATTATTTCTCGAATGCACTTAATTTGTAACAAATGACATATAGAAGGTCAAGGCTCAGCAATTTGATGATCAGGCCGATGGAACCAAAATATCGTAACTTTTTATAAGTAAATTCTTTCAAAATTGAGGGGGGATGGGTAATGGCTAAGGGTGATAATTTTGGTAAGAATAGAAGAGCGTGCGAGGAGAAGAGAAGAAATACTTATGGCATCATTGATTAAATAATATACATCTTCTTCTATCAATCAAGAAAGTTATCATTCCCCCTTTATTATTCAATATTAATATAATAATATTAGATGGGGATAGTCGATAGAGAACTGAATAAAATGCCTAAAATAACATCGCCTTCTGTCTGGATTTCTGAAAATGGAGGCCCAGGAATTTGGAAAATTATTACCGGATGAGAAACAGATGGTTTGTCGGATTTGTCGATACAAATGTACCTTTAGTCCCCTGTTTAGAATTACACGCCACTCATTATCCTCATCTCATATTCATCTAAAAAAGCAAGTTAATGATGAATACATCAAGTCAGACTTTAACTCTGATCCCACAAAGATGCTTATTGCATGTAATATAACCTTATCCATTGCTAATCATCTACGTTCAAAAAATTTATGGAGAAATACACGGGTAAACCTATCCCTTCCCGAGGAATCATTATTAAATTAATGGAAGATGTTGGTACTGATGTCATTTATAGAAATACATATAAAAATGTTTTGAGTCATCCACACCAAATGACGATCAAGTTATCAGTAAAAAGTATAAAATATTTACTAATTTCGAAATGGAACTCTGAATTTTGTACTATCTAACAGTAAGTATTCAATTTTTTTTAAATCTAACACTAAAATATGATTCTATTTTAGCCAAAATTATCAAAAATTATGATACACAACTCATTCAATTGCAAAAAAAAGTGTTTAAATGGTCGCAACAACGGGAGTAGTAGCTTTGGATGGTTCGCAACTAGTTTGTCTGAGACTAGTTTCTTTACTTAAAGACTTGGGTATGATAATTAGGTTTTCCAATATTACATAGTCAATAAATATTACTCTTTTTATCACTTAAGGCTTAGCTATGGTTGATATGCTCCAAGAAATGGTGTTCAGAAAACTCATAAAAGGCAAAAATAACTACTTAAATGGTCACAACAACCGGGGTAGTTACATTGGGTGTATCATTATAATTAGCAATTGTGTAAATCCTTCATGATAATAGTATGTTGTTATAAAAGCATAAATAACGGGGAAAATATCTTTTTTGATGCTCTTAATAAGGAGTAATATCGCTGGACATTAGTAAATAATTAGCTTTTGCTCTAATTCTTTAAGATCGATTTATTTCTAACATTTTTTATTAGTATATTTATTGTCCAATTTTATGATTTTGACATTTACTTTATTATTAATAATTAGTTAGATCTCATCGGTAGAGATATATCTATCCTGTGCACAATTGTATATAGCAACTTCCATATGAAGAAGAGGGGTGATTATTTTTTTGATTAAAATCCACATCTTGCTTGTGTTTTGCAACCTAAAGTTATGACATATTTAACTGGATTCCGGTGTCAGAACAAGAAAATATTATTTGGATCAATCTATAATTTCTATATTCTGTATATATAATTTATTGTTATTAGTTATATGATTCCAATTGTTTAACTTTGTATATTTAACATAAATGTATGATGGTATATTTTTTATTATGTAGATTATATTTAATTAAAGCCTTCTTTTAAAACCTGGAACTTCAAATATATTTCGAAATACTCAACTTTGTCGTTTCATTAGCTATTATTCTGAGAATAAGGTTCATAATGAATTACAATTTCATGGAGTGTGACATTTTCAAATCTACTGTAACGGATAAAAAATGTCTAAGTCAATTATACGTAGTATATCTACATTAAACATTTTGCTAATAAATACTTTCGTTATACCGTCAAAAATCATAATAAAGCAGGCAGATGATAATCACATCAGTATTTTAAACAATGATACCATATGTATTTTTTTCCCCCTTCTCCTTGCACGCTTTTTTCTCTACAATATTATCAACTTTAGTAATGGCTTCTTGATAACAGAAAAAATCATTACCGGGCCTCCCGAATATATTATTTAATTTTTTTGTCTATTTTTTGCAGTTTTTATTTATCAATCCACTAGTGGCTAAGAGTATCAAATAATGTCGACACTTTGTAAGATGTTATAAATAAAAGTTTAAATTTTTTATGCTGATATCACTATGCAACAAAATCCAAGTGTTGAAGTTTAATTTCAATTGAGAATCATATTTTGAAATGCAAAACCATATGGAGGAAAATTAAAGGCAGTAACAATTCATAAAGACATTTAACTTTTAAATTATTTATTAAGTTATTTTCAAATAAAATAATAAATGTGAATGGTTGCTGGGGGGACAGAAATACTGATGCATAGTGTATTCTAACCTTTGACCTACTAAAATTGGAATTCTAATATATATTATAAAATATTCCCTGGACAACACAAAAATAAGGGTAAGGAAGGACATTTATGGACAATTGAGAATGATTGTTCACATTATTATAAAGGACCCTACAATATTCTCCCAAACTTTTGCACAACCGGTACAAATAAACTCATACACATAGCATGTATATAGGACAGACAAGGGACAGTTGCGAAATTTCTTTTTTTAAACTCAATTTATTAAATGTTGCACAAAACAACCGCAACATCAAACGTGTGATGAGAGCTAATTTTGGGCAGAGCTGAGTCTTATATAATTGCAACACAACCCACGAGCTAAAAGGTTACCTTCCCACATCAATATAATCCATATACCTTTATCTTTTTATCTATAAAAATATGAAACATCTGAAATGTCACATTTCATACTGATTCAAAAATACATATTATATTCCAGATATGGAACTTTTATGCTGATATGGAACAATATTAATGAGTTATATATATAATTAAATGGAATTTATTTAATGAAAAAATTAAACACAAAATTTCCCATAATTATAAAACCCAAGGAAATCCAAGTTTTAAAAAAAACAACCTTGCTGCTAAGCTACATTAAATTTTGGCGTGACTCAGTCACACCAACTCTGAGCAATTTAGTCGAAATAAAAAGTGCTGCAAATTTCCTTTACAATGTACAGTGTGCGTAATCAACTCTGAACAAATGTTAGTACAATAATTTTTGATCACATATCTCAAGAATAATGAGAGATAGAAAATAGAAATTTAATTTAATAATTCATCATGTAAATTAAGTGATAATTTATTCAATATGATTCCAATGAGGTGCAACAGTAGCCTCCAAACGTGCTTAAAGACAAAGAAAGTATTTTTTAAGTAAGTGGCATCTATTCCAGGCTGTAATGATGGAAGTTTTCAGGTCATCAACATTCACGTGGAGAGTACGACAGGCTTCCATCGCCACAACACTCCATATGCTGTAAGCCAATGGATTCAGATCTAGTAATGATGTGGGCCACATGCCCAAAAATTACAAATACTGGACTCAAGCCAAACTTTGGACTCCTTGACTTCAAGTTAAGCCAGATACTTCAAATATGTCCCTAACTACATATACAGCAATCCGGGAGCACCCAAACTGGTTGGCAATGTCCTTGGGCTATATTCCCGCGTGGAGAAAAATCAAGATATTGTTTTGTTTTGTTAGGTCAATGATTTAATCGAGGCAAAATATTGTAAAAATTAATTAGAATTTTTTTTATAAAATCATAAAACTTTAGTAAAAATTTCAAACTTGCAACTCTACTCCTTACTCTCTATTCTAAACCTTTTATGCGTCTTCAGATTTCGGTTACACACAGTATAGTCAAAATATATTATGATTAGATTTAGTCATAAGTGTTTAACTAAAGCGTATAATAATGATTTTTTGAACAAGGGTTTTAATTTGTTCAGTAAAACTTTCTCTCTCTCTCTAAAATAATACATTATTCATTTAGAATTTATCTTAATTGCTTTTTTTGCTAAATTATAATGATGACTTGAAACCCGATATAAACTATTGAATATTGCTTCTTTTTTTTTCAATTAGTAAAGGCTTAAATTATGATGAAGTAGAAACATGAAAGAAATTATGAAAGAGGGAAGGATTTTAGAACATGAATATGTCTTTTTTTAATTAACCACATGAAAAGACAAAATAATAATTTAAATACAAAGTTCTACTCTATAAGATCGAATTTCAATAAAAAATAAAAATATACTAGACATAATGTATAGAGATTAAAGTGAAACTTTACTTAGAATCTCTTACTTAGAAATTTTGGTGAAGGACGTTTTGCATAATTTGGCTTTAAACACGAAGATGAAAAAATTGTAAAATTTCAGGCCCTGCTCTTGACTAGGACCCCCTAACGGATAAAGTTTTATAAATATGAGCAAAATTTATATAAAAAGCAAAAGATGCTCTAATAAATATATATATTTTTAGATAGGAGACTGTATTTTATTTTATAATTAAGATAAATCATTTTTTTTATAATTAAGCTAAATCATTTTTTTATTTTAATTTTAAAAAAGAATATATAGAAAAGAACCCACCACATTTTTCTTTGCCCCAGGCTCTTTTCACTCTGTAGATGGCCCTAGAGAGGACCATAGAAATTGACAACATCAAAATAGTAGATTGTGATCAATAATATTGCCATTTCGAGGATCAAAAATAGTTTTTGTTGCAATCCACACCAATGAATCTGATAAACCGAGTGTTCCATTAAAATATCAAAACTTTGAATTTTAAACTTTAAACAGACATAATTTATTAATTAAACTAATTTGAACAAAATTACTATTATAAACAGATGTGATTCTGAACTCCCTTAATCATTAATGTAGCTTCCGGTAGCGGCAATTATGGCTTTAAGGGGGCGGTGGAAGGTCTGGATCACACTACGGATAGTGTCCTGGCTGACAGTGGCTTCGAGGGGCTTGGTGTTTGAATGACACTGCCATCCTCCCAAAGATTGTAGTCGAGGGGGTTGGTATCAGGGATATAGAGGGCACAAAATTGTCAAAAAAGAACTCAAAAGGTTCATTCAAAAGAGTTTTGCAAAGGAAGAGATTTGTTTCTTTCATTGTGTGTGTCAAAATTGCCCTTCCCACCCACTTTTTTGATAGTTCTCTAAACAATCTGGTGTTAAACCCGAGATCTCTTGCATGGGCCGACATGCACAATGGAAATTAAGTAAGCTAGAGAACCAAGGCTTGTTTGATAACTAATTGTTTATTCTTTTATATATCAAAGTGTTAATTAATTTATTCACTCACCTTCATTAGTTATTAAACTAGTATGTGTTCAGATTTCAATGGACCAGCGGGTATATGGATATACTTTAGAATAAAAAAAATAATCGATGAAGAACGGTACTAGTGAGTCCCATTTAATCTGATGAGATCCCTGCTTATAATGTTAAATCCGTAGGAAATTTTTGGGCTGAACATGTACTCTATGGCTAAAACACTTTTGACCTCCATTATCACATGACACGAACCCCTTTTTTACAGCGTTTGGATGCAGATTTTCTTCCAGAGCCTGTGCAAAGCGGACACCAAATTTGAATATTTTTATATAAGGAGCAGATGAGTAATTGACAATACTTGAGCCAGGTTCATACAGCATATAATATTGACCTAAAATGTGTCATAATTAAATTTATAGACGGTGATTTGTAGGGAAAATAATTTATAACGTCTATTATATTTATTTCTCGTATATATCCATGGAACTCAAAAATATTGGAATTGTGTATTTTATACGTTTTATTTAGTGATCATTATCCAAAGATATTTACTAAGACAACACATTATTAAAAATAAGTATAAAATCCAAATATTTTCTCCTTTCTCATTGAATAATTTTTTAAAAAGAATTTTCTGTCTTGTGTCTTTGAATAGATGCCACAAATAATACGCACATCTTGTATATTCATAACATTTCATTAGAAATGGGAAAATTTTGACTTTTACAGCTTTTATATTGGTGTTTCGCCATAAATATTATCTACCTTTAAAAAATGTACATCGTTCACTATGAATAATATACTTAATAATTTTGTATCTCCATATAAATAAGATTAGTAAAGATCGTAAAATAAAGTAGATTGACATAGCCATACATATCCAAAGAACGTGGGAGACATATCGGTCATGAATATTTGGACATACGAAAATTGGTCCAAATTATGTGCCTTGCTCATGATTCGGAGAATTTTTTAGCAAAATTCAACCGTAGTAAATACAAAAAATATTGACAATATGTAATACAGATGAAGCGTTTCTCTATAACTACAGTCCAGAGTGCAATTGGCAGTCAGTTCACTGAACTGCACGCCATGAACCGAATCCAAAGTGTAGAAATGCATAACAGGTTATCGCATCAGTATTTTGGGATACGCATGCTATGGTATTCATTGGAAACTTCGTGAAAAAATTGTTGTGCATCAAACCCGGTGACAATCCCTCCGTGATTGCACGTAACTTTGGGATCATTAGGACTACCGTATACAACGCCGAGAAGCTCTGCTGCGAAACCAAATCCTTTGTCGATCGTCACAGGTCGGGAAGACCAAAATCGGTCTGTACAGAGAGCCTCATAAGGATTGTGAAGGCGAAGATAGACAGACACCCTCGTGACGACATCCACCAAATTGCCAGGGACTTCATGCTTCACAAAACTGTTGTCCGGTTCATCGTTAAGGAGGATTTGGGCCTAAAAGTTTAGAATTGTTACAAGAATTCAGGGTTCTACTGTTTTACACAGACAAAAGAGGCTACAACGATGGAAGATCCCCCATCATATATTGAAGAAACCCAATAGGAAAATGCTAATTTTTTAAGATGAAAAAATATATACAGTTGACCCAGTTAGTAACTCCTGCAACCTTCGGTACATTGCCAAGACCCCAAAGATGCCCCTCCTTAGGTAAAACTGGCCGGTCGTTCGAAACATCCAGCCAATGCAATGATACTCGGTGTCATTGGTACAGATGGTAACGTGTTTCTAACGTTTTGGATAAAAGGGACCTTCAACCTCAACGCAACCTACGGCATTGGAAATTGCGTATGTAAACAGGATGGAACACCTTGCTACACTTTTAAAATGCCCCAAAAGTATTTGCCCAACAATTTAGGGGTGGATGGATTTTGGTCGAAGAAGATGTGGCCGCCAAACTCACCCGACCTGAACTACTTTACTACTACGTATGGAGCACCGTAGAGTGGAAGATCAACACCCACTACCACAACAGCGTGGAGGTAATGAAGGCCCAGGTATTCGTAAGTTTCGAACACGCCTGGAGCTTTGTATTACGGTAGAGGGAGGAATTTCTGAAAATAATAGAAATTTTGATAAGTTTAATCTAATTATCAATGATATTTTTGTATCACTAATATTAATATTAAGCCTAGTTTTCTCTTTCTTTCTAATAAAGTAAAAAGTGTACAAGGACTTATGGCGCATAGAGTGTGTCCGCTTTAATCGTTGTATTGCCCTCTAAAGTAACTATATTGTATACATACATCAAATTTGGTAAAATAAATCTGTTTTATTATGTTAGCCTACGAACTTTTCATCCGACCTGTAATATTTGCTTTATAAAGGAAATTCAACTCTAAAATTTTCATTTTTGCTTAACCTTACATAATATATGATAAAAATCAGGAATTCTATTTTCTATTTTGATCTTATTGAAAGAGCTATATTTACAAGAAAATATTATCCCTAAATCAGGTTTATACTGTATATTGTACACAATACTAGCATGTTTATACTTTTAAAAATTAGGATTTAACCTTTATAGAAAAATTGACATTTTATAGCACTAAAGATAAATTATCAGGTCCAGTATCTTCAAATTTGAAAAAAAAACTATAAATGTAAATACTGTTAAATTTCAACATCTTGTATGACAATGACATAATATACAATCCCATTGAGTGGTTTATGCTTGTACATGTATTAATTAAAATAATAATCGTTGAATAAAATGTATAAATCAAACAGTTTTCGCTTCTTGAAGATTTTTTACAGGTTTCAATCTTATATTTAATTTATTTTATCTTTATTTATTTCGATCTGTGGCAATAAATGACTGTGAGTGTGGACTATGAATAATAAAATTTACAGTAGAATTTGAATGTATACAAATAAATATGTAGAACTACAGCTTGAGTAGCTAAATTGACTTATAAAATTTAAAAACTGAATAAAATCTGTAAGCAATATGCGACAATTATAAAATTAGAAAATAAGAGCAAAAGGTAATAATAATCAAAAAAAAAAGCGGGTCTGTTGACACAAAACTTCCTTTGAAATATATGATTTATGAAAATTTAAAATGAATTTTGCAGCCCTTGTGCTTTTAGGGTTATAAGGCCAACATTTCCGAGATCTTTTTTGTAGGAGTACCCCATGTATATTAGTCCTTCAAATCTCCTCTTAACTTTCTCCATGGGATTGATTAGGTAAAATTGTGTCATGTTCCAAAATTCGGATCCATACATATAGATAAGTAAGACCAAGGATGTCTGCAAATGGGTAGGCAGGAGGGGTTGTAGCCCCCCCATATTAAGGAGTTTTAAATTTTTGCTTTTTACTGGATTTTTATTGGTCAGGATAAAAAAATATTCGTGAAAATAGGCAAAAAATTTAATATTTGAAAATTGTTTTTCCAAAAAATTTAATATTTGAAATTTTTTTTTCCAAGAAATTTAATATTTAAAATTATATTTTTGCTATTTTTTTTCTTCCCAAGAATTTTTTTTTTGTAAAAAAACAGTATTTATGATATTTTTTGCGAAAAATATGAAGCTTTGTAAAAAAATTTAATTTCGGAAGTTTTTTTAATCTTTGAAATTTTTTCAAAGAAATTTCTGGGAAAAGCTTTTAATTTTTCAAATTTTTTTCCAAAAATATTTTTTAATGATAGCTTTTGGAATTTGTTTTTCCTAAAAAATTTAATATTAAAAATTATATTTTTGAAATTTTTTTTTACAAAAAATTAATTTTTCATAAAAAAAACCGATATTTTTGATATTTTTCGCAAAAAACTATGAAATTTTGTTAAAAATTTAATTTTTGGATGTTTTTTAATCTTTGAAATTTTTTCAAAGAAATATAATTGTCTGTGAAAAGCTTTCAATTTCTGAATTTTTTTTTCAAAAAAATTACTATATGAAGTTTAATTTTTGATTTTTTTTGTGAATAGCTATGGATTTTTGGTATTTTTTCCAAAAAAAATATCCAAAAATGAAGCCTCACTGAATTAACATTTATACAGTACTATTTATATTATTAATTATTCGGGGGGGTGAAAGCTGAAGTCAATATTGGAGGGTCAATAGACAAAGATTATAATAGGGAAAGCCACTCGCCCTGTTTTACTACTTAATAGATATTATAAATAAGGAAAGCCTCCACAAGGCGATTAGAGTACATATCTCTAAAGGAATGTCATTAATGATATACCAATCTACTTTTGGATATTAATATAAGAGAGTAAGAGACAACGCTGAAGCAGCTGTAATCAAAAGTACATTAATCTTAGGAAATACCTAGACATTTATGTTTCATCAAAAAGAATAATGTACAACTTATATTGTTCGGTATACAGGTAGTATATTAGTACAGAGAAACAGATAAGGGATCCCGGAATATTTTTTATTCTTTATAAGTAACAAAATTCCAGAAAATATTGAGATCTCCTAGTAAATAATAAATACTGTGAAAGGCAAATTCTTTACTAAGAATAATAATAAATTTTATGCATTTCCAACGATTCTCAATCGTTGTTTACTTCATATTATCATTAATAGTATCCGGGTTGTTTTTTAGAAGGCGTGAGCATGGGTTTCTTTTTCTTTTTTTGTCAAATTTTTGTCAACCTGCAACAAAAAATAATTTAATAGTACGTGATAAACAACCTATTTTTTTTTTTTTTTTTGTACATTATATTAATTATTGCCATCAGATTGGTCGGGGGTAGTTAAATGGGTTCCTCGGATGTATGTGATGCATTGACCGTGGTTTTTAAGAATCCATGGGTACCTTCAATTACCCCACGCAACCTGAGGGATTAAAGCTATTTTTTGATATGGGCGGTGGTGTTTAACTATCCCACACTACCCCTGCCCAACACAAGGAATTTGAACTAGTTTGTGGCGCTAAAGGGGTCCTTGGATGTATTGGACGCTACCCTCACACTTTAAGGTACTCCCTTGGGGGATGGAACAATTAGATATTTGTCATAAATAATATTTAGTGAATTTATAATATGTTATTATTCATCATGAAGTTTTAATAAAATACGGGCAATTTTCCTCCATGGCAATTTTCTCCAGGCTATCTTCCACGGGTAATTTTCTCCAGAGCAGTTATCAACCCACGTGAAAATATATATATCAAATCTTGGTATACAGCTCTTGATGTTAAATCTTCTCTAGTCAAAAATCTCGAATTTCTGTTAAAGTTGATTTTTTTTGTAAATACACATCCAGCAATTTCAGAAGCTGGAACAAAAAAATCCAGGCACCTTTGGTATTTAAACAAACAAAATATATTCTTGACCTTGTTTGACACCAAAAGTATCATTTCAAGGAAAACAAGCAATTGCCGCAGCAATTATAAATTTGGAAGGTCCATTATTCCATCAAATATTCCAAAACGAATAAAAGTAGACTTAAATCATATTGGAAAACTATAATTAGCAAAATTGTTTTTAAAAAACACCTTGAACTTTTTATATTTGGGCATAAGGAATAATTTCCTTCAAGCTGACTATCAAACTTAGAATTCAAAGGATGACTATCAGGCTTCGTGTTCAATCATTAATAACTTAATATGTGTTAATGATTCGGCTGAAAGGGGGAAGGGGTGCTCCCATAAAAGAATTCAACTCCCTAATTATTAATGATGAAGACTGTTAGAAATGGGTTCAATATTGATAACACCCCTTTTATTTTAATAATAGTTAATTTTGTCAATTTTTTGATTCATTTAAAAAAATTATATAAGATTAATTAAGAAAATATATTTTTTAATTTCCTAAAGAAATTCGATGAGTCCCCTTAACAAAAGAAGATAATGAAAAAGTTTCATAAAAGATTTAAGTCCCTCCGATAATAATTTTTGTTTTTTATTATAAAAATTTGGCAGTATTCCTGATTGTTAAAAAGTATTAAGACATATAATGCGTGCTGTGAGTAATAGGTTAAAAAAGGTTCTTCTCTTTGTACTTCGTTTAAAATCAAAGAAACTAATTTTAGGACAAAAAAATATGAATACTTTTGAAAGATAATTTACTTATGTAAAGAAAGTTATAAATTATATTTAATCATATCTGCTTGTGGTTGGAAGATATCAAAAGAAGAAGACAAAATTTTCGAAAAAAACCCGTCAATTTTCATAACTTAAAGCGCGGTGTGTGCCTCTTAAATCTTTTCCAAATTGCTCCAAATTTGTGAACCATCGTTTTTTGCTTAAAATGCATATTTTAAGCATATGAGAGCTCAACATTTCAAAAAAATTAAAAAGTTAGAAATGCACCGCTGTAATATAGGTAGTGATGTAAATCATGCTTACACGGTTTTGGGGATTAGTAATCTGAAGAATTAATTTTCTTTTCCTTCACTGTTTGCATTGTTATTTAATTCCTGAGCAGTGAACTTACTTTTCCACTACATTCAGTTATATTCAAATCCTGATTGAAGATTCGTGTTTACTCATAAAAGATGGAGAGTATCTTGGGGATTTGGTGCAGAGTTGTAATTGTGTGTCCTTGTTGGGCTCCGAGTAGAATGTAGGATTTAACATATGAGTCTTACCAATGACTTTGTTTATTTCCTTTTCCACCTCCTTTCATATCACAGCTGATTATAGCCAATCTAATGAAAAGTCAGGACAACTAATTTTCTCTCCTCCAAAAATTATTCGAATGGTCAGGGTTACGATGTTGATTTTCGGTTATTTTTTTTTTAACTTGCCAAAAATATAATAGAATTTTCATAACTAACTATAGTGTTGGTTACAGAACTGGTGAGAAGTTTGAGAGATACAAAGAAGATTTCTATAAATTTGACATATTTTTCTTACTTTCGTATTATTTTAATGTATAAGGTTACTTACCCAAGAGTTGAAATGAGAGAAGAATCTACAGAGATATATAAAAATTTGTTTTTATCCATAAGTGACATATTTTTCTCTGGAACTCGTGTCACACTGTACATATATTTAATTTGATTTTTTCAGTACTATGAAGTTATTTTTAAAGATATGACAAGACCTGGAATGAAATTACTCTGAAGGTACGTTATCACATCTATCATGTTGAAAAAAGTTTAAAATCCATACCTATTCACAAAAATTAAATTTTCTCGGAAAAAATTTTAAATATTCAATTTAGGAATAAAATTTCAAAAATCTACAGCTATTTTCAAAATAATTAAATTATTTGGAAAACAAATTGAAAATAAAATTTTCGGAAAAAATTTCAAAATTTTATAGCTAAACACAAAAGTTAAGTTTTTTGAAAAAAAAATCCAAAAATTAAATTTCAATTTTTTTATATTTAAAAAAATTCTAAAATCTATAGCAATTGACAAGAAATTGAATTATTTGTAAAAAAAATTGAAAGTAAATTTTTTTTTAAATCTATAGCTATTAACAAAAAACTATTTTTTTTTTTTTTTGTAAAAAAAAATACTAAATTTGTAGAGGTTGCGCTTTACTTGTGAAGTTGTAATTTCACAATTTAATGTAGAATTGTTATTGAGAAAAACAGTCAATATAAATTAAAAGGATCATTTGACAATAAATATATACACAAGCTTTTATAAGTAATAATTTGGTGCCTGATGTACCAAATTGGGAACATATCAATTAAATACACGTTAATTTCAAAATATTTCATTTTTATGATAAATATTTAGATTAGTTATAATGAACAGACTTCATATATGCAAGAAAAATTTGAAAATCTAATTCTAACATAATTTGGGTCATAGAGGGAAGTGTTACATTGCCTCATTAGACCAAGATCAATTTAGTACGTCAAAATTGATGAACCAATTTCTTTGAAGAACCTATTATCATGGTATACACTTCCTTTTCTGATCCATGATTTTCTCAAAGACAATTAAGAAAATTAACTAATTTTGTAAAAAGGCTCAAGCAAGTACTTACTTTCTTAGAATAATCTTTATTTTGAAATCCCAAATCATTTGATTAATTTTAGTATAATGTTCCCAGAATAATATCATTATTTTTATGCAAATTCCCTTTACAGAGCACAAACAAACAATCAACAAAAAAAATCAATTATAAAGGAAGAAACATTTCGACTAGATCAAATTAAATTAAGGAAGATTAGTAACCAGTTATCATTGGTTATTTGGTGATTTATGAAAATGACTATGATGCCTTCTTACATCAACATTGTGTTCAATACATATCTCAAATCCTTTATCTTATTTTTGCAACCTCGTACTAAAATTAGTCAAATATTTATAAAGTCCGTGCCATGTTTTGGGCTGACTTGGTGTGAAGAAATCCCTTTTCCTCCAATCATGTTATTTCTTCAATCAATGAATGGTGATCTTCTTAAGAGCAAATATCAAATAACATTTGTAATCAATATGAAAATGCATGAATGCTTTTATATTCATAGCATGTTTGTATGAATATGTGCATAAATGTGCATTGATTCCTAATTAAAATACGTCTTCAGAGCATAAGGAAGATCAGTCAATCAAGACCTTTATAGAATGAATACAAAGTCTTGTGTAAACATCAAATGTTCTCAGCTCATTTACATGATTATTTAAAGGGTATAATATAATACTTAGAAGGATTGTGTGGATACAATATACAGAGTAGGGACCCAAACTTAAATTACAAAAAAAATGATTCTTATGGAATGAAGAATATACAACTCAAAGGCCATATTTGATATGTTTAAATACTGTATTTTTAGCTACATTTTCCTCCTTCATAAATAATAACATCTTGTACGGTGGAGCAGCTGGATTTTCATTTTTTTGCGACTTTATATTATGGGTAATGAGTAAAAGTTGTCATACATTATGAAAATTACCTATGCAAAATTACATTGTCCTATACTCTTTTACTTAGGGAATATATGTAGATACGAATAGATACATTTTCAGTTAATTTGCATTGTTTTGATAGACATTTTTGGAAACTATAACAAGTATTTTAAAAAAAGTTGTTTTTTTCTTTCTAAAATTGTATTATTGGGGATAGAGAAAAAAAAAAAAGTAAAACGGATAGCGTGCATAATATATTCTACATTTTCAGAAAGGAAAGATCAAATTTAGTTATGCTATTCTCCCTTTTTACTCCTTAGGGTTAGCTTTAGAAAAAAACTTTATTAATCTTTTGTATAGGTTAGAATAATGTCTATCATCATTAACTTATGTAAAATAAGTATTAATGCTGCATTTCAATTTTTATTGACAAAGTAAACAACTTTTTTCTCCTTTTAAATTTTGAACTAGATGTGCTACCTAAAGATAACATCGTAGAAAAGAAGAAGTTTACATAGGTTATTTCCTTACAAACTAGCTCTTATCGAAATTCGAAAAAATAGAAAAACAAACTAGCCTACTTCACAATCCAGCGAACAGATTTGCAGCTATTGACGATGAATTTGATATATATGGCGTAACGTGCTGTCATGGTGGTAGATAAAAGGGATTCCAAATTTGGATGAGAGGTGCGTTAGACATTCTTCTACACGACACTCTAAGCAACAAAGCCCAGAGTGTTGAGGCCAGGGATGGAAGAGGGCCACATGGAGATAACCCAGAAATCAGCCATGACAACGGCCTCTGGTGTGGAAGAAATGGCATACCCCATTCCTTTTTTGTTATTGCTCCAACATTTTTAAACTAAGAGACATATGATAAAAAAAAAGGCTTATTTATTTTTGTTTCATCTTTAATAATTTAATATTAAATTTAAAAATAATGCAGATAAAATTGTAATTAAATGGAATAAAAGTTTTTGGAACACCACTCTATGGATATCGCTATTTAGGTACATTTTGATTTAAAATATGATTCTGAATTAGAGTATCATCCAAAAGATTAAATTACTCATACTAAATGGTTTACATTAAAATATGTATCAAAACTTTTTCCAATGCATTTGCCCTTGTTTTGAAAAACTGGGCAGAGGCGCCTCATCCCCTAACATGTACAACGTCTTCCGAAGTTTAGGAGCATGCAGCTGCCCTTAGGGAGCTCTTGAAAAGTCTGGAGACAGCATCCCGCTCAAATGACAAATAGATATGGCAATATTTTGACTTAGGCAACGAAATCTCTACACGCAATACTCTTAATTTAATGACGTCAACAAACTTAATGGGACTGTCATTCCAGACTACCCTGTAATATAAATACTGATTAAAATCATTTGTATTTTGGGCATGTTAAGAAAAAGAAACCAAAAATCAATTTGAAGAATGTTTTAGAGAAGAGCAACTTTGCTGTCATAACTTTTCATTTAATCAGCTACAATCAGCTGTAAGAAGAGAAGAGGTGGGAAGGAATTAAGCAAGGATATTGGGAAGAACTACTATGATGTCGTTCTTCAATTATAACTGGAGTCCATCAAGGACTCCAGTTATAATTGAGTAACAAACTCTCTCGATGACTCTCCATCTTTTATGATCACGGACAAATTTTGAATCAGTTTTTGAATATGATAGATTATAAAAGGAAAGGAAGTTCACTACTCAGGAATTAAATAATAATGACAACAACTCATGTAAATATAATTCACTCTTCCGTTTAACAATTATCAAAAACTGTGCGTGCTACAAAATACACTTGATTGTAATCACAACCTATATTCAAGGTAGGACACTCAAATTCTTAAAGGGATCAAAGCCTCCTTGCATGTTAAAAAGTTTGAAGTTTATATTTCGTTTATTCTTATTCTTTTAATGACCTTTTATTAATATAAAGGCCCTAAATTTGAAATAACGTTTCATTTATAGAAAAAAAAATAATAATAATAGACATTTATGTTGTTATTACACCCCTCAGTAGTCACAAGTCTGGAGAGCACATTTATAGCGGCTAGCCAAAAGTGTTTGCCCTCAATAAAAAGATGGGATCGACCAACGAAGCATTTATTCCACATTTGTGGAAAAGGCAGAGTGTCGTTTTTGGGATCTGCGCCGGACCGAGACAATGTTGAGATTGCAAACTACTTAAACCTGGGCAGGTCTTATGTCTGGAGAGTCAAGAAGGAACTGGAAGATTGTGTAGGTGACAACATATACGACTCTGGAGAGAAAATGTTTTTTTGTTTTTTTCTTTGTTGAACACAGTGCTTGGCCTCCAAGCTCACCATATCTTAGCCCCATACTCTTCTTTTTGTGAGGCACAGTTGAGAGACACACCAACTGATCCTCTTGCAACATAAAACCTGGGATGATGTCCAGAACCCAGGAGGAATTTGGGAATCTGACAACAGAGATTGTCATAAATAATTGCTCCCGCTTCCGAGGTCGTTATTGTATTATATATTTTTTTTATATTCAGCTTTCATTTATAATTGGTTTTTATTAGAATTTGATGAATAATTTAGTAGAAATTCCTTCAAAAAAATCGTGTTTGTTGTTAAATAGAGGTCGTAACCTATAGCTACATTAGTGTTAATCTTCTTCGTTATCAATTAATTATTATTCGACATGATGTATTATTCATATTGTAAAAAAACTCATAGATTGACGAACAAGCATAATTGCTTATTCCATTCGAGTTGCTGTCGTGTTTGTTTCTTATTTAATTAACTTAAAGAACTATAACAGTAAAGATTTGAACTACATTAGAACCCCATACGTAGTCAATTATTTTTTTATCTAAGAAAATGAATGGATTAAGGCCATTTACTAATTGAGTGATCATGCAGAGCCCGTTTTTAAAAAATTAAAAGTAATATATTATAATACAACTCAAAAGTGGACAAATGAAATATTTACAAACTATAATTGAAATGGATAATTTTCTTAATTACATATTATTCTTATTTGACAAAAATTTGAACATAATGAAATTCTATAGGATGCTATTTATTAAAATATTACATTACTTATTTTTTTAGCAATGAGAAGTATTAACCATTTTCTTGCTATTTAACTCAATAACCATCAAATGGGTATTAGAGAAAGGAGTCATAATTTCATATATGTATATAGTTAAATAATACATAGATTACATACATTCAACACATATTCTTACTCAAAAAAATATAACAACTAGTAGTATTACGTTGTTGGGGAAATGAAAATTCCATGTTACGAGTATATACAATTTGCTTTGTGAGGGGATTATTTTAGTTGTAAAACTCGTAACATGGGAGTAATTTTTTTTTTTTTTTTTTTTTTTTTTTTTCTCATAGTCACCTTTTGACAAATTTTTACTCTATTTTTTAGTATAGTTTGGTCAACATACATTAAGACATGAATTGAAAAAAAAACAGCATTAAGCATTTAAATAGCCGACAGTTTACTGCACGTAAATTACTGCCTGTGTTCATTTGGCCCATTTCTACTCTTCAACTAATTTTTATGCCTTCATCACAAAATATGGGTTATATCAAGAGGTGTTCTCCTGAGTAAAGCATAATTCATAGTAAAACTGATAACATATATACTGATTAAACAATTCATATCGAAAGAACAAAGAAATTGCGTTATATCAGAATATTCCTTAGTAGATAAACTCATTATTGGAAAAACAACAGTGGAAACTATCCATAAAAGTTTATTGGAACTAAAGTTTGAAATAGTAACCATTATTCTTTAGAAATATGGAAACTTTTATTATTTTACTTGTTTTATAATAGGTTGTATATGTTTTTAATGGGTCCATTGACCCATTGATATTATATGCTAGGTTTTTTGTTTATATGTACCGGGTGTTCCATTGAAATCTGAACACTTACTAATTCAATAATTTTTTATCAGATAAATAGATATCGAAATTGAAGCAACTCCTGTTGAGGATAAAGTATCTCGGATCTCTTATTTTGTCCTATTTTTTAGAGAACATGGAAGTTTTTTCGTTTGTAATAAATTAAGATCGATCTAAGCAAAAGAAAAACACTTTTAAATTTAATATCTGTTTCTTCATTTACTCAAATGTTTTTGTATGTTATTTTTAAAATAATTAATTTTTATGGTTATAGCTTATTAATGTTCTGTTAAAACGTAATATTTACTTTTTATTTTATATATCCAGTCTCTTATTTTATGCATTTAGAATTGTAGTGTCCGGAAGAGAATACAAGACCTGACATTGACTAATTCAATATGTATATTTTATTATTTATTAATAAATATAACATTGATCACTCTGTAAATCCTCTTTAAGGATATCTCAAATACACTATTAACAAAACATAATTAAATTTTGAAAACAATACAGATATTTTGATATGTTTATATATTTTTATTTAATAGTTAATATGTTAATTTTTTTTTTTTTGTATATTCAACTTCAAAACAATCTCTTTGTATGTACCATCAATAGTCTGTCCTCATATGTGCATCCCATCTTCCTCCAAAACGTTTTTGTATTACTATTCAATCTTGATGATTTTTTTCTTTCGGTTCGCCACTTACATCACGAAGATAATCAGCAAAGCTTGCAAGATGGCTATGAAGAAAATGAAGTTCGATACTCATTTTACATCCCATTGCTATTTTGTCCTCCATCTGTATATGTACTAACTTTCTTGTAGTTCCCGAGGAATTTATCCATATATTTGAAAAAAAAAACACAATTGTTCCTTTCCATATCTATAATTTTATTGATCAAATCTTTATCTCTCACGAGTTTTCGTATTTTCGGTCCAGCAGAAACACAGTATTACAATAAATTACTGTCTATTTTTCGAATATATGAGACATTAACTTCGGCTTAATCAATCTTTTCTGATTCAATAGTGAAGCAAGGAGCTTAAATGTTGTTTTTTTCCCCCATCACGTATCAAACCATTTAATTCTTGATAAATTAAATTCTTTAAGGTTACAAGATGCATCTTCTTAAATTCCAAAGTATGGACCATTTCTTTCTTCAACGTCACTTTGATTTTCTAGAGGAAGATCATATGTTTGTACCAGAATTTCATCATGATGAGGGATCGGTCTCGTGTTGAATGCATATTCGAAAACACAGTATGACTTTTATGTTTATTCATAAATCCAGATACAATTTAACTTACAACTGTAAAAATGAGGGCCAGTGTTTTTGATGAGACAAAAATATGAACACTCTTCAGATATGTTCTCCAAGAGTTAAGACTTAACAAAAATAGAGGGAATCGAAGGAAGATACTTTTAACTTGATCATCCATCTCAAGAGATACTCTTATTAGGAACTCCGTATTCCACGGTCGACAACAGAATCAAAATTCATCCGAGGATAACTACTTGACTTCATAAGAGAGCAAAGTCGCCTCCTTCCTTCGGAAGAAGATTCCAGGATTGTAACAATGAAGTGCTCCATTGTCAGTGAGTAGGGAATCCCCATTTTTAAAATATAATTTGTAATTACTTTATTTGAATTTGTACGAAGCGCGGTAACGTATTTTGATATATACTATAATTATTTGTTACAGGGTATGACATAAATATCGTTACTTTGAAATGATAAACATTATTAAGACAATGTAGCATATTTTTTAGTACACCCCAATAAAGATAGAATCACTCAGAAAATTTAAAATCGCAGCAAAATCATTGGATATGCATACTTTTTAAATAAAACATGGAATATTTTTCAATAAAATAAGCTATGATATTTGTGTTCTCTATGAATGATAAATAAGTTATATGGTTCTAAAGAAGAGTGTCAGGTTTCATCATTTTTCAGCTTAAAAATGGAAATATGTCGACTTCAAAACAAAATACAGAATCAATAAAAACATTTTTATAATCATAAAATCCCCCTTTTACATCAGTTTTGTTTATTGTACTTCAATTTGGTGATTTTCTTAATGATAAAAAATAAATCTAAACGATACTAGTCGCAAATTACTATAATCTCAGATATTTCGAAAACCTGACAACCAAGATTAAAACTTGAGATCAGTTTTGGATTCGACCCTCAAAAATAGATTATATTCTTGCTTCATTTGATTGGTTAAATTCCGTGCTCCCCAGAGTAATGTTTACTTATACTTCATCAGTGCAATTCCATCTGACCAATTAAAGGTAAATTTATAATATATAAAACTAACTTTTGGACAAAGATGGAAACAAAAAGGTTGGTGATTGGAATTTTAATCCGTGTCGACCATGACAACTCGGACATCGTCAAGCCGCTCGGGGTCAACCTTTACTCCATCACGCGTTTACAAGCAAATTGATAGAGGGTTCAGCCTCAATGATCGTCATTGAAGTGGTATGATCTGACCATATCATGTCCAAATTTTCAAAAAAGAAGTCCCTAGACCAGTCTAATGTATCAAAGATGGTCAAAACTGCTAGGGAAAAGTGAAAGAGATTTGAGAAGATTCTTGATGTTTGGAGCGTTGTATGAGTCTTCTTAATGACTTCATAATTAACTTATGGTCACTCCAAAACAGAGACCTTAACCCAGTAGAACACATTATCCTGTGGTAAGTGGAGTCCAAATCTTGCCAAGTCCACCACAACAACATTACCGATTTAAGTATTCTGTGAATAAGAAATGAAAGACGATTAGTTGCAGCTACATCTCACATCTGTGTGCGGCTTTATGACTCTACTTGAAGGCTGCGAAAGCTGCCAATGGCGGCCATGTTTACAAATAATATTTTTTGTACATACGCAGATGGTCTGAAAAGTGTTCAACCTCTACGTGAAAATGGCAGAACACATAAATAAAAACTATCCATACCTACCTAGTATCTATTGACAGTTACTTAACAAAGTTTTATCCCTTATAGACGCGCAGTTGTTATGTAACGCACATTTGAGTGGATTGATGTGAGTGTTTTTGGGAAATGGACAAAATTGAGTATCGAGCTGTCATTAAATATTTATTTTTGAAAGTGAAAACTTTAAATAGATTCAAACAATATCAAAAATAGAAGGCGTTCTGTTTTAAAATTTGACACGTCTAGTCAATCCAACTCGGAGTAATTATCAAATGGCTATAGAGGTAAAAAAAAAAGTCCTTTAAATACTAAAAACTTACAAACATAACTTTTTGACTAAAATAACAAATGATCGAATTAATAGGACACTCTAAAAATTGGACACCCAAGTTCAATCGCTAAAATAAAAATTTAGAAGAAGTTGACCTTTTTGTGTCCTTTGACCTTTTATATGACATTAAAAATGTACTATATAAACCTAAAATATTATATGACTATTTCTTTAAGCATAAAAAGGCTTTAATGATCACGACATTTGCTAGTTTCTTCTTATTACCTTGAAAATAGATCAAAAAATACTCATTCATGGGTGAAAAAGTAATTTTCGGGGTAGAGGGGGATTTTTAACGGGAAATTAAAAATTACTTTTTCAAGAGTGCTAAAAAGATGCTCTTGCATCTAAAAAGTTAGGCTAAAATATAATTTGCTCATTTTTATGAATTAACACCACCCACTAAGTTTTGTAGTTCTTCCATACACTAAATTCTAAATAAATAAATTGTCTATGTCTTTATTTAAAGATTATTACTAAACATGAATTGCTAATTTTTTATTTATTCTAAATGCAATATCATGCAATTTACATACAAGAGTCTGCCACATTATCTCGTTCATTCTAAATATTTCAATTTGACAGTAAGATATATATTTTGTAACTGAGTGAAATATTTAGTACACTTATGACATATCTTTCCAATTTGTAATGTCCTGAAAAGAACATAAAAGTTTGCAAATCCTGGAATCATCAAATCCGGATTAAAAGAGATATTAAAATAATATATATATTTCCATTACACTTATTTATCTTTAATGGCCGAGTGCATTTGACGTAATTCCAATGAAAATGTATGCAATGTGGTGCAAAACTTATTCTCTACCCAGTATATTTATGTATTTATACATAAATATACAAGGTTTTAAGAATTTTAAGGTATATATACCTTAAAATCTATTATTATGAAATAATAATTCACAAAAATAATACACCAATTAAATTATAAATTTAAAAATTGTAAGTATTTATATTATATTAACAAACAGTTTGATTACTTTTCAATTCCCAATTTTGTAAACGTGTATTCCTCGTATACCTAATCTACTTTTCTTTTCCATCTATTTTTTACCAGGAATATATACAAGAAGTTATATATATATATATTTTTTTTTTTTTTGTAGAAAAATCATTCCACGATTTTAAAAAAGACTTATATCTCCTCTTTGATTGCTTTGGTTTACAATTTATCACAAATCAAAGATTTATCAAAAAGTTTGGTGTGTCGACATAAAATCCATCTTGAAAAAAAAAAAAAAATAAGGAATAGAGAAAATCACAATATATTCTTCTTATTTCATACATACAGTGTTCATACAACTTATATTATGTATTTCTAATGACAATGGATGTTATAGAAAAGTATCCAATTAAAATCTCAACACTTTGAGCTTCAACAAGATATAATTTAACAATCAAAAATAGAAATTCAACAAAATTAAATGTTATAAATAGATGTGTTTCTGAGCTCTTTTAATCATTAATATAGCTACTCTTAGCGGCATTGGCAGCTTCCAGGCGGCAACAGAAGGTCTGGCATCCATTGCTGATGTAGTCATCTATTGTGGCGTACCAGCGCTGGCTAATATGATAGTGGATTTGAGGGCGTCGGTGTTTGTATGAGGCCTTCTTCTCAATTTGCACACAAAAGCTGAAGTTAAGGAGGTTGGCATCAGGGCTTTAGGGGGCCAAAAGTGTTCAGAAAAACTCAAAAGGTTCATTCAAAAAAGTATTACAATGGAGGAAATGTTTTTTTTTCCATTGCTGGTGTTATAAGTGGCCTCTCTACCCTCACAAGGCTCTTTCCACCCACTTTTTTGGTAGCTCTCTGAACAGTCTGGTCTGAAACTTCGAGATATCTTGCATGATACCTCATAGACTTTAGGGAATGCCCTGGATGTTTTCTTTAACTCCTCCGAGTCCCGTTTGACCTATTTGTTAGAGCCTTTCGTCCCTTCCAACGTTTAGGACTTGCTGAAGGGGTAAATGTTGGTCTTTGAGACGCCCAATTTTTGTAGTGCTCAAAAATGGAAATTGATCCATACGTTCAAGTATCATTTTCTCGATTTTTACGTAAGTTAGAGAGCTCAAATTTGTTTTATTTAGTACCTAATGGTGTATGCTTTCATATATATCATATGAATGAATTAAAATCATTCAACATCTTTAATTATTGAATTAGTAAGTGTTCAGATTTCAATGGATATTATCTCAATTAATTTCTAGGTGTACTCTGCCTTTTAAGATAGTTTTTTTATGTCCCTTGAATTGGTTAGATTGAGTTACATCATTTGAACTTGTAAACCACATCGATAAAAGATGTGTCCATTCTTTTTGCTCCATTATTTTTATATTTGCTTCATTGATGGAATCATGAGGCTAGCATCCAACAAATTCTCAATTTTTGAGGGATAACGCTTAACTTAGTATGTACCTAATATACACATCTGCGCAATTTTAGTGATTTATTTTAATATTTACCTTTAGCACAAAACGATTAAATTTTGGAAGAAGAAAAAAATATATATAAAATACCATTCTTCCAAGTTTTTATTGTAACTAATAATTTTTGATGTTAATATTTCATTCATAGAAAAATAAGGAATTTACTAGTATAGCAATTTCCAATTTTACAGCTAAATAAAAGTGATTTCATTGAGATTCTAACTTTTTTTTTTTTTTTTTTTTTTTTTTTTTTTTTTTTTTTTGCATAGTTAAAGTATATAAATAAGTTACAGTTCTAACGAAAAATAAGCAAACCAAACTTGCCGCTTTACTAGGACAAGAAAATTTAAAATTTAGAATTACATTAAATCCCTTTCCCTTATAAGTATTTTAAAGCAAACATTTTTAAAATCGGTTGACCTTAAGGGGAGTTATATTCCTCTAAAGTTTGAGAAACCTTCAAAAAGGTCCAAAATTTGAGGGACTTCCAAATAGGGCTTTGAGCTCACATAAATCTAAAATTTCATAAATAGTTGTTCTTTTGTTGGTAATTAAATTATAAATTATTAAAATCGGTGATGACCATCTCATCATTTTCCAAAAAGTGTACTGCACTATTTTAGTGGGAGATTATACATAATAATGACGCTTCCATTAAATCTTTTCATGTAAATGGAAAAATTTCAAGTATCAAGTAAATTTTGTGACATAAAAATAGTTATTCTGTCAAATAAAATACATTTTATCTGATCTTTCATTAAATATAGCTTCAATAGGGGCATCATCATTCACAATATTTATGTTATATCTGGTTATAATTTCAAATTTATTAGGTCCATACAAAGTACTAAAAAAAATATTAAGCCTGTATACACCAATTTGAGGCATTAGCCTCACATTAAAATACAATTGTATGTAGATATGTAATCATTATTTTCCAAGACACCATAAAAAATGGTCATTTATATATATAATTATGTATTATCATAAAAATATCAGATAAAACAAATTGAGTGTCTTTAACTATGGATTGAAATGTGTTTCTTCCTTTAGTACATACATGCTTCACTCTGGCTCAACATAGCCTTAAAGCAGGGTTAATAAGTATGTAAGTAGTAGATATTACGGTATATCCTTAGGAAGTCACCGTCCTTGAAGCCTAAAAATGCTGAGTAATGATTAATGATAGATAGTTATATGAAAGACCTTTCCCAGGTTGTTAACGCCTGTAAAAAAATAATTTAAGCTTTTAATTCGAGTTTATGAGAAAAGATCATGGTTTTTGTATTCAACATTAAAAAAAATATGGTCAAATCCAAACATGATGCCATCCGAAGTTATCTTATGTACGTTTCTACAATGACAAGACTTTTGTCTTATTTGATTGATTGATGCCTGATACGGAAATAACTAATTGTTAAATATATTTGTAATTTAATAAGTTCAGACTTGGTGATTGAATACAAAATAAGGACGCTGTTCATACTTTCAGTTCATTTTTGAACATCTCAGCAACTATACGAGAGGGCTGGGGGTGAATGATTAATAGAAAAAATCTTTGAACCTCTTTCATTTATTCGCTCTGTGATTTTAATTCTGTTTGTTTATTAGTTAGTGACCAGGATTACAGTAAAAATTACAGCTCGATATTCATCAAACATAGTACGATGATTATATGTATATGGTCACAGAAAGACCCATTCAATTTTTAGAATTCAAAGTAACTCAATCAGATTTTAGGCAGGGTGTTTTCGCTATACAAAGTGCCCATTCTAGTTTGTTGGATATTTGCTAGGATCACACCAAAAGTTAAGGATCGATTTTCATCAAATTAGCTACGAATATTATAAATGGGCGCACTAAGAAGCCATTAAATTTTTGTGTTCCAGGTCAGAACTCAAAGTTAATGTAACACAGAACTTACAAAATGCATATTCTACTACAACTCTAGTACAAATTGATATACATATATAAACCAATTTGATTTTATGGGGAGGTTTTGCACTCTACTAATTGCGCATTCCAGCTTTTAACTGTTTGTCCAGGACCAAAGCTAAATCTAAGATTTTTCAATCATGTGATCCATTTATGCATAAATTGAGTTGCAGTTAGTCTTCTTTTTTGTCCTCTATGGCACTGATTTATTCATAAAATACTTTTGAACTTACTTTACAAACTCCATGAATTCACAAAATGAATTATGAGAAGGGGAGAGAAAGTTGCATACGTCACGAGTAAATATGATAAAAAGACGTCATCAGGGATTTTTCTCTCACATATATAAACGTCCTCATTTCCACAGACATGTTCTTTTTTTATATCTTATTTGGAGTGTCTGGTTTTTTATATTTAACGAATGAAATGTCTGATATTAAACATTGTTGAAAATCTACTTAAAAATGAAATGTCTGATATTAAACTTTTTTGAAACTCTACTTAAAAATGAAATGAAATTAGAAAAAAGAAAGACAAAAATCAAAACTTTTTAAATTAAAAAAAAAATAATTAGTGTTTTATTCTTATATATATATATTTTTCGAAATATTCCTCCCTCCCTTAAAACTGGCATTTATTGGTTCACATGTTGTTGTTTTTTTAAATAGAATAAAGGTTCTTTCAATATATAAGGTAGACCATTTCAAGCCTCTAAAATTTTGGAACTTGTAATTAAAATTACCCAATTATAGGAGACAACTTTTTCCCCCAATCAAATCATAGCAATGCTCACTCAGCCATTTCTGTGATCTGTCTGTGACGTGAAAAGGTATTGAGTCTTATTGTCATACCCAAGGTAACATTTGAGACTCCCAATTTAAAATATGCATGTTTTTGTACAAAAAAATCATCGTCATGGTGCAAATTCAATCTTCTTTATTTTTGGAGTAGCTGTCGTCATGATGCCCAAAAATTCCCTAAAGTACAACAATGCCTTCTACCGGCAAAAAAAAATAAACACCATCAAACAACTGTATTGCTAATGTATAACAAAATTGTTAATGCACGTCAGTGCCGATTTGATCTTAAGACCCTGCACACACTCTCACAACAACATCATCAATTTTTGATAATTTTTAGTCAAGGTTCTTATCCCTTAAAAAAAACACCATCTGTTAAATTTTTTGGGGGGTAAGATTTACAGTGGAAGCTTCGACCACCTCTATCTATACTAAACGGTTTTTCAGCAGACGAGAAACCTTTCTACGGATCCATAAATTAATTTTTTCCATCAGTAGATGGGACAGATCAGTAAATGAATCATTATATGTACAGGGCTTTGGAGATAAATTGGGAAATTAATATCAGCAAATTATAATAACATTATTCAGCAGAAAAAATAAACAAAGAACATCATATGCTCAACTTAGTAGAATTTGATATCTTGATTCCAAATATGGCCTTATTTTTCTTTCTTAGCCTTGTGGCCTTTAGAAACAGGCTATATATTTTTTGTTACTTTTGGCTATTTTTAAGATTCAATGATTTTCTAAGCACTTGATGTTAAAGATAGAGATAAAGTATGTGGATATATGTATTTTAAAGGGTAATGTTAAAAAATTCTAAAACCATTTTTAAAATTTTTGTACCATGCTTATAACATGAGTTATGATTGTTTACAGTAGAAAAAAAGGATTTTTATTCAGAAGCTCTCAGCTTTAATACGAATATATGCAAAAAGTTTAAAAGTATTTCATTTGATGGTTGAAAATCTGAACTTTAATTTAAAAAAAGAACCTCACCAAAAACCCTTTATATCGTCGTCAATTTGAGAAAAGGCAACGACAATATTTCAAGGATAAAACTTCTTATATGAAAAGTTCATATAAGAAGAGAGAGAGAAAAAAAAGAGCTAAAAATCTTGAAAAGCAACAGCAATTGGAAAAATTTCAAATTCATCTGCTCAGCCCTGCATAGTATATTTTTTGGGCAATTTTTTACAAATGGCAATTTTCCGGAGAGGAATATTCCTGCACGCAATCCTAGAAGCATTTTTTCTATCCTAGCTTAGTTATCAATAAAACAAGACACAATGAAATGTCAAACATTAAAAATAACAAAATGGACCGTTTTCCTCTAAAGTTTAGATAATACATCAGCTGGAGTGTAAATACAATTAATTTTCTGTCCTTGTGTAAAAACTATGATTTCATATATTGAACACGATACACAAAAATATTCATTATACCGAACAAATAAATGTTATTTCTGTTATTATGGCATTTCGTGTAATTAAAGCCATCTCACATAATACATCTTAAATAAATGACAAAAAAAGAATATAAATTTTACTCCTAATTAACCTTAAGATAATCAACAGAAATGAAGAAATGATTTTGTTCGTTGACTACTTTATTGTTCAGAGTCTATTGGTGTTGTTTTTTTTTTTTTTGGGGGGCGTTTAAATTTTCTATTGTCTAAAAATTACGATAACATCTTCTCTTTATTTATTTTATTAAAAACAAACTTGTTGCAACTGGTTTATGAATTCAAGAGGGGTTTTATGGGCCTCTTATTTGTACGAATATAAGAGTCATAAGCCCTTAATATACATAACTTCATAACTTTAGGCTATTGTTGAAGTTAAGTGGAGTGTAGTAATTCCTTAATTTAGTCATAGAGACAAGAATAATCCAGGAGCCAAGGGGCAGTTAAAGATGATGGGGCAACAGTAAATTATAACTATTCTATTTTATTGTAGGCAAAAATACAAGATCAAAAAATTAATAACTTAAATCAACGAAATATTATTATTCCATATTCAATTATATCAGTATTTCACAAGCTGATCGCGAATCTGGAATTTGTGATCTCGTACCAAGTAAGGTTTTTTCAAATTTTATATTTGCATTTTTTGGGGTATTTTTAGGCCTTTATTTGTTTGAGCCAACTTTTGAATATGAAAAAAGCAATAGTCCACAATAAATTACATTTTTTCTTGGCAAATTTTGGGTTAATTTCAAATAAGAGCTTGTATTTTGTATGCATTCATCCAATTATGAGACAAATCAATTTATAGATTAAATTACCAAATCACCATATTTTAGGGGATAAGCTTGAAAAAGAATAACGCCTCGATTTCTTTTAATATTCTTTATTTTTTTAATATATTTAAAAGAACATATATATATATAAACTGAAGCAATTGCGTAACAAGTCCATAAATAAGCATTATAGTTTATACTTATAACTCCAGTGTAGAATTTCAACTCATATTCTAAAAACAAATCTTTAAAAAAAAACAGAAAACATGCAAATTAACAATCAAGATAAATATTTGTTAAATTTCTTAATACCCTTTTTAATATATTTCTATTACTACGTGAAACCTAGGGGAGGTACTGGGGTTCTTCTCTTGCAAAATTCCATGACTCACTTCCTGATTTAGGATTTTTCATAGCGAGAGAGACATAGAGAGCGGAAGCTGCCAAGGGGATGTCTCTTAACTCATCTTCTCGAATAGGGTGATTGGTAGTTAGTGATGAAGGCTTTACAATTAATAATTACAATGTCCTGGGCTCTTGTTACTGCAGAAACTCCATTATCCTTCTTTGAAATTCCAAAAAGAACAAGAGACCTTTTATGTATTTTTCTTCTCCATTCGTAAACTCTCTTTTAAGTTGAAGGATATAGATAGATGTCATGGCAGTCTACAAATGTATGAAGATTGTTATTATAGAACTTTCCACAGTCTTTGCAAGGCCTAACATATTCACTACAAACTGTGGAGATTTGTAAGTACACAATAAACTATTTATCTTCATTTATCCCCCTCAGAGAAGACAGTAAATTTTTCTTTTCCAAATCATAAAGAGGCCCAAACGTTTACTATGCAGCTCCCAGAGTCAATTCACAGCTGCATCCAAGTTTAGAGGGGACATCTTAACGCACCACGGCCATGGCACTAAATGATATTTTGAAGAATTAACAAATGGTAATCTTAATCTACCACTGTTGAGCAATTCTTCTGAGTTTAAATCATGAAGTGTTAAAATATATCGTATGATTTCGTGTTATTCTTCAATTGAGGGGTCCTTTAAATTTTTCTAGAATAAATTTTATTTATATTTTGTCGAATTATATCAATCCTTGAGTGATTTCTAAAAGCAGGAATGAGTACCCAAATTATTCTCTTAGCTGAGTCCCAAACTGGAGATATTAACGAAGTAATTGTGTTGATCAGATTGGTCCCCATTATAAGCCAGAGGTACAGTTACCCGTTCGTTATAGTTCTTCTCCGTTCAACAGATGGATTTCTTGAAAGATCCACAAAAAAATTGAAGTAAACTTTTTGGACAATATGAGATAGTTGAGCTACTCCACCACATATATTGGATCCAGGCCTTTGCGTGGTTTCGATATAATTCTTATAATACAAACCATTAAGCGATTCTTCTCCTTCTAAAGGTAGTGTTTTCAACTTGTTGTGGACTTGCTGTAGCCCTATACAAAGGTATATTAAAGTTATTACAAAAGTATTGTTAAAGTCAACTCTTTTTTTAAGATTGAAATTTTCCAAAAAGAAATCCTTTTGTTGACAGAGGCCCGAATTTCGTTTTAATTATCTTCATGAATACTACTTCTACTCCACTTTATACCCAAGATTTCAAACATTATTTTAACTTTACAGCCTCCATCTTTAAGATCTTTAATATAGAATAGTGACAAAGTAGTTATAGATTATGTTGCATCAAGGAGAACATACTTGAGACTTTACTACAGTAGTAGTATTTCATAAAATCAAGAAAAGACAACTCAACATCAATTTTTGATTGGTTTAAATACTATATTTTTATTCAATACGTCCTCCTCTACATGCAATAACAGCCTATACACTCCTGCGAACAGCTATGGAAAATAAAGGACGTGTGCATGGCGTACCACGCTGTCATGATGGCAGCTCGAAGTAAATCCCTATTAGGATAAGAGGTACTGGAGAGAGAAGACTACCCAAATTTAAAAGTCCAGGGGGTTGAGGTCAAAGCTTGAGGAGGCCCATATGGAGACAGGCCAGAAGTAAACCATTTTTTTTTTGTTACAGAAATATAAGATAATTATATTCAGTATACAAATTTAAACACTATTCCCAATTTAATGGACTTCTTGATGTTGTAGGATGTCGGGTTGGAGATATTAATGGTCATTACAGCCTTCTCGGCACTGAAACAGGTGAGTTTCCTTTTGGTTGTTCCTCCGACTTTTGTACACTTAGAGACTTGGAATTTCAACTAAACATGTTTATTTTTGTTTCAGTTGTCTGTTTGCAAATGTAACAGTGTATTATATTTAGATTAAACTTATATAGGAAATTCCATTATACTTTTTTTTTAAACTTTAATATGAAAAAGTTTATTTATATAACTTATGTCACGGTCAAATATATATTTTGTAGCCTAAAAGAAGTGCCCAATAAAACTGGCAATGTTAATTTTATGTATGGACAGTCATTAAACAAACAAGCTAAAATTATTTTTTCTTAAAAATAAGTGTAGATAACAGTGGTATTCATCAACAAATCATACCATATAAGTATCATAAATCAAATAAAGGTTATAAACTATAGCTAAAATTCTTGGATATCTTAAATCCTCCCCCATATTTGAATATTACCCATAGAACTTAATGCTTAAAAAATATTGGCCTGCATGTATATAAGAATTAAAAAATAAATTGGGATTTTCTCGTTTTCTTAATTTTGTTCAAGATTGTTTTTATGCTTATACCCTTTTGTCTTAAACTTACACCCATCTTATCTACTCGATATTTTTCTTTAACAATTGTAGATAGATGTACATATAGTTAGTTATATATATTAAAATAACTCTAAATAAAAAAGATGGAAATCATTAAGACTAGCCGTCACGTAAGCACTGTTTTAGTTGCTATGGCGATAAACATTCCTGGGGGAAAAGCCATTAAATATAATGGATTTCTTTTTACTACAGCTTATACACGAGGTGCATTCAAAACTTAAGATAACTTTTCAAATTTTGCAGGAAACGTACATTTGGTATACTTCATTTTTTTATGTTAGTACACTTGCTAATAACATTTATTTACTGTTTTGGCTATATAATATATTTAGTTTATTTGTGAGAGGCACAACAGTCATATTGCGTGTTCGGGGATTTTTTTCTATTGAAAAACATGGATTTAAAAAAATGCATCAAATTTTGTATTAAAATGAAATGAAGTGCTCCAAAACACTTGAAACATTGACATTGTCATACGGTGAAACTGTTCTTAGTAAAAAAAGATGTTTACAAGTTGTACACACTCTTCAAATATGACCGGAAAGATGAGCCTCTCTCTGAACGCTCAAGCACGTCAACAACAGATTCTATTTACCAAACCCAAAAAATTATGGAGAATATTGTCGTCAAAAAAATAATCTTGAATAACTATTTCTTTTTTGCAAATATTGCAAACATTTTTTGTGTGTTAAATTTATTTACAAACGAGTCTTCAAACAAATTTCTACAAACATTATTTTATTTACAAATGCAACAGTCCATTGGAAATTCATTTTTTTGCACCTTAAAAAAACGTAACTCCAATTTTCAGCGATTTCTTTTTTTTTTTTTTTTTACACCTCACATCTTTGATTTTACGTAAATTTAGAAAACGTCTTTATTCGTATAGTTATTTTTGAGACGCCATTCACTTTTTGATTTATAACTCAACGCCCTATCTAGTCTTTTTGAGCTCCAAAAAATAACTTATATGACCTCCCTATCAAAAATCTGCCTTAGCCTAGTCAGGTTCAAAAGAGGTAAACATGTAAAGTTTCAACTCAACGGTGTGGGCACCCATAAAAGACACATACTTTATAATATATAGAGACAGATTTATAAACAAGAGCAAAGTAAATTTCTTTGTAAGAGCCCAAAAATAAACAAGAGGACTTGCTAAAATATTACGTTATTATTTTTGTTTGTTTCTTAATATCTGGTGAATTATTCCTCTAAAAAAACATAGAAAGCATGTGAGTTGATACAATTTCTTAATAGGTTTAAAAACACTTTGGGGGAAGAAAATTTAACATGAATATAATTATTAATATTTAATATACAAAAAAAAAGACAAGTTGAGTTTGCGTATTATCATTACTATTATTTTCCAATCCATTTTTTAAATATGCATAATTATAATGAATGAAGAAAATATTCTATATTTTATCACTATAATAATGAAAAATGTGTTAATAACGACATATACAAAACGAAACGACAAATAAAGAAGTGGAAATAAAAAACAGTAGACCTGGCTAATAATTTGATGCGCAATTTCAGTCATTAAAATCCAGTGAATTTTTTATCTGGCCCATGTTTTTTTATTTTTTTTTAATTGGTAATCTAAAGAATGAATTTTATTTTCCTTATAAGTTGTCATTATGATTTCATTTTGAAGTAGGGAACATCCTTTCCTAAATAGATTCAATTATATTCAAAACCTGTTTGAACGTTTGCGTGTGCTCATAAAAGACGGAGAACGTAGCCATGATGATTTATTGGTGGTAACAATTGTAAATCCTTGTAGGACTCAGAGTAAAATTGAGGATCGGAATTGGATTAATTCTAGCAAATGCCCTTGTTTATCCTTTTCTCCTTCGTCCCTTGTCACAGCAGATTGTAGTTGATCTAATGAAACGTCATAAGCACTCTCCGCAAAACATTCTTCAAATTGTTAGAATTACCATGTTAATTTTCGGTTTCTTTTTTTTGCATCCCCATTATACACTAGATCTCATCATTAAGCAAGTTACTATTTGATTCAACATAGCCGAGAAGAGAGGATATCGATGACAATAACAAATTATCCACAAAAAATAAAATAGTTATTATTTTATTAATACATTCATATCAAGTACGTTTGAAGCCATTTGTGCGTGATGTTTTTGGCTATTTTAATCAAATTAAATTTTTTTTTGAATAAATGAGTACCGATTTTTGAAAAATAATATAGGACATTGATCATTAATTGTATTCCGAAGGACCTTACTCCGATGAACTTTGAAGGAAATTGTTATTATTTGATCATTTCAATAAAACGAGTTTCTTACTAATATTTAATTGCTTTAAGACTCAAATGTATTTTAGATAATCAATTGTGCTATCAGAGGGGCGTTCGTAGGAAGAATGTAAGGGTTGTAGCCCTGCCCCGGCCAAATGAAGGATGTTTTGAGGAACCTTAGACAATAAAAGCTCCTTTATTTACTTTTTTAATGCACCAAATAGACTTAGTAGTAGGTATAACGTAGTAACCAATCAAGTCATAAAATACATTTGAACAATATTAGCTCAAAAATATTTAGTTAAAGCTTGTTCAATGCAATATTGTCAATGAATCCTATCTCAAAAAATAACGCAATAGTTGTTTGTTTAGAAATAACATTGATATCAATGTTGGGCAATAACTTTATTCTTACATAATTTCTGTTTCGTATTACTTAGTGTATACGTAAAGTCCGCAATCCGGCACTGAGGGGTCACGGTACATATTAGTAAAGGATTTTTTGTTTTGGTGTTCTTAATACATTCAATAATTTATCCTCATCAAGGTTCCTGCAGGTTAATTTATATTTATATATATACTTTTTTTTTTTTTTTTTGGGGGAGGTTGGTTTTGGAAAATTTTGAAGAATAAATCCAAAATGTTTAAAATCCCTCAGAGAAGAATTGGAAAAATTAAGTTTCAAATAGTAAATTTTTAGGAAAAATAAATTAAATAGCTGTTTAAAAAACATTAAATTTTTTAGAAAAAGTTTTAAAAATTAAATTTTTAGAAAAAGTTTTAAAAATTAAATTTTTTAGAAAAAAGTTTTAAAAATTAAATTTGTAATAAAAATTTTTTCGAAAAAAAAAACATTCTAATAATAAAAAAAAATTTCAAAAATCTATCATTATTTACTAAAAATTAAATTTTTCGGAAAAAAAATTCAGATATTAAATTTTTTGTATAATCTTTCCACGCATTTCACTCTTTCTTCTCTAGGTCAAAACAAATCAAAATTATCTGGTAATAGGAAATGAGCAAATTAGAAAATATATTTTATCTGCAAGTGGTTATGACAGTCTGTAGCTAGTTGCTTAAAAATTACACATGTTTGATTGCGTCTCATCTTTGTGAGAAAGATACGTACTTGTTATTTCTATTAAATAATATTTTTGACACAAGATGGGGCCAATCGATATCCCTTTGTTTACATACGAATATATATAAATAAACAACGCTCATGCCTTATTGGAAATGCAATAGTTAATGTATTGGCTACTGTATATTAATAAGTATGTATAAAAATATCATTATACATTTTTAAATATTAATGAACCTCTATTTGAAGCAAATATATAATTAAACAAGATTTTAGAGGGATAAATTTAGTTGTTTTTTTAAATGTTCCTATAATTGGTCAGATATTGTTGTACAGATTAAGTATAAGTAAATATTACATTTACTCCATCTGATCTTGGAATTTTATGTGAATACATAAAGTATATTTCTGTCTCCGGTGCAAACCTACGTACATTGAGTTCAAGATAAACGTTTGTCCTTTGTGCCACGTCGAGTTTTGGATTGGAAACAGAAATTTTAGTATTTTAATTATTTAGTCCCATTTGTAAATCCAAATATACAGAAGTTTATAATTCATTTAGTTTTTAAATTAAAACTAGTGTTTGTTTTGGCCCTCAAAAAGACCAACATCAATATATATATATATATATGAAATCATTCTGAGACACGATGACAAAATGCTCACATTGATTGAAAAATTTAAACTGGGAAAACAGGGGAATTTTTTTTTGTCATTGGGTCCAATTTAGAGCCGACCCTAAAATGTTAACTTACAATTTTGTTTTTAATTAATCCCCCCTCCCTCAAAAAATGCAAAAAATATGTTACTGTACCGTGAGGATCTTCAAAAATACAAAATAATACAAATAATGTTACTGACGAACATAGGCGCCAAAGCAGGGTGAGGGGATTACCCCGAAGTGTTGGGATGGTATTTTAACCAATAGATGGCGCCATTTTGGAAGAATGCAATTGCTTATTCGAGCACCTATCTATATTCTTCATAATTACTTTTGAACTGGTTTATCCTTGTGATGCATACGAGCGCGGGAGGCAAACAATTTATAATTAAATGTGATGTAATCGTATTACTGAGTATTAAAGACAGATGATGACGTCACAAAAAACTATGAATTACTTTGTTTGTTTTGCCATCACTCATACAAAAAGGCGACATGCCTAAAATTACCCATCAATAGTAATAGATATAGGACAAATACTTGGTAAAAAGTAGAATCCGCGAATAAATGAAGAGCCGAATACCTTTTTTAACTTTAATTGCCTATGAGTAATTACCTACAAGGTACGCATTTATGGGGGTAATATGCGTGTATTTTTACACTAATGATCCGTGTACAAGTTCACGTGTTTTACCCATACACATCTCTACAATAGCAAAAATGTTGTCTCCTTTTTTAAATGATATATCTTGATTTATAATAAATAGGCTTGATGTCTTGGTTCATTTTTTAAATTGTGATCAAGATAGTTGTTTTGTTTTTTCTCCTTCACCTTCATAATAGAGCGTTGTTATGTTGTGATGAGCTACGCAGGCGAGGAGGTACATTAAAGTTTATAAGAAATAATATATCTTTGAACCAATACAGTTTCAAACATAATCACAATTATTGTCAATATAAGTTAGTACCTAATATTTTTGTCTGGTTTTGATTGTTAGTTCTTTTAAATTTTTGAAGATATAAGAAGATACAGTTATCCAACATTTCTAGTTTCCTGGATTAGTGAAAAAATATGGATTCTTTGCCTCAGATAAATATTGAAAATACAGAATTGAATATACTTCCTAATTTTGGTCATCAGAAACAACAGATCAATTTAACGGAATGTGAGTCCTGGAGTGATATATCCCAGGATGATCGGTGAGTGGTGTATTTATTATATGTAAAATCCTTTCAGATTATTTTGGGATAATTTCTTTAGTTTTAAGTCCATACTTGAAAATAAGCACTAATGCTTATATTTTTTGGAGTTTTTACTTTCTTTACAAGTAGGAACATATCTACATACATTGATATAATTTATATAAGCTTGCATACTAATCCGATCTTAAATATATTCCAAAGTATTATACCTATAACCTATAATTATAATCATTTATATATATATACTTTTCGTGTTCTCAGGCTTTGATAAATAAGTCCTTGTTCCTAAGTAGTTAAATTGAAAGGACATTTCAAATACTCTCCACTAATGTAAAAACGTAGTATGTAGCCCCTAAGACAAAAACAGTCTCGAACACTACTCAAGAAAAGAAGAAATGGCCTATTTTTTTATAAAATATTATATAGATAGTGTTAGAAAATCAATACGTTTTTGATAGTACGATTTAAATCAACTTCACCAAGAACGGTATGTACATACTATCAGCTGTATTTTTTCATCATAATTAACTTAATAATATCGACAACTCTATATGTCTCCTTCTGCGGCATCCTGAAGGCAAAAGGCTTTCTTTTTAAGGAGTTGAGCCCTACTTAACATAATAAGGTATTTTTTTATTAAGTACAATATTAAAGTGATTTGTGATTCAACACTTTATTGGAGTAGCCTCCTTTTAGCATTGCATTATCATCAACTCTTTGAGGAGGGAGAGTACACCCAATCATGAGCTGTGACACATTTTCTGAATCTAGGCCCTTGGGATGATTTTCCTCAAGGACATTCATGTATATATGTTCTTAAATCCTTTATATATTATTTATGGTTGATTTAAGAGTTAAATGTTGTTAATCGGTTAAGTATTGAGTGTTTGAAGTGGATGGAAAGTTGAGACACGCTGGTTGGAGTAACTTGTCTCATATATATCAAACAGAAAACAAAATCCACCTTATTGTAAGTAGCGAAAAATCATTTGAAGCTTTACATTTGAAATGGTGACAAAATCATAAAGGATCACAAAACAAATATTCCTAATATTTATGTTTGGTTAAACAAAATTTTGATTCAATATCATACTAAAAACACTTTTATTTTCTACTATAAATCATCGATATTTGCTAATTTCTTCACATGTCCGAGAGCTGTCCCAACTTACCCCTTAGATAATATTGTCAACATTAAAAGAAGTGATGTTACAGCTAAACTATAGTGTAAAATTAATGACAAAAGTTTCATATTGTTTTAAACTTTGTAGAAAAAATAAATGGGGGTTCTATCCGTGTTGAATTTTGGTCTGGAATTTCTAGACCGGTTTGAAACCATTATTATGATTTTAAAAAATTTGGTCCAGCTACGCTTTGGACCGGTCTTGTAGTAAAATTCGATCTATAAACAAAAACGGTCTAGATACAGTCAGACCAATTTATTTTTATTTAAATGAAATGTAAGGGAAATGATGGCGCATGGTTAGCATTTCGGTCTGAATGGTCTAGAAAAAATCATTGAAGGTTTTTTATTGGATAAGTTGAATTCGAAAAACTTAAACTAGCCTGTTTCTTTCTCCTCTATCTAGAATTACGAGTTATTTTCATGTCAGAATATACTCATAAATAGGGATGGGCATTTCGTAGAATGTGAGGAGAAGGGAGGGGTGATGGTTAAAGTAAAGCTAATTATCCCTTTGTTGACATATGATGTCTGTTATATGATTTTGCAAGGAGAAAATATATTACTGTTACAGAGGAAAAGCACGTTCAACATTTATTACAATATGGAAAGAAGGAAAATATTGTGAAGTTAAAGGGTTCATCATATCTAGTGGTAAAAATTTTATTATTTGCAATCCGGAATTATATTGTTGCAAAGTCACGTAGGAAGACGACAAAGTTGGAAGGAGCAAAGAAGATTCTAAATTTTCTCAAGCCCAACAAAAATTTGGGCAAAGTTTTGCTCTTTACTGATGAAAATATTTTCACCGTTGATGCCACTGTGAATAAACAGAACAGCCGGTACATCTTAACTTCAATGACACATGTCATCAAAACCAAAAATCCAGTCTCCACCACAGATGAAGTCTGCCCTCTACTTTTTATGGAGAGGGAGGAGCAACTCAATGCAGATGCTTACATCGAAATTCTTGACAAAAAAAAAGTGCTACAAATGGTCAGAAAAAGTTCAGGGCCAATTTTCCACTCAAGACGGAGCTCTGTATCATCGTGCCACTAAGCCCCTTGCCTTCCTCAGATACAACTTTCTGGACTTCTTTAACATGTCCAGGCCCTGAACCCCCTTCGACTACTCTATCTAAGCGCGTCTGAGGGACAGGGTGTGTGTTACACCACACAGGAGTGTCTAGTCACTAGAAGCTTACATCAAGAAGGAGTGGACCAAGTTCTAGTTTGTCTACATAGGTATATTCAGCAAGGGATATAGGCCTCGTATTGAGGCAATTATTAAGGCTGAGGCCTCACATATTGAATATCAATTGTGCCTAGCACACTTTTCAGATGATTTTATAAGGTAAATGTCCTCACAAAACCTCCTGTTTAAATTTTACTCTTGAAAAATTGAAATAAAATCAAACGTGTAGCACTAGAATACATCAACCCTGTATATTTTAATAATATATTAAATTTATTTTTTTATTCTGTTCTTTTTTTTTTAATCACCATAAGTATGCAGGAATTCATCATTCAGAGACAGAGAGGGATGTTAACACCACGACGATCTATTCAAGTATGAATAAAAGAGAAAATGAAGGATAACACCTACCGTTTTTTCTTTTCTATTTTTAAAACTTTTTTTGTTCTATAGGTTTTACTCATCCCACCTCATAAGCAATTATTCTCAAAATATAATATATAGTATTAAGCGGTCAATTTCTAGAAAATTCCTTATTTTAGATTATATTACTGCCCATGTTTGTAACCCATTATTGTTTCATTACACGTTTGAAAAAATTGAAATGAGTAATAGCCATGTTTACCTACTCAAAGATCATAATGATATTTTGCATTATGCAAATGCCCAAAATAAGACAATCCCTTACAAGCATATCACGTAATGTTGATCATATATTGATAATTTGTTACTAAACAAATAGTGTTGAGTCGACTGGAACAATTATCATCTCTACTTAAATCCATGATTTAGACTTGATTCAAATAGTAAATGTATTTTCTAATTCAAAAAATCCGAATGAGGTCATAAAAGGAGGCAGGAATTGCCGCAAAAGTAGATTAAAAAGTAGTTTAGTATTACACAAAGTCAACTTTGAAATAATTACTCAGGGGCGTCTCCAGGATTACATTTGGGGGAGGGGGAGGCATGGTAATTTTTTTTACCGTCAATCTAATGAACTCTTTTCTGAGAAAGGAAATCCTTGAACAAAAAAAATATGTATATCCCCCTCTTGCAGTCACTTCTGGTACTGAGCATGCATGGCTACAGGGGTGGTCTGAAAAGTTTTCAACCTCAACATTAAGATGGCAACACTCGTAAAACACTCACATTATCTCACTCAACCGACTGTTAAGTAACAGCTGTATGCCCAAAATGGCTGAAACCGTGGTGAATAACTGTAAACAGATGTAAGATAGACGTGACTCGCTTTTATTTACGAGTGCTGTCATCTTTATGTTAAGGTCGGAAGCTTTTCAGACCACCCTTGTACTTTATTCTTTGTCTAATTCTATAGAATCGAGTTGATCCTTAGCACAGTCGACTTCAGTCGTCACAACACTATTTTCAATTCATTGATTCAGTTTTATAATTTTCAAGGGATTTTTCATTGGGTAATTTACAACCTTGAATGGTTTTAAACCCGTTGTATTTGTATACAGCTAATATCTATATACTTCTCTCTTCTTTAACTTCAGAAACGAAGATGATTTTCTATTTGCATCATTGTATGAAGATGACAAAATATCCATTAAGCTATTTTTAGAGGTAAATTTCCATCAAGTCATTAAGTTTCAATGTAAACTTGGAAGTCAACTAAATTAAATTAATGTATTTATAGATGCTGGATAAGGCAGGTCTAAGAACGTCTGATCCTCGTCTCTCGGGTCTGATGTCCCGCTTAAATATTTTAAAGCCCCAAAAATATCCATACATTAAATCGTTGAAGCTGGATACCAATACTTTTAAGCACATGGTCGCAGAATCGGGGGTTCTCTTCAATAAAGTGTTCCAAAATAAACTAATTATTTCAGATTTTGAATCCTTTAAAGAAAAAAATTGTCAAGATTTATCAAGAGGTGAGTTTATTTTTTAATGAAAAAAAAATAATTAATGAAAATCTGAATTCATCAAATTTGAATAATTATAGTGTTTAATGAACACAACCGGGCAAGTTATTGATCAAAAAGGACCAAATAAATGCAAATGGAGCGTTTCAATTTGTACCGTCGATGGACAAAGGCTCTCTCTCGGATGTGCAACTGATCCTTTTACAATGAAAGATCTCTGGTAAGTACACTTTCGTTCTAAATTCATATCAATCTTTGTATGTGATATAAACACATTTTTACATAAGGTGTAGTGTTGATCCGAATACCCTGTTTAAAAACTCCTGTTAGGGCATGTGAATTAGCTATAAGGACATTTTTATCTTATATTTTAAAACAACTTAACTTTCTTTTTTATAATGCTTGATAATCCAGGGGCGTCTGCAGGGGGTGGGCTGTAAGGCAATAGCCCCCGACCCCAAATTACAGATTTTTTTATTTTTCTTTCAAAAAAAAATTAATTTTTTGAAATTTTTTTGAATTTGTTTCCCAAAAAATATAATTTTTGAAATTAAAAAAAAAAAATTATTTTATTTTTTAAATTTTTTCCACAAATTTCATATTTTAAATAGCTGTAAAAAAATTTTCAACAAACTGAATATTTTAAGTTAAATTTTATTCCAAAAAAAATATTTCTTATGGAAAAGCTATGATTTTTTTAAATTTTTTTGTGGATAGTTGTGTACTCTTGAATTTTTTAGGATCTTTTTTGAAAAAAAAATCCAAAAACCAAGCCCCCCCTCCAAATATTGGAGCTTTCAGGGGTAGATGCCCCTACAATCTGCCTGTAAAAGTGGTATCAAGGTGGTGTAGTTCCATTTTAGAAGCGAATTCTAAAGTTTTCTCGAAAATACAGTCAGTCATGATCATGTGTTGGTGTAGGGAGGTACGTGTGTTCCCTGTCGAAAATAAATACTGGCAAAATTTTTGATGCCAAAGATTGATATAATATTTTATGAAATTAAACTAATTTCAATTTAGCTTCTGATTTTGTATTAGTGCAATTTATGAAAATCAATTAATTTTTCAATTTCTAATATTGTACAAAAAAATATTTTTTTCAATTCATTTTCATAATTTGAAATTTGCCAAATTCTTTGAACAAAAATGACTCCACCGAACATTACTCTAAAAATCTTGTTGTGCAAGGTTTATGAATAGTGGTGTTTGCCTAAATCCAGTAATTGAAATAAAATTATTTTCAAGACACCCCTGCATTTTTAACACCCTTACGAATCGCCAAAAACCTAATTATTGTGTCATCTTTAATATAAAATAAGATATGTTCCTTTTGTATAAAATGACTATCCCTCTAAAAGCTCACAATAAAAAGTTATTCAAAGATAAACAAAAGAAAAAATGAAAAATCATCAAGTATTAAAATACTGAAGTTCGGTTTATTCATTGAACAATGAACTATCTAATATGATATTCAAAACTATGTAAAACAAAACTTTTAATGTTTACTATCATTATGAAACAAAAATAAAACTTTGTTCATTTATAAAACTTGTTAAATATTGTTTTTTTGGAAAAAGGAAGTTATATTGTTGAAAGATTTTTTTTTCTTCAAATTATCTCACAAATAACGTTTATTCAAAAGATTTGAGTGTATATAGTAATTTTTTTCATCAAATATGTAAAGAAAAAATATATTTCAATCACTGGTGTATCATTTGCACTTTTCTTGTTAAAGTTATCGTAACAAGAGAGTTATCGGCAACATAACAGCATGCTACATATATGTGTAAAATTTATAAAAATGAGCAAATTTAATTTTAGCCCAACTTTTCCAGTCACTACATATCGTGGTAGTACATATTTTGATGAAAAAAAATTAATCTTGCCCGCCAAACCCCCCTCCCTACCCGAAAATTACTTTTTCACCCATACATGTGTAATTTTTTAATCTATTTTCAAAATAATATGAAGAAACTCAAAAATTTCGTAATCATTACAATCTTTTTTTTATTCTTAAAGTCATAGTTATATAACATTTGAAGATAATAAAGTACAGGTTTATTGTCATACATATAACTTGTCAAAGTGCACAAAATGGGTCAAAATCTTCCAAATTTTTATTTAAGTGTGTGTACTAATTGGGTTTCCAATTGTTAGGGTGATTATTTCGATCTGTTAATTCGATTTTCTGTTGTATTTTTATGAAAAAAGTTATGTTTGTAAAGTTTCAGTCTTCAAATGGCGTTTTTGACATCTATAGCTATTTGAAAAGGACTTTTTCAACACAATTCTCTATTTGTAAAGGGATTCAAAAGTTTCATTTATGTTGTTGAATTTCTAAAGATTCATTATAGTTCCTTTTCACAAGTGAAACATAAGAATATAATCCTTATTTTCCTTTCTTTTCTTTTCTTTTTTAAATTGTAGTCCATCGAAATAATCAATTAAGATTTTTAATTTTAGAAAATTTTAATTAGAGGCTAATTGAAGCCATAAACTGGTAAATAATTATTTTTGCTGAAAAAAACATATTTCGTTTTGTCCATGCAAAAAACCTTCTTTGAAGAATATATTTTGTCTAGTAATAGCTAACTAAACCAGCACAGCTCCTAAAAGCCTCACCGGTTCAAAAAGAATAATAAAAAAAATACTATAATCTATTTAAAAATAAATATGTAATAAAATATTCACAATAACTAAATAGGTTATAGTTAAATATCAATATCCCGAAGAACTTGGTACAGAATATATACCAGACTACTATAATCGGGACTGTTTGAGAGACGAGAACTACAAACAAACATTTTTTTTATACACACAAATTTTGACTTCTATCAAAAGGGATTTGAAATGGAAAAGTGTACTATAAAAATATAAGACTGATTTAATTTTAAAGTAAATGGTCTACTGTTATATTCTTAAATGTAATATATATATTCAATAAACTGTCCTGTTTTCGAGTTTTTTATTTTTTTTCTCCACAAATACCTTTTTTGTTATGGAAAATCAAAAACTAGAAAGAAAATTACGATGATAAGGGCTTTTTTTATTTTAAAAAAACAGGATTTTTTTTCAAAATGGGGCATTTAGTACCGTTATAAAACTATATATCTATATACATTTTAAATATCTTTATTTTACAATATACTACATCAAAAAATACATTATAAGAAATTGGGTAATTAGATTTTAAATATGATAATGGTTAGACGTAACCTGATATATCGGATTGAAATCGGAAAACCGATATATTGGGAAATATATAAAATATCTGCATCGTATTAGAGAAAATTCTTAGAAATTTCCATATTTGCTCCGATATTTTATATGATGCAAATAAAAAAAAAGGAAGTGTCATAGTCAGTGCTTATTTAGGACTGAAGGCTGAAGTCCTATCCAGTTTAGTCTCAGCCCGGTCCAGTTCAGTCCTGCATATAAGTCCTAAAACTGATAAAGTTTGGTACTTGATGACGTGGCTCAACTTTATCTCTTTTTTTTAAATTAGTTTTAGTACTGATAGTCCGAAGGACCGGTCTTAATGAAAGATAAGATCAGTCCAAAGACTGGCTTGGGCTGGACCGAATAAACGGGGGCTGACACAACACTATCTGTAATGACTTATGTACTTCTTAAAAAGTGTAGGACACAAATTTTGCCTCCCTGTTCGTTACATTAGGTAATAAATCCAAGATATTATTTATGTATTACCCACCTGCAAGATAGTAGTGATCTCATTAATAACACAGAGGAACAATTAGGGAGGGAGGGGGGCATTCAATTGAATTGACGACAATAATCGAATTTATCGATAAGTGCAATATGCAAAACTGATCCCTTTTTTCCCTCAGTCATCTTAATTCTGAAATATCTGGAATTATAGCCATTCGGAACTATTATAGTTCAGAGTCCTTTTTTACCCCTAAAAGAATCCCTAAATTAAAATTAATAAAAATTATCTAAATGTGTTTTTTAGGATTAAAAGTGTTGTTATTGATTTTGTATCTAGTTCTGAGCTCGATATTTAGGCTGAAAAATAATGAAAAACGACACACTTCTTTAGACCTTTATAACTTATTCATAAAAGCATAGTAATGAGAAATATCATAGCTTATATTACAGAAATATAGTCAATGTATAGTTTTAAAAAGATATATATTAAAAATATGCAAATTCAAGGATGTTTGTTCCATTTTGTAGTGATTGCACTTTTTATGGCGGTGTACTAGCAAATATCATTATGCTTTTACGGCAATGCCAATTTCATGACGTCATGCCTCGTAAAAGGAAGATTGAGGCGATCGAAGAAAGATTATTTTAACTTGATCATCCATCTCAAGAGATTTTTGAATTCGGATGACGAATTCCACGAGAGACGGCGGGAGGAGAATTCGTCCTAGGAAAACTACCATACCTCATTAGGGAGTAGAGATAATTCCTTCCTTGGGAATGAGATACTATGATCGAAACAATAAAGTGATCCATTCATGATGAGTAGATAATTTTGATATATCAAAATGGTATCACATAAGAAATACAACATGGAACAAAATCCTTGGAGATGCTTAGTTTTTTTATATATCTTTTTTTTAAATTATACATTTAATATTTTTCTATAATGCATGCTATGATATTCCTTATTGCTATGTGTGATAGATTTAAAGTACATCACACATAGGATTAATAAATGTATCAAACTATTCTACTTTTCAGCAAGCCTATACTCTATGCTATATGTATGGAAAATCTTGGTGAACAAGTAGTTCACAAGTATCAAGGACGAGAGCCATCAGGACATAGCTCAAAAGAAATTGTTTTAGATTGCAATAGTAAGTTAATTGAAGCAATGAATTATGTTATTGTTTACTCCATTTCTATTTTTTTATTTTTTTATTCATTCAATTTAGATAAGCCTTATAATCCTCTTGTAGAGTCTGGTGGTATTATGTCCTCCTCTCTTATCCTTCAGAAGGTGAAGCCCGAACTCACAGTTCTGTCAGAGAAATATGAATATGTCCAGCAATGTTTTGATGTAATTAGTTACAGCTATCTATTACACTGCATGCGCACACTTTTCCAATAATTTTATTGCAGAATGCCATTTAATAAATATATTTGATGATGATTCATGCGGCAATAGATAAAATGTTTAATTATTTGCCACGTATTGGAATAATTACATGTTCATTAATTAATAATAGATTCATTTCGTTATGAGGATGCTTCAACAGCTAGCTCCAAGCGATATTAGAACAACAATCATGACAACCGTCCAATAATTAAATAAACAAATTAGAATGGAACGACGTAGCTCAGTATAATCTCAGTATAAATTATTCTCTTGTACTCAATGTGTGTAAGTTTGTACTCTGGTAGTTCCTAGAAAAGGAAATATACTTTATGTATATGGACTTAAAAGAAGATTCCGAGGTCGGATGGAGTGATTGTAATCCTATAATGTCTATTTAAAAAATAGAAAAAGAAAGGAAAGAGCCATATAATCAATGAATGATTGAGATTCAAAGGACAATCCGAATAAATCAATCCTTGAGATCGAATGTGTTGCAGATTCTATGTATGTACCTGGACAAACCATGATGGATCTATTCCGAGGTCGCCTCTGAATGTTATTATCATCAAATATATTCATTTTATTTCTTCGGCATTTAGTGTCCATTTAGCAAAATGACATTCAGCAAAGTGGCTTTCGGCAATAACATTTTTTGCTAAGTGTTCTGGAACCGTACATGTAATCATATTAGTTTATGTGGCTAACGAATATAATCCATATTTTTAGAGAATGGCTGGAGGAGAGTATATCGGATTCAATAACGTCGACTATTTAGCTCAAAGAATCGGTATGGATCAACAAAAAGCTGTTGCTTACTTCATGCGTGAAAATAAGTGCTTTCCAGAGGATAATGTAAACATTGATAAGACGTTGGACTTTAACGCACAGGTATTTAATTAATTTTATCAAAAAATTTAAATAATAAATCCACAATAAGTATTTGTACAATCACGTCATAAGTATTACATTTGCTATGAGTTTTTGAATCCTCGATTTGAACAGTTTGATAATTTTTTAGTTCCAAAAATTCATGGGTGTAATTGAAAATGTATAATTAAGCATAGGATAATTCAACAGAAAATAATGCAAATTATAACTGATTATTTTCCAGTGTTGCAAAGGATTTGCGTCATCAAAAAAGAGATAAAATCAATTGGAAATTACAGATATATTTTTAAAGGTTTTATTAGAAGACAATTATTGATTTTTATTAGAAAAATCATCAAGAGCATTTAGTGATTTTTTTATTTTGAATATAAAAAAAATTATATTAAACTTAGGATTCATAGAGCAATAAGATTACAATATTTGAGTAATAGCTTTAAATTTAAAATGGTTCAAACCATATAAAGATGATGAATTTCCCCCAAAATAGGGTTTTTTCATTTTTAAATGTTCGATATCAGAGATGCCCAGATTAATTGACGACTAATCGGCTTAATTGGCCACTTTCTACTGATTAATCGGTAAGGAGGAAAAATAAGAGGAGGATATTTTTTCAAAATAAAAAAGCACATATAACCTAAAAAGTTATACAATACAATCACCTATACCCCCGTTTCGTTCTACTTGCATATATGCTTGTAATTACATCAAGTATTGTACTATCAATAACTTTTGATCCCACTATTAGATTCAAGCCTTGGAAGTAAATAGTGAAAGTAATGCCGTGATCGCTGCAACCCTGGCCAATGGAGGAATATGTCCTATTAAATCAGAGAAGATCCTTGAACAAACAACTGTGAACTGTGTTTTATCCCTCATGTACACTTGTGGACTTCATCTTTCCGCCGGAGAATTTGCTTTCAATGTAACTATACTTTGTATTCTAATCCCTTCTTTCATTCAAAATCATTTATTGCGTTTATTTAGATTGGTTTGCCAGCCATCTCATCGGGGCATGGAGCTTTAACCGTTGTAATTCCAAATGTGATGGGTATTTCATTATGGTCACCCATGTTAGACTCACTTGATAACTCCATTAGAGGAATGGAGTTTTGCAAAAAATTAATTGACATTTTCAGCTTCCATAGGTAACAATTATACATGAAAGGATATAATACTTGATAGACTTTGTTTATTTATAGATTTGACTGCTTTGAGCAAATGAAACAGTCAAGACTACAGAAAATAGATCCAACCTTATCTCATAAACCAATAAATCAGTTTTATAGAACAATAGGAATGATACAAGCAGCAGCAAAAGGGGACTTGGATAATTTGAAATTGTAAAGTATTTTATCATAATTTCCATTTATATGTAGTGAATATTTATTTTGATCAGAGCCTATCTCCAAAATTCAAACATCAATAATGCTGACGGAGATGATCGAACAGCACTTCATTTGGCTTGCGCTGAGGGACATACCAACTGTATACAATTTTTACTCTATCAATGTGCTGCAAATCCCTTTCTTGCTGATAGGTATCTAAAACAACAAAATAATGGCAGGTGATAATATATATTCCGAAAACCTTCTTTATTATTTTTAGATGGGGTGTAACAGCAGCTACAGAGGCTCAGAAAAGCAAGAAGGAAGAAGTCCAACAAATAATGAAAGATTATTTATTGACTCATTCCAAAGAACATCTTGACGATGACCGGGAACGTGAGCTCCATTCTAAACCACAAAATGGTAAATGGTGTTTTCATGAATTGGGTCGTAGAACTATAGTTAACAATTATTAAACAATGATACTAACTTAATTTTATTTTGTGATCCTTTGGGATTTGATATTTTCTCGACATTTGTGAGTCTTTCAATTTACACACGTACCTTTGTACTATTATATCTAGGATTATTATTGAGTTTAAGCAAATGTAAAGTCATGTATCGTCTATCCTGTAGCGTCGTATTCCTCCCCTCAAAGATTTGAGATCTTACAAATCTTTAATCATTCATTTTCAAATGGTGGATATTTGCTACTGAGATATTATTAGGAAAATATGTAGATAAACTACACAATTATGGCTATTTGAATGTTTTTTCATATCAAAATGTACTTTATTAATTGACACGAATTGAGAAAATTGGAACTTTTTTTTTGTTTGTTCTTCGATTAAGATGATGAGTGCCGGATTGTTGTTTTTTTTTGCTCTAGATGTAAGAAAATGACTTGTATAATTAGAAATTTCAAAATTTATGGTCTGAAGAGTGTTTTTTGTTGGTTTTCAGGGAAAAATATCTAAAACATCTATAGGGTGGCCTCTAAATTAAGTAAAATTGTTAAAAAAATTATGATAAATTATTGATTAAATGTCAACAAAGTTTGCTTAAAACATTATTTTTTTGTCATTTCAAATACAAGAGTAAATAAAGTAAAGAGATACAAGAAATTTCTCTGTTTGTTGAATTCTGGCACTCCTCCTAAAATTGTTTAGGTAGATTGTATTCTTCTATTAAGGCTCTATTCAACCTCACAAATTAACCACATTTGGTTCAATGAAAGGTCTGAATCCCCCTTTAGGATCTAATTAATACAAAAACTCTAGTCAATGATTGTATTGGTGATCACTGGCCGTTCCATTTAGGTGCACCTTATCTTTTTCCCAAAATTAATAAAATGGAGTATGTGGATACCATCTTTGAGAAAAGTCTCACTTTCACATGTCTAATATGATTCAAAAGTGGTATGAGACTCATATTCCCTACTTATGGAGTAACAACTTTTTAACTCTATTCAGTCCAAATTTGAATTCGATGGATTTTAGTATCTGGTTCATTTTGGAGGACAGGGTCTGCAATAAGCCTGTCCTAATTTTGGATTTACTGAAAGTCTCCTTTAATAGGGAATTGGAAAGCATTCCTATGCCTACTGTTATGCCTTCCCAAACAGACTCGAGGCGGTAGTTTTTGCAAAAGTAAAAGACTTTGATTTTTTTTTCACCAATTACTCATATGATATTGAGCAGCATTCATGCAAAATTGGAGGTTACTAATATTATAAATACAAAAGTTGTACTTGAATATTTATTTTACAGTACTTAAGGTCCATCCTGTACATGATTTAGTATGATTTTTCACCTAGAAGGATCTAAATAAAAGATGAAATGATAAAATATATCTCTTATAGATCCACTTTTCCAGATTTACAAGATATTTTAATTATTTGTCTACCAGTTTCAGAATAAGAAATGATAAGTACAAAAAGATGAGAAAAATTAATCTTATCTATAAAATTTATACGTACGTATGAAGGAATTTAACACCAATTACTGAATTCATTATAATTCCCATTTTCTGATAAATAATGAATTTTTTATTTATTTATTGTTTCTTTTTAATCAAAGTCTCTAATCCATTTCCTTTACTATAATATAATACTAAAGTTGTACATGGACATATCCGTATTATACATTTGATTTCAAATTGTTTTACTAAAGCTTTGACTAAATCTAGAATTTAATAAAACTTGTCGATAGACAACGAAATAATTAGAAATATGTTCCGCCTTCAACCATAATGAATATACAGACTAAGACTTGGTGCATTTACGAATGTACAGCCCATACTTTAAAAAAAAATCTTTTGGGGCACGGTGAATCGATCTTATTTTATTTAAAATAATAAACTTATTAGGAAAAAAACAAACTTGCCCTCCAGAGTCCAAGGTTCTGGCCTGATCAGAATGAAACATAACTTTAGGTACATAACTCAAAATTCTCAATTTTTTGTCTAAAGTCTGTATTTGTCTCCATTTTTGAAGTTTGTACCATTTTTTTCAAAGCGGGACAAACAGAAATCAGACACACACACAAATTATTTTAATACTATGTAGGATTTTTTTTTTAAATTGCATCAAAAAAGGTAAATAGTAAATATTCAAAGTATCACGCAATTTTCTTTCATGAAAAGATGCAAAAGATATGGTGGTTTGCCTATTACAAAAATTTCAAAACCTTTGTACTATTGATTGCTCATATCATAGTTTATATACGTTTATAAATTTAGTCAAAGTTTTATAGGAAAGGGGAGGTATTAAAGACAATACGCATAAGCGCTGTTTATTTACATTCTTTTGTAAACGAACTCAGAGAGAGGGACGCCATCTTGTGGCAAAATACTACTAATAACATTTACGTATGTTTCTCAAATAGAAGGCGCTCTCAAAATTCTTCTGAGCATCCAACATTTCGTAAACAACACACACCATACTATCACACCACCTTGCAGATCATATACTTCTTTTTTTTTATGGGCCCGGTACTTTAACATGTAAAAATAGAGGTCTAATTGAAATTATTTAATTTTAAAAAAAATAAGTTTCGAAATTATTGATTTTTTAAAACAAAATTCGAAATTAAAATCAAGTTTAAAAAAATAAATAAACGTACCATGTATCTTTTCTCATCTTTGTATATAGCCCCGCTCACTCTCAAACTGTCCTAGTTAACAATGTTTAAATACAATTTGTAAAATGAGGCCGGATTTAGTGTTTTTTTAAGAAAATAATGTTGTATTTTTTTTATTTTTTGAGTAAACTTTTTTTAAAAAGGACCAACACTTTTTACGGGTTTTTTAATTAATTGAGTCCGTTTTTTTTTAGAAAGTACCATTTCTTGCAAGCCTCAAAAAATGGCCTTTTTAAAAAAGGGGTAAATCCTAAGTAATTTTAAATAAATAAATAAATCTTGTGTATATATTTCTACATATTTACTTTTTCTAACAAGCTGGGAGCCACTCTTACTTAAGATCCCTGGTTAGAACACCTACTAATTGGGCTCTAGTGTTTTTGTTTTTTTGTACAGCATTCTCTCAAAAAATTATACGGATTATACAGTTCTTAAAAATCGTTTGATAAAAATAAGTGATCATTTATAAATTAATCATTTTACTTAATGATGTTTATTTCTTTCAGATGAACCAAAACTCCTAAAATTAATTACAACAACAGTTTTCAAAGATAAAATTGGACTTTTATTAAAGGTAAACTATAGAGCATGGTATTTTTTATAGCCATGTAAATTAACATTAAAGAAAAAAATTTTGAGGGTTGCGTTGTAAATTCTTCGTATTTTGGTGTACATATAAAAAAAGAAACCGAAAATGGACATAGTCACTCTGACAATTTGAAGAATATTTTGGAGGAGAGCAGATTGGATTTCATGTCGTGTAATTATATATGCTACGAGATGAAGTAACAGTAAACAAGTCCTACTATACAAGTATGTGACTTAAAAGTGTGACTTCAATGATCAATGATACTCTATGTCTTTTAAGAGCAAACGTACTTTAGTTACTTTATATGTAGTTATTTTTCCCTCCTCAAGAATTAAAAATAATGATAAAAGCATCGAAAGTAAAAAATACTGCTCAAAATACTATCTATAGATATCGTGCACGCTAGAAAATGCTTAGAATTTACAACTCTAGATCAAGCCTAGTGAGCTCCTTATACCAAAAATTCACAGTCACATTGAACCTTAACATGTACCCTGTACAAAATTACCATTTCTTTAATGGTATTAGAAAATAGTATTAGAAAAATAGGTATATCCACGATGAGAATGATTATATTCTTATTAACTAAACATTTAAAGCAACACCTCTAAACATTGTTCGCTGCCGGGGCACATTAGGGTCGCCTGAACCTATTCCTAAGGGAAGACTTGTTTTTTTAAATAAATATGGTCAACCCTGATCTAGCAACCTCCTATTTTAAGCGTCTCACCGTACGCAACGATCATATCTAGTTTTTAAATGGAATATTATTACAAAACATGAATTCTCTTTAAAAGTGTAACCTACACTAAGGGGTCACTGTTTTTGTTTTCCTTGCCTGACGGCTTAATACAGATTTGGCCGTACTTTTCAATATTATTTTGACACTTACACGATGACTAATGCTTTTCAGTGCACAAAATATTGGAATTAATGCCTCCCTACCTGCTTTATAGAAAGAGGACTGATGATTCAGAGGATGTATATGTGAGTTAATCATAAATACTTGATATAGAATTGAAGTAGTCAAAATTAATAAATGTATAATTAGTAACACATATAACATTGACGAAAGTCAACGCTAGAGACTCACACTCGATTCGAACATAGGAATAATTAAACTTCACTCCAAACTCAATGTTTCAAAAAATCAGACTTAAAAAACCATTGCTTGATACCCACAAAAATCTTTTATTTCAAATTTTATCTGTTAAGCGCCAATTTGTCTTTTTAAATTATTCAACTATGATATCCGTGATGACCGAATCAGAACTTGAGAACTCGTATTTTTGTTGCACTTAAGCATAATTAAACTGAGATTTCAGACTTAAAGTTGAAAGACTTGGTCTCGTAACTGAGAGAAGCAATGCATTGAATATTGTAATTAAAAATAAAATAAAACTGAATTGTACGTAAATAAGGTAGCCGCTCGTTTTAGGTAATTATTCGATACCAAGTAGCGAAAGGAATGCCTTATGATCAATGTTTGTTCAAAGTTTTATTTTATTTTTTGTTCTCCAGAGGATCTATAACTAACTAAACAGCTTCCATAGATTCACACTTTTAATTGAATTAAAAAGATGGATCCTGCAAAGGGAAGATAAAATTACGTACGTCATGAGGGAAAATGATAAATTAACGTCATCTGTGCTACCATAAAAAGAAACATCTTTCAGGGGAGGGGGATGTACGTAGCCAAGGAATCTATTCATTCAATGATGTGTGTTTTGACACTTGGTTTAGAGCTTTTTATTCCGAGTTTTGACGTACTAAGATATCTTCAGGCAAGCAAATAAGTTTTATTACCATTTTCATCAAATACATACGTAGAGTCAGCTAGCAAACTTTCATTCCAAAAGAAACAGAAAACGCCCCAAAATCAGTTGGTAGTCAGCCCATTTGATAGAACTACGGAATTGTTTTTTTAATATCTGATGAGAACGGTTTACACCTGAACAAGAGCTAATTAAATTTCGGACATTGAACGTTCAGAAAACTGACTAATGGAATAGACAGCTGACTACAAAATAGAATGCTTAGAATAATATTTGATGATTTTTAAAGAAGCAAAAGAGTTCACATATTAGGCTTTTACTTATTATTTTTTTAAATATTCAAATCATTCTCACCAATGAACAAAATAACATCAATTACATCAAAGAAAATTAGTAAGATTATGAGCTAGAAAAGAAAAGACTCCTTGCTTGAAGCAATATTCAATCTAAACGTACATAATATATACAATATAATTGAAACAAGAATGATGATTTATACAAATTTCTTTGCAAATAAATTCAATATTTAAGCCGGCTTTCCGTTTCCCCTAAAATGATATTTTTTTGAAAACGGTTTCCAGACCGGAAGAATCTGACAACACCATTTACGCGCAAAATACTTGTATAAGCAACTTTTTCCTTCTTTTATTCGTAAAACTCCTATGAGATTCTTAACCGAGCCAGATTAAGTAGATTTCTTCCTCGTGTGGGCGCGATAGTTTTTGAATCTGAGTAAACAAAACACAGCATTTTGTCAAAGTGGAAAATATATATTTTATATTGATTTGCATAAATAGAAGTGCTAATTTTTGAGTGATTCAATTTTATAGGAAACTCAATGTATCTTGATTTTATATGATAAAAATAGTATTATGTAATTTGTATCAAATGGAAATCTTATGTGTTTGTAGAATGCCTTACAAATATTTTACTCTAACCAAATTAGGTAAGTGAGAGTCAAGACCATACCACCTCAGTTTAACCGAACACTAATTGATTCGTCATAACAAGAATGTCAAAGAAAAAATTATCGGATTCTATCATCGATTGAAATTGATTTAACTAAGTAATTTACTTTGTTGCCCCTGCATTTGGAGTATATTATTATTCAACAACATTTTAAAATAAAATGCATCATTGCAGGGCCATTAAAATAAAATTTCATTTATGAAAAATAAACATTTATTTATAGTAAAATAAGCTACATTTTCAGGGGCGTCCGCAGGGCTGTAGCCCCCCAGTTTCAAAACATTGAAAAAAGTTAATTTTTGAAAAAAAATTCCAAACAATTTAGTGTTTTTGTAAACAGCTGCGCACTTTTGAAAAAAAAATAATTTTTTTGTGGATAGCTATGGATTTTTAAAATTGTTTTCCCAAAAATATCCTTTTTTGAGAATAATTTTAGATTTTTGAAAGGTTTTCCAAATTTTGAGTATTTGAATTTTTTTTAATTTATTTTTTCTAATTTTTATCCAAAAAATTTATTTCTACCAACTATTTTTCAAAAAATACATTTTTTGTGATCAGCACGGGACTTTTGAAATGTTTTCCAAAGTTGCTTTGGATTTTTGAATTTTTTTTTAAATCTTTTTCAAAAAATCAAAGAACCAGTTCCCTTGTCCCCTCACCCCCAAAAAAAAAAAAAATGATATATATTCCTACGTATGCTTCTGATTGTACATATTATACACCCCAAATATTATGTAATAATTAAGAAAAAAATACTTTGTAATAAACATTCAACTCATTTAATTATTAGGCTTATAGCCTCAGAAGATTGTTACCATTTCAAATAATTATTGATAAAAATAAACATTTTTAATTATAGAAAAAAAGTAGAACACAATATCCTAATCTATAGGTAGCAAAGACTTAACCAGGAAAACCCAGATGCCTATTTTTAATTAAAATCTGATTACAACAAGGACTTGCACCTAAAAATCCCTAAAAAAAACTCACTGTTAATCTCATGCCTAGAGCTGCAAACCATAATCCTATTCAATATGTAAAACAAAATAATCCGAAAATAAACATATTAAGCCTCACAATATTAATAATGATTTGGAGGAGATCAGCTTAACTATCATGACGTAATATTTAATTAGCCATATAATCAATAATGAAAAACCAGTGTACATAGAATGGGCATCTTTAAATAAAAGAAACCAAAAATCAAAATGGTAACCCTCACAATTAGAAGAATGTTTTGGAGGAAAGAAAGAATTATGCTCATGACGTGTCATTAGATCAGCTACAATCAGCTGTGCCTAGGGAGGAAGGAGAAAAGGATATAAACAGGGATATTTGCTAGAATTACTCCGAGTTTAACATAACTTACAATTATAACTCTGCAAAGAATATGGGGAGCTCCGTCTTTTATGAGCCCACACGAACGTTCAAACAGTTTTTGATTATAACTTAATTTATTTAAGAAAGGATGTTCACTATTCTTTTATACTTCTTTTTGGACGTAGAAAGGAAGACTCCAAGAGGAATCTAGACCAACCTCCTTCCTCAACTTGATTATTTAAACTCAATTCATCTTCCTCAATGACTTCCTGGTGAATTTTAGAATGAAAATCCTCCAATGCATGAGACTGGAATGTTCTAGTAGGTATCATGCCACAGTGGACAGCAAAGCCATACAGTCCTCGCCGGGTTCAGTTGACTAGCAGAGTTGCAATAAAAAATCATTTTCTCTAAATTCAAAGCTGTCAAAGCAGACCATTCGCGGAAGACCCCCCATGTATTCATTTTATTACTGGACGTAATTTTATTTTATCACTGCAATGGCAATAAATCAACTCTAGCTATATTTATGTTTATTAATACACAAAATGTATTCTAGTTTCTAGCTAGTAGCTTCACTTGTTGTTCTCATGAAGGTAAAAGAACAATAGCAAAATAGTCCCTCTAGCGGGCAAAAAAAAGTAAATTTTGACCAAGATATTTTTCTGCTCGTGATCAAGCTTTATCTACGACACCTAAAGAAAAAAAGAAAATACATAAATCCCACTCCGTATCTAGCAAGAACATAGGCAGGAATGACTGTCTTGTCGATCGTCAATTATACTCTGAGTCCACCAAGAAAGTCCTTATTGGACTCAGAGTATAATCCAGGATTAAAATCCGAGTCATTCCTGTATATGTATATGGCCTTGGTATATACTGAGCAGGATTTATGTTTATTCTCTTCCTGTTTTCGTTACTCAGAGCTAATCTAACGAAACAACGAGACAACTAAGCAGCTCTCCTCCAAAACAATCTTCAAATTGTCAAGATTATCACGTTAATATTCAGGGGTTTTTTATTTTTTATATAAAGGCAGGTTATATTTTATACAACTCAACCAACTATACATAAAGAGAGAGAGAGACTAAGTTTTTCTTGAGTTATTTGTTACGTCAGTTGTTTGATAAATAAGCCACTCATAACCTACTCTCCTGAGCTCCCCGTCCCAAACAAATATATCTTTTATAACATATGTCCTCAAGTTTCTGAGCCCTTCTTCCATTCCAAAAAAAAACCCTACGGAAAACTACGTAAATTAATCTCAAGCTCTACTTTTTTTTCAATATTTTTATAAAAAATTTTAAAATATCGAAACTCACTCAAGTACAAATACATATGTTGATGCCAAAACCGATAAAAAAGTAATGGTATTGTGACAACACTATTCTAAAATAAGAATGAAAGTTTATTGAAGAATGTCATTAAATCAAGCTGAATGACTTCTGTACATTTCAATTACTTAGGTTACATTTTTGAAATCTATTTCTCAGCCGTTATTAATACAACTTTGTTTTAAATTTTTATTCTGAGTTTCACACATTATAATAATGAGATCTGAGAAATTTCAATTATATAATTTCATTTTTCAACTTTTGGCTCTAATGGGTCTTTCAAAATTAACTTACATTTTTTATTTGAATCTTCTTACATTTAGATAAAATTTGATCGTTTGAGAAATGTTTTTTTATTTAAAATTGAGGATGTTTTTAATAAAGAAAGATTTCATATATTAACAAAAAGAAAAAAAATGTATCACAACAATTATCCCCCCTTATGATTTTAATTGAGGTGGGGGGAGGGCAATGAACTTACTCGAATATTGTGTTCTCTATCTAAGCAAAACTTGTTAGGCTTTTCATATACTTTAGTTGATGAATATTGAAGGAGAACATATACACTTTCCAATGATCAATATTGAAGTGCAAAAACAAACAAATGATGTTTTATATTAAGATTAACTACATAGAATATGTACAATGTACAAACATCCATTTGATGCATCATTTATTCTAATTGTTGGCCAATCAGACTTTATCCCATCAATGATATATCATTGGTTAGAAACATATTATAATTGTTTTTCTTATTACATGAAGTAACGAACAAATTCATATATCAAATGGATAAATGTGTATATGTAGACATTTGTTTAAATAACATTAACTATGTAGGGAAGACCAATAAAGTTTAAAAACAGGACAGATGTAGCAGGGTCTTTTCCTCGAGCCTCAAACAAGCTATACCCACCAAATTTACATTCTAATTGTATATTATAATAGAGACTTTTGTGGGAAAAGATCAATCATGTTTGTCATCTATGATTCGAGGTATTGGATAAAAGCAGATTTTGAATTTTATAACCCTTAACTTCAGGTCTTCAACTAGGGCATATTCCACAGCCTTTGGACTCTATTTTCCACTATATAGAATATTCCATTAAGTTGAAATCGGGACTCTGCGAAGGCTAAATTTCTTTCTAGCAATACTTCATATTTTTTGTCCTCTACTCCGTCTTTCTGGAACAAACAACTTTAATATTTAGACTGGTTTTTTTTATTTTGTAGATCTACGAAATAATATTTTTATCCAAGGTCAACTAGTAATCGGCTTTCCGTTAATCGGTATCCTTTATCAATCAAGATTGGTTCATTTTGTGTAAAGTTAATCCTACAACACCTCAGGGATGCTGGATGTATCATTCTGAATTTAAAACAAAAATAATTGATGGTATCCTTGAAGCATTAGTTTGGTGACATATGTCTGGATCAATATTGAATGTCTTCTTATTCGCTGAAAAATAAGCAAATTTTTTATGATGATCTATAACATTCAATAGACACCCACCCAAGATTACACTGTACCTTTGAGGAAGCAATAGTCTTCCTAATTGTTCATGATAGCGGAACAGACAGACTTCTTCTGATAAAACTCAACCATGGACATTCATAGATTTATATTTAAGTACTATTTTATAATCTCTCGATCAAGTTTGAATGACTGTCTTGAGTGAGGACAATGATTTCGGTTTTTGCCCCTTTCTAAAAGTTTGCAGATATTGTAAATCATAAAGGGACTAATTCCCTGCTGCTTGATGATATTGGGGGTGGTCTTTAAAACACAAACCAGAGTGACAGCTTGTAATCTTTTTGTATTGATCTTATTTTCTAAGTGAGATGCATATAAGTTGAAGTTCTAGTTTGAAAGCTAAATACACTGGCTTTCCTAAAGCAAGAAAAAAACTTATGATTGACATCTACGTTCTTTATTATTTTTTTAATAATACATCTCAGTGGTTTAGTGATCTTAGATTGACCTTCCATCTTCATCGAAAGGAAACTGATAGTTTTGCTCAAAGAGTGGTCTTTGAGGGTCCATCAAGGAGCATCAGGGGTCGTGGATTGAAAAGAATTCGCCTTCTGGAAGGGATATTGAAGGTGAGAAGTTAGATAAAAATGAAAAGAAGAAAGTATCAACATGTAAGGATAAGGAAAAGAACGAAGGAAATTCAATAAGAAAAATAAAACAGTTTTTAGCTATTAAGCTAGGTTATTAAAAAAGAAAAGCCCAGAGACAGATCATAGTAATCCATTTTGGAGTCAAATCTATATTGAATAACAAGATGATAATGGAGTTCCTCGAACGGGATTTTCTCCTGACATTCTCCATCATAAAAAATAATTTAATAGTTTGGCAATTCAAGAAGATAATATCAACTTTATTCATGACTGTAAAAGGGGAGCAGGCTTTATAATACTTTCTATGAAGCCCAAACAAATGTTCTCTTGAACTTTAAACACTTGAAAGAATAGCAGAATATTTCTTAAGCAATATCATTAAGTGTACGGGGACTCAAAAGAATGAGTATGTTACAAAAACATGTCGAAGTAACAGTTAAAAATTGATCCGAGATTAGTCTTGTGAAGTTGAAGGAAATTAGGAAAAAATATGGATTACTTCGTGGGAAAATAGAAAGCATACCACATTCCTTTCAACATAGAGATGGGTTGAAAAAATCATTTTAGAAAAAGTAAATAAGATAAGCTCAGAGGGTTTGAAATTTAAAAATAGATATTCCAAGCCAATTCCGCAATTGTCCCTGTTACAGTAAAAAACATGGAATTAGTTTGCAAATTGTAGTAATTGTAATGTGTTAAATGCCTTGAATTTGGACATAAAAGGAGTAATTGCTAGATGGATAAAATGACTTCGTTCGATGAGTTTGTGGAAATGTTTAGTAAAAAATTGGAACTTCGGATGCGGATAGAAAATAATATGACCAGGACTGTGGATGGGTATGAATCTTTCTCTGATGAAGATGAACAAGAGTTAAGGAGATCTCAATAAATCTGAAAGGTATTAATGTAGGGTGATTTATAAATCAGTTATGAATATTGTATCCCTTAATGTGAATTATATTGCCACTTATGAGATGTGAAGAAAAATGTATTAATAAAAAAAATATCCATTTTATGTTGATACTATCATAGTGGTTCTAGTTGATAAAAGAGTTCAGGGAAAATCTAACTTGTTCATCATTAATGATAAGTAAGGGTGATAATTTTGGTAAGAATAGAAAAGCGTGCGAGGAGAAGAAAAGAAATACTTATGGCATCATTGATTAAATATACATCTTCTTCTATCAAGCAAGAACGTTATCATTCCCGCCTTTATTATTCAATATTAATATAATATTAGATGGTGATAGTCGATAGAGAACTGAATAAAATGCCTAAAATAATGTTGCCTTCTGTCTGGATTTCTGAAAATGGAGGCCCAGGAATTTGGAAAATACTTACCAGATGAGAAAGAGAGGGCTTGTCGGATTTGTCGATATAAATGTGCATTTAGTCCCCTGTCTAGAATTACACGCCACTTATTATTCTCATCTCATAACAAGAGTATGAATATTCATCTATAAAATCAAGTTAACGATGAATACATCAAGTCAAACTTTAACTCTAATCTCACAAAGATACTTAATGCATATAATATAACCTTATCCATTGCTAATCATCTATGTTTAAAACATTTATGGAGAAATACACGGGTACACCTATCCCTCCGGAGGAAGCATCATTAAATTAATGGAGGATGTTGGTACTGATGTCATTTATAGAAATACATATAAAAATGCTTTAAGTCATCCACACCAAAGGAAGATCAAGTTATCAGTAAAAAGTATAAAATATTTACTAATTTCGAAATGGAACTCTGAACTTTGTACTATCTAACAGAAAGTATTCAATTTTTTTTAAATCTAACCCCTAAAATATGATCATATTTTAGCCAAAATTATGAAGAATTATGATACAAAACTCATTCAATGGCAAAAAAAAGTGCTTAAATGGTCACAACAACGGGAGTAGTAGCTTTGGATGGTTCGCAACTAGTTTGTCTGAGACTAGTTTCTTCACTTAAAGATTTAGGTATGATAATTAGGTTTTCCAATATTACATAGTCAATAAATATTACTTTTTTTATCACTTAAGGCTTAGCTATGGTTAATAGGCTCCAAGAAATGGTGTTCAGAAAACTCATAAAAGGCAAAAACAACTGCTTAAATGGTCACAACAACGGGGGTAGTTACATTGGGTGTAGCATTATAATTAGCAATTGTGTATATCCTTCATGATAATAGTATGTTGTTATATAAGCATAAATAACGGGGAAAATATCATTTTTGATATTTTTAGTAAGGAGTAATATCGCCGGACATTACTACATAATTAGCTTTTGCTCTAAATCTTTAAGATGGATTTATTTGTAACATTTTTTTATTAGTATATTTATTGTCTAATTTTATGATTTTGACATTTACTTTATTATTAATAATTAGTTAGATTTCCTCGGTAGAGATATATCTATCTTGTGCACAATTGTATATAGCGACTTCCACATGAAGAAGAGGGGTGATTATCTTTTTTGATTAAACTCCACGTCTCGCTTGTGTTTTGCAACCTAAAGTTATGGCATATTTAACTGGATTCCGGTGTCAGAACAAGAAAATATTATTTGGATCAATCTGTTATTTCAATATTCTATATATCTAATTTATTTTTATTAGTTATATGATTCCAATTGTTTTATTTTGTATATTTAACATAAATGTATGATGGTATATTTTTTATTATATAGATTATATTTAATTAAAGGCTTCTTTTTTAAACTTGGAGCTTTAAATATATTTCGAAATACTCTACTTTGTCGTTTCATTAGCTATTATTCTGAGAAAGAGGTTCACAATGAATTACACTTTCATGTAGTGTGACATTATAAAATCTACTGTAACGGATAGAAAACGTCTAAGTCAATTATACATAGTATATCTTCATTAAACATTTTGCTAATAAATACTTTCGTTATACCCTCAAAAATCATAATAAAGCAGGCAGATGATAATCACATCAATATTTTAAACAATGATACCATATGTATTTTTTCCCCCCTTCTCCTTGCACGCGTTTTTCTCTACAATATTATCAACTATGATGATAAGTAAAATATAGTGTACTCCTATACTACTCAGAGAGAGAAATATCCATCTAGAGGTGTCATACAACTGATAGGAAAAGGTATTGAGTACAAGACCGTGGAACATGACAAGAGTAGAAATTTTGTTATTTACGATGTAAAAAAAGAAGGGTACCTGATAAAAACAGTGGTGCTTTATGGTCCAAATGTCAATTAATCCTTCTTTTTTTTTTTAAACTATATAATCTGCTTGAACGAATGTTTACAATTATAATAGTTAATTTTAATGTTGTGAATGACTTTGTTAAGGTAACAATGAGTTACAAAAAAAAACAATAATCGCAGAATTAAATTAATATATACAGAATATATTACTACTTTAGGAATGTGGTACATTGAATATCACTTGGAAACATTACGACGCACACATTTGAAATTAAATCTAAAGATCAGGTTATAAAATTGGCAAGACTTGACAGGATTTGAAAGGCAATGTTATACAATACTCGCTACTGCCGAAATTTTACTCGGGCAATTATCCAATTTCTTCGACCCTGAATGTCAAGAGGCCCAATATTAAAAAGGTATAGAAACTGAATATGAACGAGTGAAGAACGAGTTACAAATTATAATAAAACTATCTGAACAATTGTTTGAATCCGAAATGAGTGTGAGTTCGGGCAATGAGTTGGAGAAAATGCTCAAAAGATGGAGAGGTTTTCTATGAAATCATGCCTCGAAGGTTCACGAAAAGAAGAAAAACGCCGTGCGTATCTTGAAAGCCTCATATGTAGGCAAAAGCCCAGAATTGAGATATATACAAAAGTTGAGGACTTGGTTGGAGAAGACACAAGAGAGAATATAATCCGATGTATGTTAAAGATCGTAACTGAATACTTTAAGGGGCAGAGAACCCTTCAGAGAATTGAGAACGTAGAACAAAAGAAAAAAAAGTTGGAAGATTCCGTTCAACCAACAAGATAGTGATAGTGATCACTGAAGATCCAAACGAAAATTCTACATCTCTGAAGGAATACTACGAAAACTTTTATAAGTGTACAGATTGTAATAAAGATATTTTGTGCCTTAAATGTAAGTAATATTAATATACAAAGAGAAGTGATTGATTCCTGAATTAAGAAGACAAAAAATTATGACTAAAGTGATCACTATGGGAAAGGAAATCGAAGGTTCAAATACAAACTTAAAAAGACTACTCAAACTAAAGTATTAGGTATAGTTGTCGGGAGAACTAGTAACCTAAGCTTTGAATAAATGGAAAGTAGAATAAAACAAATGTGCATTCACTTTCAAAATTACCGTTTGGACCTGCATGGAAGAATAATTATATGGAATCAAATAATTGTGTCAAAGATTAGTCATTTAATGTTTTTTGTTCCACACACTAAAGAAAAATAATAAATAATTCACCAAATGAAGAGAAAATTCATCTTCGATAGGAAAATGGGTAGCACAATATCATGGACTTGACTTGATGAAACAGTTATTGTAGGGGTATTGGACTACTGATCTAAAAAATGAAGACACGTCAGATTATGAGTAATTTTTGATGGCTTAGAAAGTTGAATGGGAGTCAAAGTATGTACATGGGAAAACATAATACAGGTGGATGTTAAAAAAAAATATATGGTTATGATCTTGAATGCAAAAAAAAAAAGGAACTCTTACAGGCCTGATTCTTACATACTTTTTAGTTATTTCTGGGAATAATTCACTTAATCAATACAAAAAATTCTAAGAACATTGCATATTTTGGTGTGTTCAATTCATTAAGTATATTAAAAACAAATAAAAAATAAGTTTTGATAAGCCGGTGAGACTATTCTGGTAAAATTATAAATTTATTTTATCATTGTTGGTAATTGTTCACAATTTAACAGTTACTTGGGAATAACTTCTGCATGAACCAAATTCCCCCAATCAAGCCACGGCAAAATCTTTTGAGTAAAAGACTTCTCCGATAAAAATTGCCAATTAGCAAAAAAAGACTTATTGATCAAACCATAGTTAACACACAACGTGTGGTGAGGTAATAGAGGGTCTTGTACAGAGTACGGTTTAACAATTAAGATTTTTTTGAACCGGTTTTTCTTGGGAACCCTTAGTCGTACAGCTCTAAAAACTAGTTTATCAGATTCAAAACATAATTTTGTATAAGTTCTGTTTGATAATGTCCTCCGAGTAAGACCGTCCTGTCGTGCGGTGATCATTGTCACCCTCCGTGTAGGCTGTGTGCCCAAAGAGGTCATCGACTTTCTCAAGTTGTCCTCTGCCACCGTGTACAAAGTTGCAAAGGAGTTGAAGGATTCTGGAGGGAAGGGAACACCAGCAAGGAAGAAGGCAGATCGATCTGCGTACAAAATTGGCTTTCAAACCATTTGATGATGTTCTGGTCTAAGGAAATGTGGGCCACTAGCTCCCCGGGCCTTTATCCTATTTTGTGTGGGGTGCCTTGGAGAGGGAGTCCAACATGCGTGCTCACAACAATTTGGCTTCTCTGAGAGCGACCATTATTGATGCTTTGAACAATATGAATAAAGATCGCCTGATCAAGGCGTGTAGCAGGTTCCGCGCCAGGTTGGAGGCCCTAGTTGAGGCTGAGGGGGTTTGAATAGAATGATTAGGTTCATAGAGGGTGCTTACGTTTGTATATCAATGGATTTGTAAATATATCTACTAATTTAAGAAATAAAAAGGCTTTTGTCCGGGTCTCGAAAATTCTTAATTATAAACCCACACCCTGTATATCTTTATCTAACTTCTTTTTCATTTTTCATCTTTAAAAAAAAGATTGATTAGTCCCAAGCCCGATTAAGTGGGCACATGAGTTTGTTAATTAATGTCCTCATTTGAAATGTATTTTAACCTGCGAAAGAAGCATTCACGGGTCTTAATGAAACAAACATTCTTTCAAGAAGAAGAAATGTATTGTTTTAAGGACGTGGCACTTCCATTCAGAATTGGATCCAAATCTAATGCAAAATTAAAATCCTGATTGCAAGGTACAATCTTGAAGAAATTATACTCAACAGAAAATAGCATATACTGCTCTACATGAATTTCGTTTTAAGCATGATCTTGCCACACAAGGATGATAATTTGATTGATTAATGGTATCGATACTAGGTTCAAGTAAAATACTCGGGAAAGAGCAGATACTGAGTAGAAGAAGAACATGTTTTTGTTTTTTTGTAATAGCTGATTGCCTTAAAATGGTCAGAGACTTCCAAAAACCAAAGTTAACAGAAACTTGATATCGGGAATCTATCTGATGTATTCAAACATATATTTACCAAGAGGAATTCCTCCATGCGTCTCCTTGTGTAAGTCTTTTCGTTTCTTCGGAAATAGTTCTTAGATGAGTTTATTTAAATAGTAATGTCAAAGAAGTGCATTCCTCGGAATCTGTCTCTTTTATGACTAAGGACTGACTCACGAAGATAACGAAGAGCTCAACGAAGATCCTGAATAAAGTAATATTCCAATTTGTGGCAAGTAATTTTCCCGTTTAGTAGAGGATTACAATAAGTTTGAGAATTTCAACGAAATTTAAACATTCTACAAGTTAATGTGCTAAAAAAATAGTACATCGATGTAAAGGACTCAAGCATGAAGAGTAAACAATTTCAGAAATATACAATATGAACGAACAATATGTTGTATTTTTGACATAAAAAAATCATATTAATTTTTATTTTAAAATTGATATTATTTCAATTATCATTGTCACTCAGTCTTAGATTCAAGAATGGTATAATTGTATCTAATCAAATATTTGAAAAATTGTTGGAATCCTCATTATCAATTTTCTGATAGACTTCACCTTCCTAAATTATGAAATTGTATGGATAGTGCAAAAATCAAAAACACTAAGTTTAGCTAATATTCAAGCAAGTGATCGAATAAATCTTAAATCAGGCGAGCCCATGGATTCTAAAATAAATAATTACAATTCCAACTAAATGAAAAAAATAAAGACTAAATTAATAAATTAAAACGGATTTCAATATATAAAAATAAATTTAAAAGGACCATCTGGATGTCATCATATATGTATTAAATATTCACATTCTATAAGAAAAAATTTAAGTCAAATTGGTTCAAAGTATGGATCAAGAGTATCTAACTTTAAAATCCTTTTAAATTAACGATAAATTATTAAAAGATCGATATTTCTTTCCATTGCAAATAGATCAGGGAGCTACAATAAACATATTATTTAGATGTTAGTATGAAGAGAAAGTCTTGATAGATGTTCTTCTACTTTCATTGATTTTATTTAGGAGCTAAAAAGTAATAATTACTTTTGTGACTTTTGTGAGAAGAAATGTTAGTCACTTTCCTCAAAGCTCATCGAAATTACTGGCATGCAAAGAACTCTATATCAGTTAATCATCTGTTACCATGTGTCAAAGAGAAATTCATGAACGAGAAGACTTTATATCCGTAGTTGATCCATTTTTATAATACACTGCACTACACTTTATGCAAAAATATATTACAAGTATAAGCTAATTATAAAAAATAATTAAATTAAGCCAACAAAATAGTAAATAAAACCCATCCAACACCTTTCAAATAGATCTTATTCCAAGTGACAATTTTAAGCCTATCAGCGACGAGGAGGAAAAAACATGCTCTTTTTCAACTGAGTGGTCTCTATTTCCCTTGAGTCCTTTGCATCGAACCAATGTTTATTTGCTAATATAATTCTGTGCTATACATAGGTATAATTTTTCCCCTAAAAGAGAAAGTCACAAAGCCTATTTCAGTTATTTACCCAAAAGTTTAAGGCATGTACTTAAATAATAGTTAACACTACAACTACCAAGGGATCATTTTGGATCCTTGGTGAACTTTGGGATTTGATTTCTCAACGAAATAAGGGATTTAGATTCTAATTTTTGTATAGCTTTTCTATATCTAGCAGTTTAGTAATATGTCCAAAGCTCTTATTCGTAGCTTTAACTACCAAGGTGGGATTTTTACCCTGTATAACATTATTTTATGAAGTAATTTGTTTTCCAAACTGCATAGATATACATGCAAGTTATCCAGTGTATATGTTATTTTTCTATATCATAGAACCCCATGGATTTTATCAAATTCAAATAAATTGAGTAATTCATTTATTCAGTGTCGTTTTTGGGTTGTTCATTGTAATATTTTGTGTTTTACTTTACCTTTGTGATTTGCATATTCATTGACTATCATAAGAAATTTTTCAGGATAGGTCACGAAGAGTTTCAGCCCAAAAAGCCTTGAAGTTCCTCCAAAGTAAATCTGAAGATCAATCTGAGGTTTAATAAAAACGATAATTTGATTGATTTCGATGTGTTGGACGAATTCTTTGAAATTGCTCGTGAGGAATCTAACGTGGATGAAATTTTGAGTGATGATAAAGATGATTCTGAAAGTGGAGTTCAACACAGTAGACATGACGACAAAAAGAGTCTATAATCAATTCCCCTGATGACCTCATAAGCAGAAATGGAACTGTTTGGACTAAAATATGAGCCAATAATGAAATCAATAAAAATAGGCGAAGGTAAAAAACGAAAACAAGAATCAAATACCTAGTATAATCCTTAAATATGAAGTGAATACTCTGGACCAAATGTACCATTTGTATTCAACCAAAAGTGGAACAAGAAGATGGTCACTTCCCGTCTTGTGCAATATATTGGACCTTGCTGCCATTAATACCTGGGTTATTTACAAAGAAACTCAAGGAATTGACATTTCTCGCCGCCAAATTTGAATAAATTTAGACATTGAATTATGTACCTATAACAGATTATCAGGAACAACATATAGACCAAGAAGAGCAAAACATTGCAGCAGATAATTTAACATCCCGAAAGCGTGAGAATAGTAAAATTATTTGCAAAAATTGTAATGAAAAGTAAAAATATTTGTAATATTTATGTCTGTAAAAAATATAGTTAAGTATTAAACTTTTGGCTTGTTATTCTTTATTCAAATTTTATTATATTGTTCTATAGTATAAGGGTCAAAAATGACCCCTTATTAGTTTGTAGGGGGCTTAATCAGTCGGTAATTCTAGGTTTAATAGGAGTTTTAAGGGTATTTTTGAAATATTTGGGCAAAGCTGCATCCTTTAAGGCCCGTTCAGAATAAAATTCCAATTTTAAGAAAAGTGACACACTCTAACCCATCCTGTATATGATATTAGATCTAAGATTTGACATGGCACAAAACGTTAAAAACCTGCTATGCTCTAGTTTGCATATGAAAACAACTGGAATCCCACTAAAAAAAAGCATTTAAATCAGGTAAGTATTAAACAAAAAAGATATATAATTCCAATAAGAATATGAATCTCTTTCTAAGGAGGTAGAATGTAGAGTGTAATTTTTGACTAATTTACTAATTTAAAAACACAAATGCCAAATGAAAGGGTATTTTGGAAGAACAAAGTCAACCACATCACGCTATTCATAATAGCTCTACTTTCTGTCAAAATCATAGTAAAAATGAACGTTTGGTTAAAGCCAAATTTGTTCTTCATGACATTGAAGGTATCCATCCCCATGATATCCCTCATGTGTAGTATAGTTGAATACCCCTTATCTAGCCAATAAAATATATTTGTCTTATGCATTTCTCTCTATTATTTGCATAAATTTATATATTAAGTAATTTTAAATTAGTATGCTTCAATTCAAATTTAAATCCAATACACTACCATTAAAATGAAGGGGAAAAAACCTCCTATTATCAATATAGCTATAAAAACCGTTAACAAAGTATTTAAAAGATAAATTCTACATTTTTCGAAGAGTATTTTTAATTCGCAAATTGCATTTTCTTAAGACAGGATGATTGAATATAAAATATAAGCCCATTTTAAAATCAGCATAAAATTATGCAAAAAAAATCATATAACTTTTATGTAGACTAGTTATTTTTACATATTTAAATTTTAGTTCAAACCTATTAAAAGGAAAAAATAAACATATCTGATCCAAAATTCTCAAACCCCAGATCTGATACGAAGAGATAATTACTTGCCCATGATTAACTTATCAAGTTCTACAAGAATTGTATATGGAATTTAAAATATTTTTGAAAAAATAAAATTTTGTTGACTTGTGTCAAATAAGGATTTCCTTTTTTGTTTTTCAAATATCAACTGCTTTTATTTTGTTCTTAGATGAATTTATAATTTGTGACTAGATATAATATTGGTTAATTATTGCTATTTTAATGGGTATTATTTGAATGCAAACATAATTTAATCATCTTCTCATTTTCATACACTGAAATTAATTCACAGGCATTTTATTGAGATGCACACAATTGTTTTGATCTTAGTAATTATATAACGACAACATTCCTCCTCTCTCTTCAATTCCTTAGCCACGACTCTATTCTGAAACAAAAGTACCTAGTCAGGGTAATTTTTTATTTCTACATAATTATATTACCATTGGCTCATAAAATGAGACAGGTGATCCATAGGATTCAGGTCTTGAGCTGGTGCGAATGGGATTTCTTTCGGTAGTCCTAACTCTAAAAGAGGGGGGGGGGGTTACTCCATCAAAATCTTTCATATGTAAACTCTTATCCTTATCCTTTTATTTTCTTCTCCATCCACCATACTTGTATTGACTGTAGTTGAGAGTAGGTTTGAAATGGACTCGTCTGCGAAAAACTCGTTCCTTGTCTGATTGATTTTTTTCATTATATAAAGAATTATTATAATTAATCGTAGTTGTTGTGGGTATTGAAGACTCCTCAGTTGAAATAATTTCGGTCACATTGTTATCAATTGTATTACTTAAGTGCGTATAAAAACTAAATAAAAGTATAAATGTGTTCATGAACATGTTGAAAAACTGACTATGAAGAGACAATTTACATGGTACAACGTTGTTTGAAAGGTATTCAATATGGTCAATTTTTGGGGAGTTTTTAATTTGAGAGGTTTGTTCGTTACCACCAAAAGACATCTCCATACCAAGACTTGAAAGAAAACTTGGAGTGTGTGTATTTATTTAGTAAACGGCACGTAGTATCATTTAATAAAACTACGTGTATTCTATTAAATAGATCAAGTACTCTAATTTTTCTTTCATGTCCAAAAAACGTCTTTGTTTAGCATCATTTAATAAGGTTTGTAAGCAAATATTCTTTCATAAAATATTTGTGATGAGTTTTTTTCATAATACGTATGTAGGTATATGATATTAATTTATGGTTTTTAATTCAATTTATTTCTTTGGGTTTGAGTAAAGATTTTAATCCATTTTTAAGAAAGTTATTATAAAAAAATCTTATTTTCGAAAGAAAATTACTTGATTTGAAATCCCGGAGGTCAATTTAGGAATATATAAAGGAGGACTTGCATCTGATTTTCATACACGCTTGTAGGTGTGGGTATTCCATGTCACGTGTCTAAAATTCAATGACTAAGTTACAAGTTACCTGGTCCCTTTGAATGAACACATCTAGGACATTTATGGATATTTTTCATAGAGAAAGACTATGGTATTTTTCAATATAATTTCTTTAGATAAAGGATATGTATCTATATTTTTATTATAAAAACCATCAGCGGAGAAATCAACAATATATTAAGAATAAGTAATATTATTATGTATTAAGCATGAAATGATCCCTTAGGTGAAAAACATAAACTAATTATAAGATCTTAATTCGTCAATAATCATGGATATAATAATTATAGAGTTCAATGGAATTATCTTACTTATAGAACCGTATATGATACCTTGAATAAGTAATTCACATTGCATTGTGATTTTGACTATTCTCTCTAAATAAATAATAGTAAATATTTAAATGCTACTTAGGATATCACATTTTCTAATTTTCATATTGCTTAAACAGTTTGTAATAGAGCCCAATAATAGTTATACAACTGATAATATCATGACGGATTTTGAAACTTCTAGTTACTTGTCTAATAATTATCAGAATAATGAAATCGCATTTGCATGTTCAAAATAAATTCTAAGGATCTTCTTTAAATTCTATAAGATAAGAAAATAAAAGGCTAGGCTCAATAATCTTAATCTGCCAACTAAAACTAAACTGAGTAAGATGAGCAAAGGAGACATGAAGTCCGTGAATATTGACAAAGATTTATGGGTTACTGGTTGGAAGGATTCTGGATTTATCAAATTGGATCGAACAATTTGGATTCGGAGACCATTGGTTTAGCAAGTCTTTAGAAGGAAGAGCATCGAAAAGAGTTGTCAATACCATGTCTTAATTCCAATATCGTTTACAATGAAAATATGGGCGGTGTTGACTTGCTCGATAATTATGTTGCCAATTATAGGATTTCCTTGAGGACTAAGAAATAGTATTGGGCGTTATACAATTGATTTCCAAACTTGCACATAGTACAGGCCTGGCGCATTTACAGACAAGTTGGAAATTTAAAAAAAAGATAAACTCCAAGCCACAATTAGAGTTCATAAGGAGTTGTGTTTAATTGTTGGAATTGATTCATGGACATGAGAGCGCAAGTCCTTTCATAATAATACATATTTGCATCCTGATGCAGTAACTTATTTAAGTTATGATAGATGGGGCCACTTTGTTATTCGTGTACCTGAAACAAAGTTTGTTATGTCAAATAAATAGACAATAAGTAAAGAAGATCTTTCTTTCGAAGTAATACCTAGATGTGTTGTAGGACTTTACTCTCAATGCTTTTTGGTCTATCACACACACACACAAAAAAATGTAAATATGGCAAGTACGTTCACATAAGGTGCTAGAAATTTTATTTTGTATTATCCATATTTATGTAAAAAAAGAAAAACATATTGGTTAATAAAAATACAAGGTTATACTCTCATGTGATCAGGCTTGCCAGGATTTTCAATTCGATGTACCGTACGAACTGCTCGGCAAGACATACAGATTTTAATATCGGTATATTAACAGCATATATTATAATAAATTATATGATAAAATGTAACATTATGTTATACTCTTTGACGTCACTATTAACTTTGTTGACAAGTAATTTAGCTGTTTAGAAGAGGATTCAAGACAATAAGTTTGAGAAATGCAACGATATTCAGATATTCCAAAGATAAGTATAACATCTAGTGAGCTCAAAAAGAAGCAAGACGAATAAATTGAACCAAGTATTAATTTTCGAATTTGTGCTATTTTGTGCTTTCACCTTCGGTACATTACAAAATAATCAAGGCAAAGGAGTAACTTTCTAATATTATGGCAATTTTGACCTTTTCCAATAATGATAGGTCTAAAGGAAGACAATCCGACTCGAATTTTTACATACTTAGAGGGTATGTGTTGGTTCAAACTCTAACAAAAAAAAATGGTAGCATTTTTAATATTTCGTAATAATGTTTTTATAGTACTTTTTTTTTTTTTTTGCACAAACACAATTTTTGAAATAAAACTCGTGTTTTTGTGATTATTTTGAAGTAAAAGTTTCACATGACTTAATTTTTATAATTATAAAATTATATTTGCCTTCAAATAATACCTATTAAAATATTGGTAATTAACCAATATTATATTTAGTCACAAGCTATGCATTCATAGCTTGAACAAAATAAAAGAAATTGATATTTGAAATGCAAAACAGGAAATCATTATATATAACTGTCATAGGTCAACAAAAAAAAATCAAAATCTATATAATTTTGCATTCAAATTCAAGGAGTACATGACAAGTTAGTCTATTTAGTGATTAGTTACTATTTTTTTCGCAACAGATCTGGTTTTTGAGAATTTTTGATCAGAATTGTTTATTTGTTCCGTTTTAATAGGTTTGAAACTAGACTTTGAATATGTAAAAATAAATAGTCCAGATAAAAATTAAATTAATTTTTGCATAATTTGATACTAATTTCAAGGTTGGTTCATTTTTTATATGCAATCATCCGGTCTTAAGAAAACTTAATTTAATGGTTAAAAATCCCAGAATCTATAAGGGTTTGTTTTAAAAGAAATAATGCTGCGGTTTTTCTATTGTTTTACATTTAAAAGAACTTATTCGAAGCATTAATAGTTATTAAAAAAGTATTTGGTTCCTAAAGGTCTATTTCAGCTGCAATATTGATTTAAAAAAAAGTTAATGAGGAAATAATCAATAAGGGGTTGATTACATAATATATAAAACCCCATTATTTACCAATTAATATTTGGATACATTTTTTCTAAATGTATAGAATATAATTCATTATTACGGAATTTTAAAAATTTCACCACTTAACGACAAGAAATGTCTGATTTAAATAAAATATATTCAAAACAATATTGCAGGTTAGCAAGACCTAATACCTTTTGGGAAATTAAATCCTAAATGTCTATACTTCTAAGTAAGTTCATTTTGCGTAAAAAGAATTGAAAAAAAGATGTAATATTTATTTTCAAACCAAACCCCTAAAATCTGGTGGTTTTTTAACCTTTAAATTGCCTTTTTCTCAGGATTGGAGGATCACACATCAAATATAAGCATATATTTGAAATTTAAACAAAATATTGGATTAGGAACAAATCAAATTTTATATCGTTTATAAATATGGAATTTAGTTGACTTATGTAATTAAATTAAACAAATAAAAACTCAATTTTGATATAGTAGCCTTAAAGTGTGTTCACTGAAGTACTTACTCACAATTTAGTAAGCATTTATTTTTCTTTTCTATTATTATTATCCTTGAAACATTTTTACTGCCATAGCTCCTCTTTTTCTGAAAAACTCTTGACAAAACCTCTCTTTTTTTCAATAAATTCAAGTATTTTTACGATATCTTATCCTAATTCAAATATTTTATTCTAATTTCAAGAAAAAAAAAAGAAATTAGAGAAAACAGGAGCTGTGGAAATTGCAACGGATAAATGTTAGAATCAGTGTGATTTACTCATAAGTTCGAAACATATCATTATAACGCAATTAAATACAATTATTATCACCATTACCTCATACAAAAAAACAGAATATAAACAAAAACATTACTAATTACTCCAATCGATTGAAATTTAATTATGATTCTTCGACCGAAAATAGGGGAATATTTTCATCGCTCTTGGTTACATCTATTCAGGGAGCACTATTTACATGGAGAGTTCATTTATTTTCTGGAAACACGTAAGTTAACATTAACAAAAAGCAATCCTCATTAGTATTTCTACATGGCTAAAAAACTATTTTATTTCATCCGATTATGGACATGCGTAGTGATTTAATTAATTATTGGACCAAACAACTTTACACCTGGGAATCTTTCTCATCCATTCATGAGAAACGTTCGTTTGCTAAAGGGAATCCCTCTATTCCTATCCTTGATTCAGTTTTCCTGTTTCTTCAGGAAGAGTTCCTTGATGAGTTTCGACCTCCTCATCTTCACTTGGATGTTAATGTAAAAGAATTTCAACCCTCAGAACATGTTTCATTAGTGACCAAGAAATGACTCATGAAGAAAGTGAAGAAGTCTTATCGTTTTGAATGAGGATTGGATTGGACGAAAGTCAGATAATTTATATTTGGGAATAAGTTTCGACTGGCTCTCCTCATCTTCACTTAAATGCTAATCTAAAAATGTTCAACCCTTCTGAATATGTTTCATTAGTGCCCAAGAAACGACACATGAAGAAAGTGAATAGCTTTTATAATTATGAATGAAGACTCTTCAAGAGAATAGTAATATAGTTATTTCATGAATTACTCCTAGATACGTAGTGACAGATGAATTACATAATGAGAGTTCGAAAGAGTATTAACTGGCAATGATTAATTTTATACTATAAAGGATTTTGTTTTTATTATTATTCAATGAAGCATTCTATTGCTACTTTATTTCAAAAATTATTATCATTTATAACCTTATTGTCACTCTCAATCTTAAGTTTTAAAAAGGGTTCTATTCATTTCTAATCAAATATTTGAAAAATTGTTGGAATGCTCATCATTAATTTCCTGATACAATTTATCTTAGGAAAATAGACAATTGTATACATATTGGGTAAATTAATTATAGCAACAAATTAATATAAATCTAAACAATTAATACAAAATACAAATATAAATCAATGAAGCACGTACATAAATATATTTTTATATAGGCGTATTAGACCTTATTTACAACTGATAGTGAGAAAATGATTTAAAGTGTAAATGTCATATTAATATGCTTTACAATTATCAAGGAACATAATTTATTATTTATTATAAATGAATGCGGAAATCATTGTTCTTATATACAGTTTTGTCAAATCGTAAGTATTTAGTGTAATTTATTTATTAAATATTGTTGTGAATTTCCTAAATCCTCACAAAAATGATATTTAAATAGGATGATAAGTAATTTAGTAATTCAGAAATGACTTCCGAATCAATAACTTTTGACATATGTTAAACGAAATTCATATTTTCCAATTTAAGTTTACTGAAGTTATAATATCACTTATAATTTATCACTTATTTAGTTTGTATTTCATTAATTCTTTCATATATAATTTTTATCCGAACCATAAGAAAGATCTATCATGCTTTGTTCGTACGGAGCTAAATCTTTTAGAGAAACAGCTTTCGTATCACCTTCAGGGAAACGTACAACAGCATAATCTGGGATTGCTGAGATGAGATCAACATCTTCAACTAAAGTTTCGTACTTGCTTTGTCGCACATGTCTTTTCATATACACTTTTCCAGGATTCCCTTTTACCGGCCGAGCGCCTTTGATAATAAAAAATTCTTTCATATGGTGTACAATTGATAATAGTGTTTAATGAGAACGTATTGAATAAAGAGCATCTGGTAATTTGTCCGTTTCCTTGGGGATGATAAGGAGTTGCTCTAATCATTATGATTCCTTTTTTTAGTAAAAATTGTTTTAACTGTTGAGATATGAACGATGCTCCTTCGTCACTATGAATGTAGGACGACATTCCAAAAAATGAAAATAATTCGGCAAGACAATTAATTACAATGGATGAGGTCATGTCTTGAAATAGAAAATGTCAAAATGTATCTGTTTGAAGATCTGGAAATAGATAAAGGACCCTTAACCCCGATTCCAATCTGCTCCATAGGTTGAGTTGCTCTGACTAATGTCAAACTATGACCTTTATAAAAGATTGGTTTAAGTTCTAGACATATTTTACACTTATTTAATAATCCTTTTATATCTTCTACCGGTCAAAGTGAGCTAATCTACTGATTTCAGGATGAGCTGGACTTTTTTGTAAGATTTTGAAGTCATCAATTGTTTAAGTTGAAGTACATATTCACATATTTTACACCTATTTAATACTCCTCATATAATCTTCTACCGGACAAAGTGAGCTAATCTACTGATTTCAGGATGAGCTAGACTTTTTTGTAAGATTTTGAGGTCATCAATTGTTTATGTTGAAGTACATATTCTAGAAAATAAGTATGCTGTAACGTTCTTCTTGCCTGATCTATATGTTATATCATATGAAATACAAGAAAGCTTGAGTCTCCATCGAAGAATTTTATCCTTTTTTATTCTACTTGAGTGTTTTGTTTTGAACATAAAAGGGACGGCTTCTTGATCAGTGATTACCATAAAGTGTTCTCCTATCAGAAAAGGACGCCACTTACGAATTGCCTCTATGATGACGTAGGCTTCTTTTGCTAAAGATGAATTTCCAATTTCACTTTTATTTAAAGTTCGTGAATAGAAGGCTACAAGTCTTCATTTTTGATTTAGAGTCGCTCCGATTGCGAATTCTGAAGCATCCGTCTCGACTGCCATTAACTCTTCTGGGTCTACTGCAGCAACAATTGAATTTGCAAATTCTTTTTGTATGGTATTAAAAACTTCATAGGCTTCTTTTCCAATCGAAAAACGATTGATATTTGTAAGTGGTCTTAGCTTTTCGGAAAAAGTATGTACCCATTTGGAATAGTCAACGAACATTCCTAGTACTCGTCTTAATGTAGAAATATTTTATGGGACAGGAGTACTCAATAACGGACGTATTCTATCAGGATCTGGCTGAATAGACTAATTTTCTATTAAACATACGAGCAGGCTTATTTTTTATAGATTATATTTACTTTTTTCTTCATTAAATACCACACCATACTTTTCAAAAGCTTGTTTAAATTTGATTAAGTTTTTTTCATATTCTTCTTAACAATTTCCATATACAGTAATATCAAATTTATATGCATACTTGTATTCCAATTTTTCAGTAGAAATGATATAATATATAACCCTATAGAAACGAGACACTCCATTTGTAACGCCAAAAGGAATTTGTGTGAATGGATAGAGTTTTCCACAAGGTTCAAAACCTGCGAAAATCTTCGCTTTTTTTTTCAATGGAAACTTTGTTTGGTCCAGAAATAATTATGTCTGAGAATTCATATCCAGTTGATCTTTCGAACGCGTATTTGAATATTTTTGGCAAAATGTCATCGCATTTCATGAGGCTTTTTAGCCAACTAAGGTTTAGATTTTTCCAAAATACTTCTGTGTCGACTGAACCAGTTATTGAATTTGAAGTAATAAGGCGGTCGTTGGAGATAAACTGTCGTTTGAATTCTCCAAACAAGTTATTTCTTGCAACAGTCTATCCTCTTGCATGTTTTTTTTTCTTTGTTTTTTTGGAAAATGGTGTGTATCTCAAGAGATGGATAATTTTGGGAACGACCAATTTGTTGCAGATTCGGTGTTTTTCTAATTTTGTAATATTCAGCAAAATATATATGTTGACTTCTTTCGTCTCTATCTCCACAATTTTTTCGTAATCTCTTTAATGACATGTTCTTGGGATATCGACGAGACTATAACACGAATGAGAGTGCTTGAGGATGCGTGCCGAAAGTTGGGAAATGACGTTTCAATCTTACTTTTTAGAGAGGCTATTAATTCTGTCATTGTTATGTTCAATTTCATTCCTCATGTTCCTTCAAATTTAGCACGTTCATCTAAAAAATTTTAACGAAATTTGTTCATCATTTCGTGATCCTGTTGTAAAAAATGTGAGATCATCTGCATATAAAAGATGCTTAAATGATGTATCATTGATTTTTAGGGCTTTCGTGACATGGTTTTAATCGTTAAAAGCAATTAGAAACAACAAGGAAGGGAGGGGATCGCCTTGTTTGCATCCCCTTTCTTTTAAAAACTTCCCCCTTCGCATTTAGTAAATCAAGTCTTGAGAAAAAGACTCTAAGGACACAAGATATCATATTGATGAATGTAGGAGTAGGACAACTACTATATAATTGGCGTATTATGAATTCATGACTAACTGAATTAAAGTTTTTTTCGAAATCGATTAGGAAGGCAGCAAAGTTTGTTCCGTTTGACTTTATTATTTTGATAGCCTCTTAAAGAGATTTTGGAACGTCTACTCCTAACTGGCCTTTCTTTTGTTAAGGATTCTGGTGAGGATCTTTTACGATGTGTCGGAAAGTGTGATAGGTCTGTAATTGACTAGGTTGAGAGAATCCTTTCCCTTTTTGGGAATAAGTGTAATGATGATTCATGAACTGAGGCACAACTCCATTAGAAAAAATTTCATCGTAGACTTTTTCCAAGACTTGTTTTTCTTGTTGTCTACAATATGTTTTCTTATTTCATTTAGTGATATTGTTTTTGGAATAGCAGACGCCCTAGTTCTTCCACCTGTCTCTACATTGTGCTTGTCTCCATTGCGTACAAAAATTGCATCTTGAAAAAAGAGTACAGTAACACTTAAACAGAGTAGTATAAAATGCGCAATTCGTTCTGGATCTGTTGTAACTTTTCTCGTAGTAAGACGAAGGGGATTCATTTTTTTATAGATTTGTTAAAAGCTCTCGAGTTCTTTAATTTTTGATTTTCTTTTTATTTTGCACTCGATCAGTTTGCTACGCATTCTGATGAGATACCCTCTTGTTTGGTACTCTCATATAGAATTCAATTCAACTTCGACCTTGATATCATGGGTGTCTTGGGTGTCTTTAAAGAGTTCTAGCTTTTTATAAAATTGTCTTCTGACTGCTGCTGCTTCCATTCCTTTCTTCTTCAATACTGATCTAGAAGACGACTCCATTTTTATAAACCCTAGAAGGTGTATATAAACATTGATCAAGTTTTATAATCATTTCATCGATCATATTTTCTATTTCTAAACGAGTCGATGCATCCTCTAATAGAAATACATTCAATTTCCAACTTGGCCTGTAAGCTCTACTTGAGTAAAGGAAAGAGACATAGAGTTGAGAGTGGTCGTAAATGTACTTTTAATTCTGCGAGAGTTAAAGGGATAGATGGAGAAACCAGAATATAGTCTAGTCGTCCTTTAATTCGCATTGGTGACTTGGTTTTAAATGAGAAAGTCATTTTTTGGGTTAAACGATTAACTAGATGATAATGTTTTATCACTTTTTTTTAGATTTGCTGCGTTTTTTTTAAATTATATTATCCATCATTGTTGCTGATGTCCTTTTAGAGTCTCTGGTGACATTTAAGTCACCCCCGACGACAGTCTGTCTCTCGGTCGATATATGGGGAGTCAATATTTCTGAGAAATAGTCATTTTTATCTTCGTTGAGGCCATATATTACAAACAGATCCGTGCAATGAGAAAGAAAATCAATCTCGATTACCATGTAGTTCCCAGCTGGGTCTTAGGCCTTGATAATGGGGTTAAGTGTTTCACTTACAAGCATGACGACATCCCTTGACGTTTGTGAACCAGGCTTAGAAGCTTTAGAAATGAATGGAACATAAGAACTTCGAAACATACGTTTAATGGATTCTAAATTTATCAGTCTGGTATCTACTAAAGAAATTATGTCTGGACTCTGAAGATTTACGCATTGTGATTCTTTTTTTTTGCAATTTTCGGAAACACCATAGATTTGACGTTGTAGGATAAAATAGATGACTGCATTTTATTTTTCATGGGTATTGTTTTCTCTTGATTTTTTCTCCAAAAAGTTTTCCCGAGGAAAAAAAAACATCTTCGTATGTTTCTTTGTAATTTGAAGTTTCTTAGTTGGGTTTCTTCCGTAATACCCTTTTCCAGTTCTCCCTGAGTGGAGTATTTTTTGTTGTTTGGTATTATTTCCTAGGACTCATCATGCTCATGCCTCCAACAAGGACCACACATTTCACACCAATGATTTAGCAAGTTTGCATCTTATGGAAAAAATAAATTATGTCTTCGAGGAATGTGAAAACGTAATTAATAGTTACCTTTTCACATTCATTGTAGACATAATGATTTTTTTTTAGTACAATACTAGTTTTGCTATTATTATATAAAGCAAAATTAATTAATTATACCTAGCGATAAAGTAAAAATGACACGGACACAATACTCTTTAATATAATATTAAATATTATTAATCCTCCTTCGAACCTCAATTTTTCTTAGTTCTATTTAAAAGATTTACATTTTATATATTGTGCATCCTTTGCCAAAAAGATGACTTTTAACTTTAACACATAAGATTTTCGATATAAACTTCATTTTTGGTAATTTTTTTGTAATTGACTTGTAGAAAAATGATAAAAGCCATTGGCAAAATGGAGTTCCACCAACAAAAAATCATCAGTTCCTGACATATATTTGCAATAAATAATTGCATTGTTATTATCTAGTTTTTTAAATGTAATTTTGAATTATGATTTATTCAAAAAATATACTTAATACTGTGAAAACTAATGGTTGTTCGATAATAATTCTCTTTTTGAATGTTATAAAATTCCAAAATCACTTTTTAAATATCTTCAATATCTTTAGAATTACAGTCATTTTTGCTTAAACATGAAAATAAGTGCTAAAATCTGGAATTTACTAATAACTTAGTAAAATATATTTATTCCTATATGCATTGTACAAATGTTATATATTAAAATGTGAATAAAGATTAAAAAAATGTTTGAATCTTAAAAATAGCCCTAAATAAATAAAAAACTTGATGGGGTTTTTCTAAAAAGTATTGAGGGTGATAAAGAAAAACTAATGCCATATATGGAATAAAAGGATCAAACCCAACTATTTCAACCTTGTGATATTTTGATTGCTCTAGAGTTTTTATTATATGTAGAAGGCCCTAGTGGTTGCACCATCTACACCTTCTTAGTTTGCTCTCCCACATTACCAAATAAGAATCATGATTTATTTGTATGGTATATGTGGATATGAGATATATGAGGATATGGAGTTTCTATACATACTTTATTGTACATGAGGAGAATCCAGAATAACTCTCATAAATATACACGGAACATTTATACATAGATCACTAAACCTACAAGTATGAAGATGTTTAACATCTCCTCTTTCCCCCCAGGACAATGATTACAAAATATAAATGAAATTTGCTTGTTCCCTTCTGTAGAATCCAAACGGATGAATCTCCTATTACGATGCCAAAGACGAGCATTTATCATACGTATGAGAGATCGCATTTGAGATGCCTGTGTTTCAATTTTACCTAGATGGGTCCATCTTTTGGTTATATGATCTTATATCTGAACCAATTCACCTATCTTCAGTACAGATAACTTCTTCCCATCTCCTTTTTTTTAAATTGGTTTTGGAACCTTACAAAGTTCTTGGTTTCTATTTTGATGTAATTCAGGTATCATAGGTATAATAGATATAGTAATACGACCAAAGACGATTTTAGTTGGACTCAATCCATCTTCTATTTTCAGAGTATTTCTCATTTCTAAAATTCCAAGATTGATTTTTGACTGATCTATCTGATTTCCGTTCATAGTTTTCTTTACTAAATATTTTAATTTCTTCACACAAGCTTCAGCCAATCCATTGGATTGTGGCTTATGTGGAAAAGAGCATTGCCATTCAACTCCCCAAAAGAATAGAAATTCCCTGGACGAGATGTTCGTTCCACCATCTGATTCTAACCCTTCGTGTAGACCATAATCAATGAAGTCTCCATTACTTTCTGAATCACTTTTGATGTGCATCCACTATGCTCAAAATAATGCAAAGCAGGATATACAGAAAGTCTATCTACTACATAAACCAAGAAATTATTTCTCTTTGCAGAAAATATATCCGCAGCTACAGCTTGAAATGGCCTCGTCATTTTCGGTCCTTTAATTTGAGTCTCCATTAATAAACTAGGTAATAACTTCTAGGATTCCTCACACTTTCTCACGATATCTTCGATGTCCATATCTAGTCCCGTCCAATAAATTATCTCTCTGGCACACTGCTTAGTCTTCACTATGCCTTGATGAGATACATGCAGATTTTCCCCAATATTTCTTTCAGATTTACTCTTGGTATAAGAATTCTTTTATTATTGATGATGATCAAACCTTGAAAACCCGATAGACTATCTCTCAAATTCCAGTAGAGTCTTAATTCTTCAGGGAGATTTTGATATTATTTCCAAAACCGTCTTTGATAAAATTTATCAATTTTAGATAATTAACATCTTCTTGTGCTTGGTCTCTCAATTTTCTTAATCTTCGATCCTTTACCACATTATTAATATTCTTCTTACAACCTCACTCGTAGGCACATCCTCCAATATGTCGTCCTTCTTCGGATCCCAATATGGATTTCTTGACAAATTATCACCAGCTAACATTAGTCTTCCTGGTTTCCAAGCAACGGTGAAATTATAACGCATTTGCGTCCTTTCTTTTTTTTTCTTTTTGTCTTGGATTCTCAATTTCGTCCAAAGTTTTCTTGTTGAGGATATTTACAGTTGCCTTATGATCTGTCTCAATATGAAAATGGGGTAATCCTTGAAGATAAACGTTTAATTTTTTTTGTTGCCCGATATATGACCATCATCTCAAGCGTTACCATTCCATAATTATCTTCTACATTTAACCATCTAGAATTTGCTTCAATGAGATGTCATTATCCTTCACTGTCTTCTTGTCTTAAGATATACCCAAGACCTTTTTTCTTGGAAGTATCAGTCTCTAAAACAGTTTTTCTATTCGGTATGACGTGACTCTTTCGAGGTAATTTAACCAAAGACTTCTTGACATCTTCAAATGTGTCATCCTGTTCTTTAGTACATATGTACTCATTCTTGTTGTATAATAAATGTCTGAATGTGACAGATAAGTTGGCTATTTCCTTTGAAAATCCCCTCATTTAATTGACCATTCTCATAAACGACCTCAACTCAGTTCTGTTTTGAGGAGGTGGTATTTTTGATAGGGCTTCTGTTTTTCTGGGATCGATATTAATTTCATGTTCTCCGACGATATAACCAATATACTCAACCTTTGGCTTAGCAAATTGAAATTTTTCTTTATTGAGTGATATTCCAAACTTCCTACTTCGATCAAGAAATTCCTTGACACTTTTAACATGTTGTTCAAATGTCTCATCATATTTTAAAATATAATCAAACAACTTCTTTGTATTTGGCAATTCCCCATAAGCTTGGTCCATCATAAGATTGAATACATCACTTGTTGCATTTAATCACATTGGCCATCTTTTAAACTTGAATCTTCCCCACGGAGTTATGAACGTTGTTAAGTCTTGGCTCTCATGGTGTAAAGGGATCGTCAATATCATTTAATTGCATCAAACGTGGAAAAGTACTTATTTCCAGGTTGAATGTTTGAAATTATTAGGGATTAGTCACAGGATGTATAGGTCTTTTCACAAACTTATTTAATTTTGTTAGATCCCTGTTTGTCTAACCTTACCATTTTTCTTTCCCAACATAACCATAGGGTGTCACCATTCCGTATGTTTATTTCCCAGTGGCTCAATTATTCCTTTTGTCAACAATTCTTCCAATTCCTTCTTCGTAGCTTCACTATAAGCAAAGGGAATCACCCATACTGTGTAGATTTTCCATGGTTCTGCTTCTTCCATTAAAGATATTCTTATCGGTGCGCATTTCATCTTTCTTAATGGTTGATTTCCATCAATTAATATATCATGATACTCCTCCTTCATCGCAAATATATTTCCTTTCCTTGATTCTACGAACAATAGGTTATTTGGCTCTTTTCCATATACCTCGCTCAATTTGATTTGGATACTAGTAAAATACTTAATTTTTTACAAAATGCCCACGACATTAGAAATTTAACATTTTCCTTTACAATTATGATCTCTTCTTTAATTTCCTCATTTCCAAAACCTACATTTAAAATTATGGACCCTTGTTGATTAAAAGTAGCTCCAGTAGCTCCATTTAAACGAGAATCTGAAGGTCTATTTAAATGTCTAAGTGGTATTCCAATTTCTTGTAAAAAATTTTCATCCGCAATAGATACCTCACTACCAGAATCCGGAATTGCATAACTATAATTGCATAAGTATGTTCCATCCAGAGATTTTAATCGAACTTGTATTGCTGGTGAGGGACTAAATGTGGTCACGTTTCTTACCGTGACTCTTCTGTTTCTTGCAATTCCATTTTTACAGGCCTTTGAATCTTTAAAATGACCAATTCTTTTACAATTCCTACATTCTTGTTTCCAAGCAGGACATTTATTTATAATATGGTCTCTTGAGCAAAATATACAATCCATTATTTTTCTTTCAGGAGGATTTTTCCTAAAGCTATTTTTGTTTCGACTAAGGCTTTGATCCCTGAATTTTCCTCTTTTTATCTTGTTGACTTTTGCAGAATTTAACTTTTCGTCATCCTTCTTCGACATTTCCTCAGCTCTGCATCTATCAATAACTTTTTGAAGTGTACATTCTTTTTCTTCTATGGCCATAAGTTTTTTCCTCGTTTCTTCATCCCGAAGTCCCACAATTAACTTAACTTTGATATTTTCTTCGAAACAGTCTTTATTTTCACATCTTTCATTTAATTCGGCACGATTTGCAGTTCGAGTTACTTCTACATAGAAGTCCTCGAATGATTGACCTTCTTTTTGATATAAGGAATGGAATTTAACCTTATCAAGAATGATGTTATATTGAGAGCGAAAATACTTCCTCAATTCTTCTAAAATTTCAGGAATGGATAACACCGTGTTTTCTTTAATCCCAATTGAGACTCTTAATTTTTCCCTCATTTCGATATCCATGAATGATCTTAAATTCGCTAGCTGTTTTGCGTGAGAGTAACTATCAACTCCTGCTAGTTACCTGTAGTCTTCAAAACTGAGTTTCTATTCAATAAACTCATTCAAATCCATGCTTCCTCTCAATAGTTCCGTTTCCTTATTTGCATTTTTTCCATATTTTTTCGTAACACAGTTCATCCTTTGAAGGCAGATTCTGATACTCCTCGCGAGCTAGGTCCTCCATTTTTTTCATGAGTTCCTTCATAATTTATTCATCCATGCGATCTCTCTCTTCCATGAACATCAACATATCCTTTTGTTGCTCCTACTTTCAGACTTGAACTCCATTAATTCTAAAATATCCACTAAGACATGTAATCTTCCACGGTCCCTTTGATGAGAAATTTCTACTATTTCAATTCTGTTCTGTCATTTCCCAGTAGATAATTAAAAATAACACTCATGAATTATTAGTGTTGGGTTTCGGTCTGGAAATCCTAAACCGGTCTGAGACCGTTATATTATACCGAACTAATTCGGTCCAACAAAAAGCTCGGTCTGTATCGGTCTCATATAAAAATTCGGTCTAGTTCGGCCGCCAAAAAATCGGTCTATACCGATTTTACAGATAAATTGTTTATAATATGACATCCTAAGTTTTTCCAAGTATTATGACGTTATACGAGGTTTAAAAAGAGATACTTCGGATTAATTTTGAACCCGCCGTCTCTTATATGTATACTATATTTGTTCTAGAACTTATCGTGTACTTATGAGATTTTTTTGACAAAACTGAATGACAGTTGATCTAGAAAAAATGGTCTCTCAAGTCATAATATATGATACCCAAAAAAATCGGTCCATAGAGTGATACCGAAAAAATTGATCCACGGTCTGAGGCCGCGGTCTTGGTCAAAAAGTAGTCCCTTAAGACCGAACCGAAAAAAATCGGTGGACTTACTTTTTCTACAACAAAATAATAAATAGTACGAATGAGAGATGAGTTAATAATCTCGGCTGCCGCATTTAATGCGGCCTCCTTGTAACATTAAGAACCAATGATAATAATTTATAGGTGTATTTCGTATCAATATTACTTAATATTATAATAATAATATATTATTATATGTATATAGATATAAATGAAATGAGGCGTGAATGATTTGTATCTTTAGGTCGTTCTTCTTTCCTTTTCACATTCAAACTACTTTATAATGAGGTATTTCATGGATGTTATGCGAATATCTACATACATAACACATCGAAAGAAGAATCCATCCCCGCTTTTCTTTTTGTATGTACAATTTAATTATTAATTATATATAAATATATACATATAATATGTACACACAGAAATAAAACAAATTATAAAAAGAAGAAAAAAATAGTTATTTTAGTCATCAGACTTCATTTTACACAAATATTTCAATTGAAACATCTTTAAATATATATCATTTTTGAGTTTCACGACACCTTCTTGGCTATCAATGGAAAGTAAACTCCCAGTAGCGTCTCGATCCTCACCTATAAGTAGGAATAAAAAATATGGTTAATAAGTATTAGTATGATTAAGTATGTACATACAACAAAAATAGAACGATCATATTGTAATCCTTTATTTTCATTATTTAGTTTCTTATTTGATTTGATAATAATACCTTCACTTCAAGTCTGGGGAATAATATACAAATCGTATATGTCAAGTATTTTCAAACCCCTCATTATTTTTCAACAAAGGGATATCATAATTAAATATTATCACATGTACATTGTTTATTATGTCAGGGTTGTCCACAGGGGGTGCCCTGAAGGGACTACAGCCCCCTTCCCCCCAAAAAATAAATAAATAATATACTAGAAAATTTTAAGATTTTTTTTGTGAATAGCTAGGGATAAAAAAATAACATAATATATTGTATATATATCATTCACTGAATATAATACATAAACAGAGATCTTATTCTGTTACTTGACATCTCATAAATTTGGCTAAAAAGTAGGGAAATAATTTTGATATTAATATTGATAAAAGCATAGTAATAATAATAAAATATTATTGATTATATTATCAGGCATCAAAAGAGCAAAAAAGAATGCACAAGTTTATTACGGAAATACATTTGACCTTTGACTTGACTTGAGCATCAATCGATGATACTTAAATCACGATGAAAAATCTATAAGCCCCTCTCTATTACCTCCCCATCCTCTTTAAATAAATAAATAAAGGGAGAGACCTGATTCTTCTTTCTCAAATCGCTATAATAATAACAATAATGAATATGCATATAAGCATAATATACTTATTCATTATGATACTATACTCATCCATGCATAAGTGTTAAAGATAATAGCAACATACCCATGATAACTTTAACTTTATCTCCTCTAACAGGCTTGACGGGTTGCAAATGATCTGCAGCGATGGAAACTGTTCTATGCTCATCAGGTAGATACACAGAGCACATTCCCGGAGTTACACCTCGAACTACACCGATTTGACCCACAAGGCGTGTGTCATCATGAGTATCACAAATCAGGACCTCAATATCGGGTGAATACCAGTCCTAGAGTTAAAAAAGAGAAGATGGAGGTATCAACACATTAAAGGGCAACATATTTTCATTGTCCTTACCGTTGATTCCAATTCAGACTGAGTTGCCTGCCCAGGCGTTGCTGCATAGGGCGAGGGTGTATGATGACTACTTCCTGGAGTCATGGGGCTGTAACCAAGGTGCGGAGAAGGAGCAGCGTAACCAGGGCTTGGGCTTGGTTGATAATTTTGTCCAGGGCTTGGTGTGGGAACATACGAACTAGGACTTGGCGTCGCTATGAAAAATAAAAATGTATAAATATTATGATATACGTGGATATGAGATATATGAGGATATGGAGTTTATATATATACTTTATTCTACACGCGGAGAATCTAGAATGACTCTCATATTAATATATTATTATACACAAAACACATACGGAGCATTTATACATAGGTCACCAAACCTATAGCTATGCATATATATAACATCCCCTTTTCCCCCCAGGAGAATGATTACAAAATATAAATCTAAGTTATGTGAAATGAAATCCGCTTGTTCCCTTCTGTTGAATCCAAACGGATGAATCTCCTATTACGATGCCAAAGACGACCATTTTTCATACGTATGAGATATCGCCTTTGAGATTCCTTTGTTTCAATTGTACCTAGATGGGTCCATCTTTTGGTTATATGATCTTGTATCCGAACCGATTCACCAATCTTCAATACGGATAACTTCTTCCCATCTCCTTTTTTTAAAGTTGGGGTTGGAACCTTACAAAGTTCTTGGCTTCTCTTTTGATGGAATTCAGGTAGCATAGGTATAATAGATCTAGTACTACGACCGAAGACGATTTTAGTTGGACTCAATCCATCTTCTATTCTCGGAGTATATTTCATTTCCTTGATTCCACGAGCACTAGGTTCTCTGGCTCTTTTCCATTTACCTCGCTCAATTTGACTTGGATAATCTTCCGGTAAAATCCTTAACTTTTTACACAATACCCACGACATTAGAAATTTAACATTTTCCTTTACTATTATGATCTCTTCTTTAATTTCCTCATTTCCAAAACCTACATTTAAAATGATGGATCCTAGTTGATTAAAAGTAGCTCCAGTAGCTCCATTTAAACGAGAATCTGAAGGTATATTTAAATGTCTAAGTGGTATTCAATTTCTTGTAAAAAATTTTCATCCGCAATAGATACCTCACTACCAGAATCCGGAATTGCATAACTATAATTGCATAAGTATGTTCCATCCAGAGATTTTAATCGAACTTGTATTGCTGGTGAGGGACTAAATGTGGTCACGTTTCTTACCGTGACTCTTCTGTTTCTTGCAATTCCATTTTTACAGGCCTTTGAATCTTTAAAATGACCAATTCTTTTACAATTCCTACATTCCTGTTTCCAAGCAGGACATTTATTTATAATATGGTCTCTTGAGCAAAATATACAATCCATTATTTTTCTTTCAGGAGGATTTTTCCTAAAGCTATTTTTGTTTCGACTAAGGCTTTGATCCCTGAATTTTCCTCTTTTTATCTTGTTGACTTTTGCAGAATTTAACTTTTCGTCATCCTTCTTCGACATTTCCTCAGCTCTGCATCTATCAATAACTTTTTGAAGCGAACATTCCTTTTCTTCTATGGCCATAAGTTTTTTCTCGTTTCTTCATCCCGAAGTCCCACAATTAACTTAACTTTGATATTTTCTTCGAAACAGTCTTTATTTTCACATCTTTCATTTAATTCGGCACGATTTGCAGTTCGAGTTACTTCTACATAGAAGTCCTCGAATGATTGACCTTCTTTTTGATATAAGGAATGGAATTTAACCTTATCAAGAATGATGTTATATTGAGAGCGAAAATACTTCCTCAATTCTTCTAAAATTTCAGGAATGGATAACACCGTGTTTTCTTTAATCCCAATTGAGACTCTTAATTTTTCCCTCATTTCGATATCCATGAATGATCTTAAATTCGCTAGCTGTTTTGCGTGAGAGTAACTATCAACTCCTGCTAGTTACCTGTAGTCTTCAAAACTGAGTTTCTATTCAATAAACTCATTCAAATCCATACTTCCTCTCAATAGTTCCGTTTCCTTATTTGCATTTTTTCCATATTTTTTTCGTAACACAGTTCATCCTTTGAAGGCAGATTCTGATACTCCTCGCGAGCTAGGTCCTCCATTTTTTCATGAGTTCCTTCATAATTTATTCATCCATGCGATCTCTCTCTTCCATGAACATCAACATATCCTTTTGTTGCTCCTACTTTCAGACTTGAACTCCATTAATTCTAAAATATCCACTAAGACATGTAATCTTCCACGGTCCCTTTGATGAGAAATTTCTACTATTTCAATTCTGTTCTGTCATTTCCCAGTAGATAATTAAAAATAACACTCATGAATTATTAGTGTTGGGTTTCGGTCTGGAAATCCTAAACCGGTCTGAGACCGTTATATTATACCGAACTAATTCGGTCCAACAAAAAGCTCGGTCTGTATCGGTCTCATATAAAAATTCGGTCTAGTTCGGCCGCCAAAAAATCGGTCTATACCGATTTTACAGATAAATTGTTTATAATATGACATCCTAAGTTTTTCCAAGTATTATGACGTTATACGAGGTTTAAAAAGAGATACTTCGGATTAATTTTGAACCCGCCGTCTCTTATATGTATACTATATTTGTTCTAGAACTTATCGTGTACTTATGAGATTTTTTTTTGACAAAACTGAATGACAGTTGATCTAGAAAAAAAATGGTCTCTCAAGTCATAATATATGATACCCAAAAAAATCGGTCCATAGAGTGATACCGAAAAAAATTGATCCACGGTCTGAGGCCGCGGTCTTGGTCAAAAAAGTAGTCCCTTAAGACCGAACCGAAAAAAAAAAAATCGGTGGACTTACTTTTTCTACAACAAAATAATAAATAGTACGAATGAGAGATGAGTTAATAATCTCGGCTGCCGCATTTAATGCGGCCTCCTTGTAACATTAAGAACCAATGATAATAATTTATAGGTGTATTTCGTATCAATATTACTTAATATTATAATAATAATATATTATTATATGTATATAGATATAAATGAAATGAGGCGTGAATGATTTGTATCTTTAGGTCGTTCTTCTTTCCTTTTCACATTCAAACTACTTTATAATGAGGTATTTCATGGATGTTATGCGAATATCTACATACATAACACATCGAAAGAAGAATCCATCCCCGCTTTTCTTTTTGTATGTACAATTTAATTATTAATTATATATAAATATATACATATAATATGTACACACAGAAATAAAACAAATTATAAAAAGAAGAAAAAATAGTTATTTTAGTCATCAGACTTCATTTTACACAAATATTTCAATTGAAACATCTTTAAATATATATCATTTTTGAGTTTCACGACACCTTCTTGGCTATCAATGGAAAGTAAACTCCCAGTAGCGTCTCGATCCTCACCTATAAGTAGGAATAAAAAATATGGTTAATAAGTATTAGTATGATTAAGTATGTACATACAACAAAAATAGAACGATCATATTGTAATCCTTTATTTTCATTATTTAGTTTCTTATTTGATTTGATAATAATACCTTCACTTCAAGTCTGGGGAATAATATACAAATCGTATATGTCAAGTATTTTCAAACCCCTCATTATTTTTCAACAAAGGGATATCATAATTAAATATTATCACATGTACATTGTTTATTATGTCAGGGTTGTCCACAGGGGGGTGCCCTGAAGGGACTACAGCCCCCCTCCCCCCAAAAAATAAATAAATAATATACTAGAAAATTTTAAGATTTTTTTTGTGAATAGCTAGGGATAAAAAAAATAACATAATATATTGTATATATATCATTCACTGAATATAATACATAAACAGAGATCTTATTCTGTTACTTGACATCTCATAAATTTGGCTAAAAAGTAGGGAAATAATTTTGATATTAATATTGATAAAAGCATAGTAATAATAATAAAATATTATTGATTATATTATCAGGCATCAAAAGAGCAAAAAAAGAATGCACAAGTTTATTACGGAAATACATTTGACCTTTGACTTGACTTGAGCATCAATCGATGATACTTAAATCACGATGAAAAATCTATAAGCCCCTCTCTATTACCTCCCCATCCTCTTTAAATAAATAAATAAAGGGAGAGACCTGATTCTTCTTTCTCAAATCGCTATAATAATAACAATAATGAATATGCATATAAGCATAATATACTTATTCATTATGATACTATACTCATCCATGCATAAGTGTTAAAGATAATAGCAACATACCCATGATAACTTTAACTTTATCTCCTCTAACAGGCTTGACGGGTTGCAAATGATCTGCAGCGATGGAAACTGTTCTATGCTCATCAGGTAGATACACAGAGCACATTCCCGGAGTTACACCTCGAACTACACCGATTTGACCCACAAGGCGTGTGTCATCATGAGTATCACAAATCAGGACCTCAATATCGGGTGAATACCAGTCCTAGAGTTAAAAAAGAGAAGATGGAGGTATCAACACATTAAAGGGCAACATATTTTCATTGTCCTTACCGTTGATTCCAATTCAGACTGAGTTGCCTGCCCAGGCGTTGCTGCATAGGGCGAGGGTGTATGATGACTACTTCCTGGAGTCATGGGGCTGTAACCAAGGTGCGGAGAAGGAGCAGCGTAACCAGGGCTTGGGCTTGGTTGATAATTTTGTCCAGGGCTTGGTGTGGGAACATACGAACTAGGACTTGGCGTCGCTATGAAAAATAAAAATGTATAAATATTATGATATACGTGGATATGAGATATATGAGGATATGGAGTTTATATATATACTTTATTCTACACGCGGAGAATCTAGAATGACTCTCATATTAATATATTATTATACACAAAACACATACGGAGCATTTATACATAGGTCACCAAACCTATAGCTATGCATATATATAACATCCCCTTTTCCCCCCAGGAGAATGATTACAAAATATAAATCTAAGTTATGTGAAATGAAATCCGCTTGTTCCCTTCTGTTGAATCCAAACGGATGAATCTCCTATTACGATGCCAAAGACGACCATTTTTCATACGTATGAGATATCGCCTTTGAGATTCCTTTGTTTCAATTGTACCTAGATGGGTCCATCTTTTGGTTATATGATCTTGTATCCGAACCGATTCACCAATCTTCAATACGGATAACTTCTTCCCATCTCCTTTTTTAAAGTTGGGGTTGGAACCTTACAAAGTTCTTGGCTTCTCTTTTGATGGAATTCAGGTAGCATAGGTATAATAGATCTAGTACTACGACCGAAGACGATTTTAGTTGGACTCAATCCATCTTCTATTCTCGGAGTATATTTCATTTCCTTGATTCCACGAGCACTAGGTTCTCTGGCTCTTTTCCATTTACCTCGCTCAATTTGACTTGGATAATCTTCCGGTAAAATCCTTAACTTTTTACACAATACCCACGACATTAGAAATTTAACATTTTCCTTTACTATTATGATCTCTTCTTTAATTTCCTCATTTCCAAAACCTACATTTAAAATGATGGATCCTAGTTGATTAAAAGTAGCTCCAGTAGCTCCATTTAAACGAGAATCTGAAGGTATATTTAAATGTCTAAGTGGTATTCCAATTTCTTGTAAAAAATTTTCATCCGCAATAGATACCTCACTACCAGAATCCGGAATTGCATAACTATAATTGCATAAGTATGTTCCATCCAGAGATTTTAATCGAACTTGTATTGCTGGTGAGGGACTAAATGTGGTCACGTTTCTTACCGTGACTCTTCTGTTTCTTGCAATTCCATTTTTACAGGCCTTTGAATCTTTAAAATGACCAATTCTTTTACAATTCCTACATTCTTGTTTCCAAGCAGGACATTTATTTATAATATGGTCTCTTGAGCAAAATATACAATCCATTATTTTTCTTTCAGGAGGATTTTTCCTAAAGCTATTTTTGTTTCGACTAAGGCTTTGATCCCTGAATTTTCCTCTTTTTATCTTGTTGACTTTTGCAGAATTTAACTTTTCGTCATCCTTCTTCGACATTTCCTCAGCTCTGCATCTATCAATAACTTTTTGAAGTGTACATTCTTTTTCTTCTATGGCCATAAGTTTTTTCCTCGTTTCTTCATCCCGAAGTCCCACAATTAACTTAACTTTGATATTTTCTTCGAAACAGTCTTTATTTTCACATCTTTCATTTAATTCGGCACGATTTGCAGTTCGAGTTACTTCTACATAGAAGTCCTCGAATGATTGACCTTCTTTTTGATATAAGGAATGGAATTTAACCTTATCAAGAATGATGTTATATTGAGAGCGAAAATACTTCCTCAATTCTTCTAAAATTTCAGGAATGGATAACACCGTGTTTTCTTTAATCCCAATTGAGACTCTTAATTTTTCCCTCATTTCGATATCCATGAATGATCTTAAATTCGCTAGCTGTTTTGCGTGAGAGTAACTATCAACTCCTGCTAGTTACCTGTAGTCTTCAAAACTGAGTTTCTATTCAATAAACTCATTCAAATCCATACTTCCTCTCAATAGTTCCGTTTCCTTATTTGCATTTTTTCCATATTTTTTTCGTAACACAGTTCATCCTTTGAAGGCAGATTCTGATACTCCTCGCGAGCTAGGTCCTCCATTTTTTTCATGAGTTCCTTCATAATTTATTCATCCATGCGATCTCTCTCTTCCATGAACATCAACATATCCTTTTGTTGCTCCTACTTTCAGACTTGAACTCCATTAATTCTAAAATATCCACTAAGACATGTAATCTTCCACGGTCCCTTTGATGAGAAATTTCTACTATTTCAATTCTGTTCTGTCATTTCCCAGTAGATAATTAAAAATAACACTCATGAATTATTAGTGTTGGGTTTCGGTCTGGAAATCCTAAACCGGTCTGAGACCGTTATATTATACCGAACTAATTCGGTCCAACAAAAGCTCGGTCTGTATCGGTCTCATATAAAAATTCGGTCTAGTTCGGCCGCCAAAAAATCGGTCTATACCGATTTTACAGATAAATTGTTTATAATATGACATCCTAAGTTTTTCCAAGTATTATGACGTTATACGAGGTTTAAAAAGAGATACTTCGGATTAATTTTGAACCCGCCGTCTCTTATATGTATACTATATTTGTTCTAGAACTTATCGTGTACTTATGAGATTTTTGACAAAACTGAATGACAGTTGATCTAGAAAAAAATGGTCTCTCAAGTCATAATATATGATACCCAAAAAAATCGGTCCATAGAGTGATACCGAAAAAATTGATCCACGGTCTGAGGCCGCGGTCTTGGTCAAAAAGTAGTCCCTAAGACCGAACCGAAAAAAAAATCGGTGGACTTACTTTTTCTACAACAAAATAATAAATAGTACGAATGAGAGATGAGTTAATAATCTCGGCTGCCGCATTTAATGCGGCCTCCTTGTAACATTAAGAACCAATGATAATAATTTATAGGTGTATTTCGTATCAATATTACTTAATATTATAATAATAATATATTATTATATGTATATAGATATAAATGAAATGAGGCGTGAATGATTTGTATCTTTAGGTCGTTCTTCTTTCCTTTTCACATTCAAACTACTTTATAATGAGGTATTTCATGGATGTTATGCGAATATCTACATACATAACACATCGAAAGAAGAATCCATCCCCGCTTTTCTTTTTGTATGTACAATTTAATTATTAATTATATATAAATATATACATATAATATGTACACACAGAAATAAAACAAATTATAAAAAGAAGAAAAAAATAGTTATTTTAGTCATCAGACTTCATTTTACACAAATATTTCAATTGAAACATCTTTAAATATATATCATTTTTGAGTTTCACGACACCTTCTTGGCTATCAATGGAAAGTAAACTCCCAGTAGCGTCTCGATCCTCACCTATAAGTAGGAATAAAAAATATGGTTAATAAGTATTAGTATGATTAAGTATGTACATACAACAAAAATAGAACGATCATATTGTAATCCTTTATTTTCATTATTTAGTTTCTTATTTGATTTGATAATAATACCTTCACTTCAAGTCTGGGGAATAATATACAAATCGTATATGTCAAGTATTTTCAAACCCCTCATTATTTTTCAACAAAGGGATATCATAATTAAATATTATCACATGTACATTGTTTATTATGTCAGGGTTGTCCACAGGGGGTGCCCTGAAGGGACTACAGCCCCCTCCCCCAAAAATAAATAAATAATATACTAGAAAATTTTAAGATTTTTTTTTGTGAATAGCTAGGGATAAAAAAATAACATAATATATTGTATATATATCATTCACTGAATATAATACATAAACAGAGATCTTATTCTGTTACTTGACATCTCATAAATTTGGCTAAAAAGTAGGCAAATAATTTTGATATTAATATTGATAAAAGCATAGTAATAATAATAAAATATTATTGATTATATTATCAGGCATCAAAAGAGCAAAAAAGAATGCACAAGTTTATTACGGAAATACATTTGACCTTTGACTTGACTTGAGCATCAATCGATGATACTTAAATCACGATGAAAAATCTATAAGCCCCTCTCTATTACCTCCCCATCCTCTTTAAATAAATAAATAAAGGGAGAGACCTGATTCTTCTTTCTCAAATCGCTATAATAATAACAATAATGAATATGCATATAAGCATAATATACTTATTCATTATGATACTATACTCATCCATGCATAAGTGTTAAAGATAATAGCAACATACCCATGATAACTTTAACTTTATCTCCTCTAACAGGCTTGACGGGTTGCAAATGATCTGCAGCGATGGAAACTGTTCTATGCTCATCAGGTAGATACACAGAGCACATTCCCGGAGTTACACCTCGAACTACACCGATTTGACCCACAAGGCGTGTGTCATCATGAGTATCACAAATCAGGACCTCAATATCGGGTGAATACCAGTCCTAGAGTTAAAAAAGAGAAGATGGAGGTATCAACACATTAAAGGGCAACATATTTTCATTGTCCTTACCGTTGATTCCAATTCAGACTGAGTTGCCTGCCCAGGCGTTGCTGCATAGGGCGAGGGTGTATGATGACTACTTCCTGGAGTCATGGGGCTGTAACCAAGGTGCGGAGAAGGAGCAGCGTAACCAGGGCTTGGGCTTGGTTGATAATTTTGTCCAGGGCTTGGTGTGGGAACATACGAACTAGGACTTGGCGTCGCTATGAAAAATAAAAATGTATAAATATTATGATATACGTGGATATGAGATATATGAGGATATGGAGTTTATATATATACTTTATTCTACACGCGGAGAATCTAGAATGACTCTCATATTAATATATTATTATACACAAAACACATACGGAGCATTTATACATAGGTCACCAAACCTATAGCTATGCATATATATAACATCCCCTTTTCCCCCCAGGAGAATGATTACAAAATATAAATCTAAGTTATGTGAAATGAAATCCGCTTGTTCCCTTCTGTTGAATCCAAACGGATGAATCTCCTATTACGATGCCAAAGACGACCATTTTTCATACGTATGAGATATCGCCTTTGAGATTCCTTTGTTTCAATTGTACCTAGATGGGTCCATCTTTTGGTTATATGATCTTGTATCCGAACCGATTCACCAATCTTCAATACGGATAACTTCTTCCCATCTCCTTTTTTAAAGTTGGGGTTGGAACCTTACAAAGTTCTTGGCTTCTCTTTTGATGGAATTCAGGTAGCATAGGTATAATAGATCTAGTACTACGACCGAAGACGATTTTAGTTGGACTCAATCCATCTTCTATTCTCGGAGTATATTTCATTTCCTTGATTCCACGAGCACTAGGTTCTCTGGCTCTTTTCCATTTACCTCGCTCAATTTGACTTGGATAATCTTCCGGTAAAATCCTTAACTTTTTACACAATACCCACGACATTAGAAATTTAACATTTTCCTTTACTATTATGATCTCTTCTTTAATTTCCTCATTTCCAAAACCTACATTTAAAATGATGGATCCTAGTTGATTAAAAGTAGCTCCAGTAGCTCCATTTAAACGAGAATCTGAAGGTATATTTAAATGTCTAAGTGGTATTCCAATTTCTTGTAAAAAATTTTCATCCGCAATAGATACCTCACTACCAGAATCCGGAATTGCATAACTATAATTGCATAAGTATGTTCCATCCAGAGATTTTAATCGAACTTGTATTGCTGGTGAGGGACTAAATGTGGTCACGTTTCTTACCGTGACTCTTCTGTTTCTTGCAATTCCATTTTTACAGGCCTTTGAATCTTTAAAATGACCAATTCTTTTACAATTCCTACATTCTTGTTTCCAAGCAGGACATTTATTTATAATATGGTCTCTTGAGCAAAATATACAATCCATTATTTTTCTTTCAGGAGGATTTTTCCTAAAGCTATTTTTGTTTCGACTAAGGCTTTGATCCCTGAATTTTCCTCTTTTTATCTTGTTGACTTTTGCAGAATTTAACTTTTCGTCATCCTTCTTCGACATTTCCTCAGCTCTGCATCTATCAATAACTTTTTGAAGTGTACATTCTTTTTCTTCTATGGCCATAAGTTTTTTCCTCGTTTCTTCATCCCGAAGTCCCACAATTAACTTAACTTTGATATTTTCTTCGAAACAGTCTTTATTTTCACATCTTTCATTTAATTCGGCACGATTTGCAGTTCGAGTTACTTCTACATAGAAGTCCTCGAATGATTGACCTTCTTTTTGATATAAGGAATGGAATTTAACCTTATCAAGAATGATGTTATATTGAGAGCGAAAATACTTCCTCAATTCTTCTAAAATTTCAGGAATGGATAACACCGTGTTTTCTTTAATCCCAATTGAGACTCTTAATTTTTCCCTCATTTCGATATCCATGAATGATCTTAAATTCGCTAGCTGTTTTGCGTGAGAGTAACTATCAACTCCTGCTAGTTACCTGTAGTCTTCAAAACTGAGTTTCTATTCAATAAACTCATTCAAATCCATACTTCCTCTCAATAGTTCCGTTTCCTTATTTGCATTTTTTCCATATTTTTTTCGTAACACAGTTCATCCTTTGAAGGCAGATTCTGATACTCCTCGCGAGCTAGGTCCTCCATTTTTTTCATGAGTTCCTTCATAATTTATTCATCCATGCGATCTCTCTCTTCCATGAACATCAACATATCCTTTTGTTGCTCCTACTTTCAGACTTGAACTCCATTAATTCTAAAATATCCACTAAGACATGTAATCTTCCACGGTCCCTTTGATGAGAAATTTCTACTATTTCAATTCTGTTCTGTCATTTCCCAGTAGATAATTAAAAATAACACTCATGAATTATTAGTGTTGGGTTTCGGTCTGGAAATCCTAAACCGGTCTGAGACCGTTATATTATACCGAACTAATTCGGTCCAACAAAAAGCTCGGTCTGTATCGGTCTCATATAAAAATTCGGTCTAGTTCGGCCGCCAAAAAATCGGTCTATACCGATTTTACAGATAAATTGTTTATAATATGACATCCTAAGTTTTTCCAAGTATTATGACGTTATACGAGGTTTAAAAAGAGATACTTCGGATTAATTTTGAACCCGCCGTCTCTTATATGTATACTATATTTGTTCTAGAACTTATCGTGTACTTATGAGATTTTTTTGACAAAACTGAATGACAGTTGATCTAGAAAAAAAATGGTCTCTCAAGTCATAATATATGATACCCAAAAAATCGGTCCATAGAGTGATACCGAAAAAAATTGATCCACGGTCTGAGGCCGCGGTCTTGGTCAAAAAAGTAGTCCCTTAAGACCGAACCGAAAAAAAAAATCGGTGGACTTACTTTTTCTACAACAAAATAATAAATAGTACGAATGAGAGATGAGTTAATAATCTCGGCTGCCGCATTTAATGCGGCCTCCTTGTAACATTAAGAACCAATGATAATAATTTATAGGTGTATTTCGTATCAATATTACTTAATATTATAATAATAATATATTATTATATGTATATAGATATAAATGAAATGAGGCGTGAATGATTTGTATCTTTAGGTCGTTCTTCTTTCCTTTTCACATTCAAACTACTTTATAATGAGGTATTTCATGGATGTTATGCGAATATCTACATACATAACACATCGAAAGAAGAATCCATCCCCGCTTTTCTTTTTGTATGTACAATTTAATTATTAATTATATATAAATATATACATATAATATGTACACACAGAAATAAAACAAATTATAAAAAGAAGAAAAAATAGTTATTTTAGTCATCAGACTTCATTTTACACAAATATTTCAATTGAAACATCTTTAAATATATATCATTTTTGAGTTTCACGACACCTTCTTGGCTATCAATGGAAAGTAAACTCCCAGTAGCGTCTCGATCCTCACCTATAAGTAGGAATAAAAAATATGGTTAATAAGTATTAGTATGATTAAGTATGTACATACAACAAAAATAGAACGATCATATTGTAATCCTTTATTTTCATTATTTAGTTTCTTATTTGATTTGATAATAATACCTTCACTTCAAGTCTGGGGAATAATATACAAATCGTATATGTCAAGTATTTTCAAACCCCTCATTATTTTTCAACAAAGGGATATCATAATTAAATATTATCACATGTACATTGTTTATTATGTCAGGGTTGTCCACAGGGGGTGCCCTGAAGGGACTACAGCCCCCTTCCCCCCAAAAAATAAATAAATAATATACTAGAAAATTTTAAGATTTTTTTGTGAATAGCTAGGGATAAAAAAATAACATAATATATTGTATATATATCATTCACTGAATATAATACATAAACAGAGATCTTATTCTGTTACTTGACATCTCATAAATTTGGCTAAAAAGTAGGGAAATAATTTTGATATTAATATTGATAAAAGCATAGTAATAATAATAAAATATTATTGATTATATTATCAGGCATCAAAAGAGCAAAAAAAGAATGCACAAGTTTATTACGGAAATACATTTGACCTTTGACTTGACTTGAGCATCAATCGATGATACTTAAATCACGATGAAAAATCTATAAGCCCCTCTCTATTACCTCCCCATCCTCTTTAAATAAATAAATAAAGGGAGAGACCTGATTCTTCTTTCTCAAATCGCTATAATAATAACAATAATGAATATGCATATAAGCATAATATACTTATTCATTATGATACTATACTCATCCATGCATAAGTGTTAAAGATAATAGCAACATACCCATGATAACTTTAACTTTATCTCCTCTAACAGGCTTGACGGGTTGCAAATGATCTGCAGCGATGGAAACTGTTCTATGCTCATCAGGTAGATACACAGAGCACATTCCCGGAGTTACACCTCGAACTACACCGATTTGACCCACAAGGCGTGTGTCATCATGAGTATCACAAATCAGGACCTCAATATCGGGTGAATACCAGTCCTAGAGTTAAAAAAGAGAAGATGGAGGTATCAACACATTAAAGGGCAACATATTTTCATTGTCCTTACCGTTGATTCCAATTCAGACTGAGTTGCCTGCCCAGGCGTTGCTGCATAGGGCGAGGGTGTATGATGACTACTTCCTGGAGTCATGGGGCTGTAACCAAGGTGCGGAGAAGGAGCAGCGTAACCAGGGCTTGGGCTTGGTTGATAATTTTGTCCAGGGCTTGGTGTGGGAACATACGAACTAGGACTTGGCGTCGCTATGAAAAATAAAAATGTATAAATATTATGATATACGTGGATATGAGATATATGAGGATATGGAGTTTATATATATACTTTATTCTACACGCGGAGAATCTAGAATGACTCTCATATTAATATATTATTATACACAAAACACATACGGAGCATTTATACATAGGTCACCAAACCTATAGCTATGCATATATATAACATCCCCTTTTCCCCCCAGGAGAATGATTACAAAATATAAATCTAAGTTATGTGAAATGAAATCCGCTTGTTCCCTTCTGTTGAATCCAAACGGATGAATCTCCTATTACGATGCCAAAGACGACCATTTTTCATACGTATGAGATATCGCCTTTGAGATTCCTTTGTTTCAATTGTACCTAGATGGGTCCATCTTTTGGTTATATGATCTTGTATCCGAACCGATTCACCAATCTTCAATACGGATAACTTCTTCCCATCTCCTTTTTTAAAGTTGGGGTTGGAACCTTACAAAGTTCTTGGCTTCTCTTTTGATGGAATTCAGGTAGCATAGGTATAATAGATCTAGTACTACGACCGAAGACGATTTTAGTTGGACTCAATCCATCTTCTATTCTCGGAGTATATTTCATTTCCTTGATTCCACGAGCACTAGGTTCTCTGGCTCTTTTCCATTTACCTCGCTCAATTTGACTTGGATAATCTTCCGGTAAAATCCTTAACTTTTTACACAATACCCACGACATTAGAAATTTAACATTTTCCTTTACTATTATGATCTCTTCTTTAATTTCCTCATTTCCAAAACCTACATTTAAAATGATGGATCCTAGTTGATTAAAAGTAGCTCCAGTAGCTCCATTTAAACGAGAATCTGAAGGTATATTTAAATGTCTAAGTGGTATTCCAATTTCTTGTAAAAAATTTTCATCCGCAATAGATACCTCACTACCAGAATCCGGAATTGCATAACTATAATTGCATAAGTATGTTCCATCCAGAGATTTTAATCGAACTTGTATTGCTGGTGAGGGACTAAATGTGGTCACGTTTCTTACCGTGACTCTTCTGTTTCTTGCAATTCCATTTTTACAGGCCTTTGAATCTTTAAAATGACCAATTCTTTTACAATTCCTACATTCTTGTTTCCAAGCAGGACATTTATTTATAATATGGTCTCTTGAGCAAAATATACAATCCATTATTTTTCTTTCAGGAGGATTTTTCCTAAAGCTATTTTTGTTTCGACTAAGGCTTTGATCCCTGAATTTTCCTCTTTTTATCTTGTTGACTTTTGCAGAATTTAACTTTTCGTCATCCTTCTTCGACATTTCCTCAGCTCTGCATCTATCAATAACTTTTTGAAGTGTACATTCTTTTTCTTCTATGGCCATAAGTTTTTTCCTCGTTTCTTCATCCCGAAGTCCCACAATTAACTTAACTTTGATATTTTCTTCGAAACAGTCTTTATTTTCACATCTTTCATTTAATTCGGCACGATTTGCAGTTCGAGTTACTTCTACATAGAAGTCCTCGAATGATTGACCTTCTTTTTGATATAAGGAATGGAATTTAACCTTATCAAGAATGATGTTATATTGAGAGCGAAAATACTTCCTCAATTCTTCTAAAATTTCAGGAATGGATAACACCGTGTTTTCTTTAATCCCAATTGAGACTCTTAATTTTTCCCTCATTTCGATATCCATGAATGATCTTAAATTCGCTAGCTGTTTTGCGTGAGAGTAACTATCAACTCCTGCTAGTTACCTGTAGTCTTCAAAACTGAGTTTCTATTCAATAAACTCATTCAAATCCATGCTTCCTCTCAATAGTTCCGTTTCCTTATTTGCATTTTTTCCATATTTTTTTCGTAACACAGTTCATCCTTTGAAGGCAGATTCTGATACTCCTCGCGAGCTAGGTCCTCCATTTTTTTCATGAGTTCCTTCATAATTTATTCATCCATGCGATCTCTCTCTTCCATGAACATCAACATATCCTTTTGTTGCTCCTACTTTCAGACTTGAACTCCATTAATTCTAAAATATCCACTAAGACATGTAATCTTCCACGGTCCCTTTGATGAGAAATTTCTACTATTTCAATTCTGTTTGAACGCTTCAGTACATTAATAACCCGTGTGTATTGTTCCTTTGTATGCCTTAACTTTTGATTTTATAAAGTCAAACTTCTAGCTTATAAGTTCTTCCATTATGTTTCTTAAGATTGGTTCTGGTTTATCCACAGCACCATATGACATACGGGGATATGAGATATATGAAGATATGGAGTTTATATATATACTTTATTCTACGCGAGGAGAATCTAGAACGACTCTCATAAATTAATATATTATTATATATAAATATACACGGAGCATTTATACATAGAACACTAAGATAACTAAATCTATAGGTATGAAGATATGAACAATTTTCCTTCTTAAAATTTAGTTCTTCTTATATATATGAATTTTTTGGGGCTGGGGATTAGATATTAAAGCCCATCTGGAGCAAATAATTAGAATTGGCATGTTTTAAAGGTAAAAGAGTGCAAAGAGAAAATAGAAACGATACATATGGTAACACTGAATTAAGACCTTCGTTTTCTGTTATATTATTTTTTTTTTTTTTGGGGGAGGGGAGAGGGAGAAAATAAATTACTCCTATAAAGAGAAGAGCCCTCCACATTTAAAATAAGAATTAGTGCAAGGAAAGTATGTAATTCATATATATTTGTTTTATTAAGTAATTTAAAAAAATTTAAACCAAAGATAGGGGAGAATGCTTACTTCAAAGGTAAATGTTTACACCACGACGACCTATTAAATAATGAACAAGAAAGAAGAAAGAGCGCGCATATGTAACAACCGTTTTTCCTTTCCTAATATTCATGTAAAGATAGTTTTTTAATTACAAGTATGTAATGTTACTATATTCCAATTGTTATTTAATTTTTTAATGATGTACTTCGATTGATCTCAGTTGGTTTATATTTAACTTTTTCAGGCTTGTAAACTGTTATGTATTTAATATGTCCTTTCTGGTTTTTATCTTCCTGTATATTCGTTTATGTATTTAAGTACTGAGTTTTATGTATTATAAATAGTGTCGTCTTATGTAAATATATTTAGAGTATAGTTAGAATACACATGATCTAGTGTTACATTATTCCTCCACGTGAATTCTTCTCCTCATGTCTCTTGGTCATCCTGGATCTCTCCTATTAGAAATAAGCTTGCGTCTCTCCCTCGTCAAGACGCAACATTGGCGACGAGGATGGGATCAGGATCACGTGACCTCCCTGCTGTGGGATCATCGGCGAAGCTAGCCCTTTTGGAGTTGGGTAGCCCTTTTTCGTCGATGGGGAGAACGCTCGTTCGTTTACGGAAGGCGGAGCAATATGGACTGTGCCTATGTTTGGGCCTCGTGGAGGAAGGAAGAGAACCTTGGTCACTTTCAAGAAGTGAAGTGTGTGTCCGGGTCCGGGACCACATAATTAACAATGGATTTATTCCTACACAATTTTGGTTCTCCTCTGTTCCTACTCTCCCGTTCACATCATTGGTTGATGGATGTGGAACGGTCTCTCTTGTGGATCATCCCGAGTTGGATGAGGGTACATCGAGCAAGATGTCTCCCAGGGACGAGCAGGGTGCTCGGGTCCTTAAAACCTCGACAAGGGTGAGTGTTGTTTCTCCCAGGGACGAGCAGGGTGCTCGGGTCCTTAAAACTTCAACAAGGGTGAATATTATTTCTCCCAGGGACGAGCAAGGTGCTCGGGTCCTTGAAACCTTTATGAGGAGTATTGTTCTCCTTTCTCCGGTGCGCGTGCTGAGAGCACGGCACGTCTATGGAGATAAACTTTTAAAATGCAAGGAAGAATGCTTTGTCCTCGCCTGGACATGGATGGAGCGGATCTATAGGCTGCTGTTCATGGAGAGGAACCTGTTTAAGCACCGCCATGGATTTGGTGCTTGGGGGGTGATGTTATGTATTTAATATGTCCTTTCTGGTTTTTATCTTCCTGTATATTCGTTTATGTATTTAAGTACTGAGTTTTATGTATTATAAATAGTGTCGTCTTATGTAAATATATTTAGAGTATAGTTAGAATACACATGATCTAGTGTTACATTATTCCTCCACGTGAATTCTTCTCCTCATGTCTCTTGGTCATCCTGGATCTCTCCTATTATAAATAAGCTTGCGTCTCTCCCTCGTCAAGACGCAACATAAACGGAACACAAAGAGTTAAAGAGAATGATTATGTTAGCTTTCAATCAGAGCATGAAGAAGAAGGAGAAGATATAAATGTTAATTTCGAGAATATCCTTGAGTCAGGAGATGATGAGCTTCTGGACCTTGCTATACATTTTAGGTAAGTGGAGTTTTCTCAATACATTGTTGTTATTAAGTTTTTTAAAAATACAATTCTGACTCATAATTGAACATATTTCTGTTTTAGATGCACTTCCCATACCTTAAATTTGATCGCAGCTATAAATAGAAAAACAAGCACTGAATCACAAGACAGGGGAATATGCTCGATTATATTCCAAAGTTTTTGGCATTCTAAATATGGAACAATTACAATCAAATATGTTGGTTTACAGATATAGTAAGAGAAAAATGCAGCAAAGTCCTTGTGAATTCCTCTAACGTGCGCTGGAACTCTAGGACCTCAAAAATTATGGAAGGTCAGCTTTTGGATGAGTTCTTACAGCTTTCAATTTGCCTAAGCTCACACACTTTGACAAAGACGTCATAGAACAATGGGCAAGTGTGATGCAGCATGTAGCTAGAGTGCTAGACTTCTTTCAGGGAGATAAGGCTGTTTATCTAGGTCATCTGCTTCACACCATATCATACCTTCAAATGTATCGTCCCGAAGAGAGAGAAATAGGCCCTAATTGTCAACTATTAATTGATGCACTCTACTCTGGTATAGATAAAAGATTGGGAGCCTACTTTGAAAGGAGAGAGATGTTAATAATTTCAGCTAATTATATCTTAACATCTAAGAATAGGAAGGCTATCTCAACCTCTCCTTCCTCAATGACTCAAAAAGATTCCAAATCCAATAACAATAGATGAATATATAAACATTAAATTATAATGATTAATACAACATTAATTAGGAATACGTGATATTTTAGCTTAAAATAAAAAGTTTGATTAATTAAAGTTTATAATCATGAGTAAGTTATGTATTGTACGAGATTGACGTAGCGGCTACAAAGCAACGAAGTCTGAAAGTGTCGAAACATACCCTGGAAATATAATGAAACCACCTTTGTATATGTTCCTAAAGATGTGTGATAAAGGAAACTTTGTATTTAAGCTGTACCTCGCCAAAATTAGTAACCTTTAAAGTATTATTAAATCCATTGGCTATGCACTAAGAAATATGGAGATTCGTGGTCGAAAATTTAATATGTCTTCCCCTTGAATTACACGTATTAAGAACTGGTTTCTTAGACCTGGCGTAATTAATATGATGCAGGTAGATTCTTAATAATTATGTCACTCAAATTATGTCCTTCTACATTTAGGACTCCCATGGTTTCAATTACGGAACATATGCTTTCCTAAATGTGCATTGTAGGAGGTTCAGTGTCCCGGAAATGAATGAGCATAACATAAACATGACACTATTATAATATAATATATTATATATAATATATATTATATATTATATTATATATAATATATTATAATATTATATAATTTATTAGCCCTTCAAATTTCTTCAACTTTTTCTACAAACTGATTGTACCAATCAGTTGCCTTTGGGAAAACATAAATTTTAAATTTCACACAGAAAAGAAGTCAGTCTTGAAAGATTTACATGTTATAATCGGCTCAAAAAGGAAAAACTGAGAATCCTAAGTAATAAATAATAATACGTAAGAATCAAAATCGCAAATTAAACATTATTTTCGCAATGTCGATTCCAGAAAAAACACCGGATTCTCCGATCCAATTTTCGTCCCATCACTATACCTACTTACAGCATATTATTACTAACAATTGTATTCAAAAATCGGATGTAATATAGGATATACTCACTTACTTAATTTCCTTATGTTGTTCAAATTTTATTGAAGATCATGTAAAAATATCTTGGCAAATAAAGGGAAAGGAAGTTAATGTTAATTTGTTTACACATAAAAGTGATAAAGAATGGCAGACTTTTATCAATCGATTTATGAGAAACTTTTGTTCAATTATGTAATTAATTTATTTATGTGGAGATCCTAGGTCTTGACAATGGTAACATCTCAATATGGTGATAAATGATTTGGTAATTCAGACTCATTAAGTTTTGAAATTGCAATGACATTCAAGTTTTCATATAGCATAAATGACTCACATGTAGAAAAACCTCGTCGACCGGGTAGGTAAGGTAGCGGTTGTTCCTGAAGTTTCTCGACTAGTGAAGGGTCCAGTTTTTAGTATTCTGATTCTGTGCAAGGCACGAATCAAATAAGTTATACTTTGCCTCTTGGCCTCGATCTCGACAATGAATGAACCGATTATAGTCAGTTGTAGCTGATTTGAACGTTAATATTCACTGAATTATTATGTTTAAAATTTTTGAAACCTAGTTCTCAAATGTGGCCTCCCAGACACTATCAAAGTGGGAGTAGCGATTTGCTATCACACAGTGTATCCTTATGATTGGAACTCGGAACGAAATAATGGCTGAATGCTGAACGGAAACGCCAAAATAGCAGAACGCTCACACTCCTGAATTTTTATAATGTTGTTTAAATGAATATATACGGGATACGGAAGCATTATCTGAAAAAATGATAAGGAGGTACGAATACGGAACCACACGAACTCTTGGTACAAAGTTTCGGAATAAAAAAAATGTTACGCTGTCCAGCTCTGGTTGCTACCTCAATATATGTTTATTTTATTTTCCAAAGCTGTTGATATTTTTCTTATATTCTTAAAGAAATAATTTATAAGTAAGGTTATTTATCGGACTAATAAGTAGTAGCACTGAGGATCGACATCGGAATAATTCTTGCCTATATCATTGCCAGATACGGAGGGAGGCTTGTGCTTATTTCCTTCAACTCATAGATGCTTGTAGCTAATTTAATGAACCGTTATGACAGCTATGCTGCTCTTCTCCCAAAAACTCCTCTAATTAACAGTGTTACCACGTCAATTTTCTGTTTCTTCATATTAACGTACGGCGGATAATATTTTTTTCATATTTGGTCGCAATATGTAGGGAGGGAGAATATTATAAAAATGAAGTAAAATATTATTTACAGCATTCTCACGCAACTGTTTAGTGTTATTTGTCTATCAAGAGATGTCATACTCATACATTATTTAATATGTTATTCTCCTTGAAGAGCGTTTTCACTGACGTCCTAAATTGCACCATAACTGAAGAAACTTGATATTTTTATTACATAAAATGGACAAATTCCCAATAAACCTTCATAAAACTCCATCAAATGGCTTTACGAATACAAAAATTCTTAACATTTCCATTAAATACAGCTTGATGACAACGATAAACCCTTTTATTTGAATATAATCAAAATAGTATGTACAAAAATTCCAAAAATGGGATAGATTATTATTTTTTTATTGATTAGAGACGAGAAAAGTAGAATAGTTAAAGTAAAATATCTTATTCTTTCCAATATAATCGTTAATTTTTAGTTACGACACGGATATTCGATTATATAACGATGTTATAGCATATTCTTAATAGATTTTAGGGTCATATCTTATACATATTTACTAGTCTTTTTTTGGTATTAATGGCTCATTAAATTACACTAAATATACTGGATATTCTCAGTTATTTGTATAGCTGCGGTAATACTAGAGATAATACCAATTCAAAAATCCGAACTTAAATGAGAGATGATTTTATTAGATCAAAACGAATTTAAAATCACATGGAATCCAAAACGATCGAACAAATCAGTCTGAAACTATTTGTATTCTGGGGCCTTCATGCCCTATTTTCTTCTTAAAAAACGAGCTTCTTCTATCAATCAAGAACGTTATCCTTCCCACCTATATTATTCAATATTAATATATTATTAGATGGTGATAGTCGATAGAGAACTGAGTAAAATGCCTAAAATAATGTCGCCTTCTGTCTGGATTTATGAAAATGGAGGCCCAGGAATTTGGAAAATACTTACCGGATGAGAAACAGATGGTTTGTCGGATTTGTCGATACAAATGTGCCTTTAGTCCCCTGTCTAGAATTACACGCCACTCATTATCCTCATCTCATATCGAGAGCATGGATATTCATCTAAAAAATCAAGTTAATGATGAATACATCAAGTCAAACTTTAACTCTGATCTCACAAAGATGCTTATTGCATGTAATATAACCTTATTCATTGCTAATCATCTACGTTCAAAAAATGTATGGAGAAATACACGGGTACACCTATCCCTTCCCGAGGAACCATCATTAAATTAATGGAGGATGTTGGTACTGATGTAATTTATAGAAATACATATAAAAATGTTTTGAGTCATCCACACCTAATGACGATCAAGTTATCAGTAAAAAATATAAAATATTTACTAATTTCGAAATGGAACTCTGAATTTTGTACTATCTAACAGTAAGTATTCCATTTTTTTTGATCTATCCCTAAAATATGATTCTATTTTAGCTAAACATATCAAGAATTATGATACACAACTCATTAAATATCAAAAACAACTGCTTAAATGGTCACAACAACGGGGGAAGTAGCTTTGGATGGTTCGCAACTAGTTTGTCTGTGACTAGTTTCTTCACTTAAAGACTTGGGTATGATAATTAGGTTTTCCAATATTACATTGTCAATAAATATTATTTTTTTTATCACTTAAAGCTTAGCTATGGTTGATAGGCTCCAAGAAATGGTGTTCAGAAAACTCTTAAGAGGCAAAAACAACTGCTTAAATGGTCACAACAAAGGGGGGTAGTTACATTGGGTGTAGCATTATAATTAGCAATTGTGTATATCCTTCATGATAATAGTATGTTGTTATATAAGCATAAATAACGGGGAAAATATATTTTTTGATGCGGAGTAATATCGACGGACATTACTACATAATTAGCTTTTGCTCTAAACCTTTAAAATGGATTTATTTCTAACATTTTTTTATTAGTATTAGTTATTAGTTATTGTCTAATTTTATGATTTTGACATTTACTATATTATTAATAATTAGTTAGATTTCATCGGTAGAGATATATCTATCCTGTGCACAATTGTATATAACAACTTCCACATGAAGAAGAGGAGTGATTATCTATTTGATTAAACTCCACGTCTCGCTTGTGTTTTGCAACCTAAAGTCATAAAATATATTTAACTGGATTCCGCTGTCAGAACAAGAAAATATTATTTGGATCAGTCTATTATTTCAATATTCTGTATATATAATTTATTGTTATTAGTTATATGATTCCAATTGTTTAATTATGTATATTTAACATAAATGTATGTTTTTATATTTTTTATTATGTAGATTATATTTAATTAAAGCCTTCTTTTTTAAATTTAGAACTTCAAACATATTTCGAAATACTCTACTTTGTCTTTTCATTAGTTATTATTCTGAGAATATGGTTCGTTATGAATTACAATTTCATGGAGTGTGAAGTTTTCAAATCTACTGTAACGGAAAAAAATTTATAAGTCAATTATACGTAGTTTATCTTCATTAAACATTTTGCTAATAAATACTTTCGTTATACCTTCGCAAATCATAATAAAGCTGGCAGATGATAATCACATCAGTATTTTAAACAATGATACCATATGTCTTCCCCCCCCCCTTCTCCCTGCACGCGTTTTTCTCTACAATATTATCAACTTTATATATACAATAATCATATTTCTTCATAGAAGCTGCTTAAAAATAAAATTACTATATACCTAGGTTAATAGAAATATAAGATTAGACCAATCGGGCTTGCTAAAATTTTCAATTCGATGTATCGTATTGACTGCTGGGCAAGACAGCGAGATTTTGATAAAACACAAAACCTATCATAGTCTATGACGTCACTATTGAAAAGCGTTATAGAAGTCAAACATCAGTCGTACACGTGTTAAGGTTTAACCTTGTATTTCTATTATATTTATGTTCAGTAGATTTGTTAAAATATTAAATTTTTTAGATGTGTTGAGGATAATTAACTTTAATTGATGGAGCCTTTTTTCTAATTTCAGTAATTTCAAGTAATTTGGATTCTTAAAGGATCTAAGGATTTTGAGTTTCTGTGATTCTTTAGTTTGTATTAGAATGTTTATAATATCATTTGTATATTCAAAACTACAACTTTTATGGGTGTCATTTTTTGCTCAAAACACTTCGTAGTACCTGTTTTATTAAAACGGTATATACAACTCCTTCTAAAACAATTCAGGAATATAAATTTGTAAAAGAAATATTACCCTAGTGCAAATATATTATAATTGTCATTACCTTGTTTTGATAGAGAAGTGATTTGCACGGAAAGTGGGTTTTAAATCCATGACTTCTCTACAAGGTAGGTTTTTCCTAACACTCGCTCGTCTTACAAGCATGACAACTATATATATATATATTATTGAATATCTGCACAACTATTATTTTATTCCTTTAAGAATATTTCCAGAAGGTATAAAATCAACAATAACCCCAATCATTTACTTCATTTATCAAAGAACTCACAATGAGAACCTTCCTTTATCTTTTATTTGTGACATGTGTTGCCTCACAGTCTCAAAACTCAGAATCTTCATGCAGTACTGACAAAGATTGTCCAGCCTACCATTCTTGCTTCTACAATGTATTTTCTGGATCATATTGTGTGGGACCAAGATATGGTGAGGTCGACTGCAATTGTACAAATACCAAGGGAGAAGTTTTTACAAATCATCAAATATGTGTAGATGAAGACATAAAAGAGGTTCATTATTAATTTACTTTTTGGACAAAACATTTGTCCGCATTGATTAATTTTATTATTGTACATAATAGGAAGGATTTAGTGACTCGCGAGTAGCCACCAAACGATGTTTTAAAACTGAAATTGATGGCACGTAAGAATAATCAAATATCATATTCATGGGTAATTCCTCGATTAAACAGATTTGACTCAAATTTAGTCTATGGTATCATTGGTAATAGTCCTAGTAAGATATGAAATATAGGTATTGAATCAGTAACTCAAAGTACTAGAATTCGGAGTAATAATGGGATTTAGTAATATCATAACTTCATGAATAAATTTGTAAGAGTATTATATTTAAATGGATAAAATTTCAAAAAATCAAAGATCACCATCCTTAAATGATTAACTAGTTGTTTTTAATTTATTTTTAAAAAAATATTACATGTTTTTTTTTTAAGCTAATTAACAGTTTTTTATGATATATTATAATTGCTTAAGATATATGATTATGATAGTCAAAAATTCATAAAATGTTATTTTACCTCATTATCGGATTGAGTTACGGATCCAATATTTCTTTTCTGACACCGATTACTATCAATATAACCACATATTAAATTAGATCCAAATCCGTTTGCTTGCGAAATTTGTTCGTGGAATAACCCACATATCTAAAGGTAGGTTACCACATCTATAGTGCGTGTAGATGCTTACGTGTATATGTATGATATCGGGGGGAAGACTTCCTCTCTAGGAAGGTTAATAGAAATACAAGGTTAAACCAAAATAACGCATGTACGACATATGTTTGACTTCTACCACGCTTTTAATATTGACTTCATAGTGTATGAGTGGTTGCGTGTTTTGTCAAAATCTGTTTTCCTGTACGATACATTAAATCAAAAATTCTAGCAAAAGTGATGTCATAACCTATAAGTGGTTGCTTGTTTTGTCAAAATCTGCCTGTCTTGCCAAGCAGTTGGTACAATGCATCAGATTAAAAGTTCTAGCAAGCCCGATTACATGATGGTCTAACCTTGTATTTCTATTAACCTTCCTCTCTAGGAGACTTCCTTTAATCAACAAACAAGAGATAACATTAATACTCATATGTGTACACGCACGATAAATCTGTTAACACGCCATTATTCAAATGATTTACTTTTAATATTTGCGACTATCTAGTGAGGCATATCGATGTGGAGGTGCATATAAAAACGCATGCACTCCCCAATATGACACTCAAGGAAACTTTGTGAAAGATGATCAATGCCCCTACAAGTTCAGGTGAGATTTAGTTAAATAATAGGTCCCATATGTGCGGAGTTAACACAAAGACAATTTTGCACAAAAATTAAGAAAAGGAAAAATTCTAATTGATTTTTTTTGCATCAAATATACATCAGTTTCTAATTCTAATTGATTGTCACAATGACAATCAATTTGCTTTAATATTTCAACAAATTTAAGATTTATCCAAAGGAGTAATCAGAAAAATGAAAAACTCATTAAGGCTTGTTTTTGTGTTGACAGGCCACATATGTTTAGCAATTATAAATAGTTCCTTTATATAATTACCTTTATACCTAGGTGTGAAACTGCAAAATTTAAGGATGGCAAGAAAAATATTTGTATTCCAGAAAATTTAGCAACAGATGCTGGAACTAGTGAAAGTTGCACCACAGCCTTTGATTGTGGGTATTCAGTCCTACAAGATAAATGGGCACCTTGTTTAGGAGGAAAATGCTCCAACGTTATTCAATAATATATTATCATTGAACATGTATTATATAATATTGAAACAAAAATCTAAATAATACAATACAATTTAAAAAAATATGATAGCGGTCCTTCATCACGTATAAATATATTAACTATTTGATTAATTACTCTACTATGTAACATCATTTGTGCTCAAGGTCTAAAATCACCATTTATTATTGATTATTTAAACCATAGAGCACAAAAATGACCAGTAACACAAGAACTTAGGACTTTTCTTATTTCACCAATGAGGCATGAGGTGTAAACAACATGATTCAAAATAATCCATGGCGCTGTATATTAGGTACCTAGAATACTAAACCAATGAGTTCATAGACTATCTGGAGGAGCAAAAGCTCCAATCACGCAACCTGGCGTGGTGCTAAATATCCATTTTTATGACAAATTCCTGTTGGTAAACTCATATGATCTTTGCCCAAATATAAAAGAGTAATAGTTTGTCGTTGTTGTAGTTTTTAACAACATCAAGTGTTGTTTTATTTAACTCTTCCATTTTGGGTTAGCATTTTAAATCCCCAAAAATTGTTTTTTGAGACGAAAATGATTAACTCACTTCATGTTCACAGCTCAAAATCAAAGTAGATATTTAAAAAAAGTTTTCTAAAGTAAATCGTAAAAAAATAATTAAACTAATTATTTAAACGGATAAATTTGCAGTTCAAAAATTAAGTATCAACTACAGTTTGTGTTTGTACAAGGTTATGTAGTATCAGATTCAAATGATATTAAATTTATTTAATAGACATTAATCTTGTAATAATAAAATAATTCACTCATTATGTTAAACAAGTGTGTATATCTTGGGTGTCGAACTGGAGCCGATAGGAAACTTCCTTGAGGTGTCAGACTACATCAATTTCCCAAATCTTAAATTCATAAAATAAAATAATTTTAATTAATATATAATATAATTCTAATAAAGGAATACCCCAGCTTGAGAAGTTACATTTGAGTGTTTTTGAGTATTTACACACAATTTTTAAAATTATGAAGAATATCGAAAAAAGGATAAATTGTTTTTGTTGTAATTTATTGGATTCCATATTGAAGTCGAAAGACATCAATTACACGTATAAATCCCATTGCACAATCTTGGTGATGTTCTAAACCATATGGCAGCCAAGGGTAAGAGCTAAATTGAGTATTTCTCTTTATTTTGAAATAAAAGGAAGAATAGTTCTTTTATTCAATTCATTTTAACGATAAAGTCATCAGACATTTCTTCTTCTAATTTACTCATAAATTTATCAATTCTACTAATGGCTTTGAATTGAGATGGCATACACAAATTGAGAGCGCTAATTATTTTTAGAACTGTAAAAAAAAATTAATTTTTCCTTCAGGACATCAAATTAAAAGTTAGATTCCTAAATTTTTTTATATCGTATGATATTTCTGACCTTCATCTTTCAGATAAAATAACATCATAAATTATGTTTCTTCAATGAAATTGATATCTTTCGGAAGTTGCTTATTCATGACTTTAAAAATAAGATCATCAAATGTGTTGTCAATTGTTGGTTTTAAAGTTATTTTCTTAACTACATGAATAATTTTTTCACATACCATAGAATTTTAAGTAGTTCTCTTCTTTAATAGTATATTTTTGGGAGAAATTGAAGGGTAGTCCTCAGGCTTTGTGTTTTCTGTCCTTTAGGAGTATAAAAATAATCTGTTTCGTTAAAATGTAATGAGCAAACCACAGAATTAGACGTAGGTATCTATGAGGATTCGTGACGGGTCATGTTGATCCATTTCTGTTTACGAATTAAGGATTTGGGAAATCGATACAGTCTCAAAAACAATTTTGGGGAATTTAAAATGCTAACCCAAATTGGAAGAGTTAAATAAAACAACACGTGATATTGTTAAAAAAACTACAACAAAGACAAGCTTTTATATTTGGAAAAGGATCATGTGAGTTTACCCAAGATACTTAGACACAGTTTACCAAGAGGAATTTGTGATAAAAATTGATGTTTATCACCACAACAGGTTGCGTGATTGGAGCTTGTGCTCCTCCAAATAGGATAAGAACTCATTTACTAAACACATATTACATATATAATAAATACTACATAGAGTAGGTTTGCGCGGGAGACTAAGAAATTAAAATTAATGAAGAATTCTTCAGCTAATATTACACAAAAAATAAAGATGTCAAATTTTAATAATTATTCTCGCTGCATGTTGGTGTTGGTATGTATCTTTACAACTTTTTTTAATAAAGAGATAGAGTTGGCTTGCCAGGTGTTGTCCGGTGAACTCTCTCTTTTCTAAACTTGTTTTTATTTTCATAAATGTAATCCGGTGTGTTTTTTAGCTAGCCCTTTAATGATGGAATAAATTGATCTTATTCAAACGGGAGCTGTATTTTTGAAATATTGTGATAGCCTTACAACCAAAAAGATGTATTTTGTTTTTTTTAATGGGTGCCTTTTAAATTATAGTTCAAGCTTTCAGCTGTCATATGAGATATTTTTATACTTTCTAGATTTATTTTTCCTGGAGCTATGAGCCTCTTAATAAGCTTGTCTTCAACTTTAAACTAAAATGACTTGAGTTTTAAACATGATAAATTTATTTTGAAAATTGTTTTGGAATCTTTTAACATTTAAATTTGAAACATATTTATATTATTTATCCATATCTTGAATACGAATAATTCACGAGCCTAAACCTGCTTACCTCTTTTACAGAGTTTGATTGCGTCTGGAAAAGGTTGTAATAAAACTGAACTATTTTTATATTTAGGGTGTTGAACAGCGTTAGTAATTACTGCCTATAGAAATGCTATTCACTTGAGTTTTTCTATATCTAAATTAAATGAATAGGGCCCAAGGTGGTTTCACCATCTTGTGGTATAATTTTTTTTATTTATTTGCTCGCGCCCTATTCGGTCAGCAAGATGTGTTTTAAAAAAATTGAAAATTCACGTTTTATGAAAATCAATAACTCATGCTAAAGAATTGTATGTCGAATATCGAGATCTCATCGAAGCTTTTCAAGATGGTGTTAATAGGGGCGGTCTTAAGAGGGATTCAGATTTATTATTATATTTAACTGTGTTACAAAACCAAAAAAATCGACCAAAACTCTACAAATTTTATTGACCTCGACAAATCCAAGACGATGCTTTATAAAGCCATTGGTCAATTTATCAGAAAACGGTAGGTTCCTATCATCCTATTGGGTTGAAGTGTAATAACAACTTCATTTTGCTAATTATATTACTCATGCTGCATTTAAATATTTGAATATATCTAGCATAAATTTAGGCTAATAGTAGCATACACGGTAAAAAAAGGTTGAATTCTCATGGTGCAAGTTCCAGAAAAATTACTAACTTATCTTCTAGACCTTAAAATAATAATACATTTTCATAATATATGTATATATATATATATTTGTATAAATCAAAGAAAAGCAGGATAAAATATGAATAGTTAGCATTTAATTTTGAACATCTGCATCTATTTTATTAATGAATATTTTTTAAATAAGTAACAATTAAATATAAGAACTATTATGTGAAACATTTATTAATAATCTGTGGATATCCTTAACTTTCATGGGGGTAATATTCCAATATGGTGATGAGCAATTTAGTTTTTTACAAGATGATTAAGACCATGTTTCGAAATTGCAATTATATTAAGGTTTTCCAATATAAATTTACAGAAATTAACGAGATCACTCATTATTTGTTATCACATAATCACTTAGCACTCAACAATTCACAAAATCTATTTATGCAGATAAACGCAAAATATAATATGCAATGATGACAAAAGTATCGAGAAAAAAAGCTGGATATTCATAATGTGTCTAAGATTGACTTTTACTTTTTTCCAAGGGATTTCTGCCTTATGTAAATTTAGGAAACTGAAGGATTCTTAACAATGAACTATTTTTATCCCAATAAGAAATAAAAAAGTCGACTTTGGAAGGAACAGGCTTCAATATTTTCAACGAAGGAGCCGTTGATGAGAAATGATAGATCTTTGTTCCTCACTGGGTAATTCATTCGGGAATTATTTCTTTTTGTGGAACTCTCCATTTTCAAATAACTATTTATATGTAATATCAGAATAGAATATGCTTTGTAGACCATAATATGACACATTATTTTTACGAGTCTATAATCATCTTCTACTTGTTTTCGAATGACAAAAGATTAAAGGAGACAAGATCCACCGAATGAAGCACTTGTTCAAGAGATCGATCTTGCTTAAAGAATCAAGATTCCTTGAACAGACCATAGCATAGAAGAGAGTTTCAGAAGGTGTGTGATTTGGATATTCCTAGTAACGGGGATGCAAGCAGATCCATGTATACGATTTCTACTTTGGAGAGATCCATCCAAATAACTATGAATTATATGTTTTTCCAAGTGGTTCTAACAACTCACATATCTTACATCCATCTTTCTGCTGACTTCTGAGTCAAGGGACACTGAAATAAATGAATATAGAACCATATCTTCTTTTGGCTTGCGCTTTTTTTTTACTATAGTGCAAATGGATTCATCATAATTCATATTAATAAAGTAAATTGAAACTTTATCAGCTCATAAGTCATAACTTACTCTTTTTAAACTACTCAAAAAAATATTTTTATTCAAAACTTAACACATAATTTTAATTGTACTTAATTTTATAATGAAACAAATATAATAAAACCCAATAAACAAATGACATTGATGTAAAAAAGGAGCTAATTCACTATTCAATCTGATTTCAGTTTTTTTTAGTATTAAAAGAATTTTTAGATGCACTTTTCTATTTTTTATTTACATGAAGATGGCTGTTTGCTTCAGACACAATTTTTTTGCAAACATATTAAACATTTTTCATGCAATTTGATTAAAGAAAGTGCTGTTAAGAAGATGATTATTACTTCATGAAGATTTTTCAAACCATGCTGTAGTTTGATTAGAAGTAAAAAATCTTCATGTACCTTTTACAAAAACACTTCTTAGAGTAGCCATAGATAAAATAACATTTCACCTTCCTTTATTTGAAAAAATATGTTGTTACAGTTCATAGAGATGTCCTCCAAGAAAATAGGTTACATCACTGGGCTTTTTTAGACAACCTCGATTAATTTAATTAACAAAGGAGTCTAATTCTTGATATTTTCCCAATTCCTCCATTGAGAAAGTAATATCTCCATCCGAACTTGGTGCAGCACTCCCGATTTAACTTCTTTAAAATAGAATGGGTAAAATAGCTAAACATACCTTACATTACTTTACATATAAAATAAATGAGCGGCTCCAGACTTTAAAGTGAATCTTAATTCAATTGCAGAATTGGAAGATATAAGGTTGATAAATGTAGAAACATCCTCTTTACTTGTATAATTAGACTCTTTTGTATCGACTAAAATTGATCCAATTGATGATATTGATTTTAAAAGTAAGCCAACATGATTATTTTTTTCACCCTAAAAAAACTGTAGACAACTGATACAGTCATTTCCAGCAGCTCGTTGTCAATACCACCCAAAACACTTGTCCATTGGGTCCGAATTAGTTTTACGAAGAAAAATAAGCTTAACTGTATTGTTATCGAGTAAATATATAGCTAGATGGGCTAGTCCTATGGATGTTAAATAGGTGGCAGGAAATTTCTCACGATAAACCACCTCCTTGTTTATTTGAGAGTGTCTCCCATTTTTTAATCCATTCTTCATCAAGAAATCCATTTCTTCCCGCTCATTTACAGATATTGGTTTTAATGAATCGTCTCTCTTTTGGACGTACATATTATTAGAGTTCACATTTATGCAATTCCAAAAGTGCTTAAGAATATCCATAACATTTGCTGTTTGTTTGAAGCTTCTGAATTGATCATCTTTCGACACGTAATGGTTAAGTCCATTCAGAGTGGACTCATGATAAAAACATTACAGAAAGATCAACATTACACTTTTCAATTGGTTGAAGAGTATTTGCATTATGATTAAACTTGTGAGCTAATTTAAATCCATTTTGTAGATTTGGCTCATATGCCTAAATTCCGCTTCAAGAATAACATCCCTATTTTCAAAAGATGGGCATGATAATTTTGCCTGCTATTAAACTAGTTATAATTTTTTTAAAGATATGTACTGAATCAAATAACATGAATATTTTTCTTTCGGAAATAGAAAAAGGATTCAGTATAAATCCATTTCTTAGTTCATTCACATAGAATTTTCTATTTGAGGCATACGCATCCGTAATTATTGCAAAGAGTTCTAGGCCAACTTTCGTAACTACTTCAAGAACTTTCATATAATATTGCTTTATAATGGAAATTTTATTATTTGTGATTAGTAACATTCTATGTAACTGTATTTCCCAAGAATACTCTTCACCATAAAACAATGTATGGGTTTGAATAGTTTCCATTCCTATCACATCCAAAAAATTGCTACTACTAAATTCAACTCTCTATTGACTTTGTCAATTATTATAGAATAATTTAACTCTAGATTTTAAATTATCAATTGTTGAGATCCTTAAACTGAGAACACACTTGCTATTCCTCTTATACGCGATTGAGATGGCAAGTAAATAATCCCAGATCCTCTAATTTGATTATATAAAGCTGGGCTTTTATTGTGCTAACGTATTAAAATTCCTAAAAATTTAGGAGTGTATCTTCGTCCTTGTGCAAAGTTGTTGTCCTTTCAGGAAAAGTTTGTTTTCTCAAGTTTTTTGGAATATCCGGAAATATTATTGGAATAGCATCAGATTTTAATTTATATTGTTTATGTGGTGGACTATATATTTTTTCCCGAGTTGAATTTGTATCTGTTCTTTCATGAATAAAATCTGATGTAGAAAATGCTTGCTCCAGATTCTTGAATATTGATTTGGCTCCTAGTTTTTCTTTTGATGGAATTTACCCATACTTTTAATAACTTATGAAGAGAATGTTTTTGTTCAACAAGATCTTCCTCACTATGATTTTGATGAGTTTTTTTCTTAGGATAACCAGTCCTACAACCGGGACAACAGCAAATCATTCTGTCTAAAAAAATTAATGCAAAATATTAATTTATTAGATGAAATATTCATAAATTCATTAAATAATTCATGTAAAAATGGAATACATATATGTGATGAATATATTTTATATATGATTAAGGTCCCTAGAATGACACACTGTATGTATATTATTGCAAAGATTTATAATTACCAAATGAAAGTAGATATATAACAATTAACAATTGTTGAAAACAAAGATATGTTAATAACTTTAACCAGAAAGTATCTAAGTATACAAAAAACTAGAATAATCATTTGGAAGGAATATATAAAAAATTAATTATTCATTTCTTCAATGCAGTCCTGTAAAACAAAACAAAAAAGAGCGTGTTCCATATTCATTTCAGAGTTCCCTGCCTGAGTTCATTCCTAATGGAATTTAAAGTCGTACCTACTAGAGTCTATAGGTTTTGTGATTCAAAAAGAAGTTGTAAGTCCGCTTTTATTTAGTCCCTGCATTACTACACGCTTATGTTATTTAAATAAGATAAATAAATAATCTCTAGGCCAAGATACGTAGAGACAGCCTTACGTATCTAGGCAAGAGAGAATGAGACATCTCACGAGACCTCATACAGCAAACTACTTCATCGGATGATGGAGGAAGAAATAAAATTCAACATTTTTTTGCGAAAATAGTTCTTGTGATAAATTTGAGTCATCAAATTAATTACTTATAAAGGATGATTTGGATGGATCTTTTTCACGGAACATCCGAATATACGAATCTGAGTCAACTCATAGTTTCATTCAACTCCTATGTGTTAATGACATTTAGATATCCATCATATTCAGGGATCTTATCCCTTTAGAAAAGGTTCTTGCACCTTACTCGATGGATCTCATCTTATTTAATGGAAGTATCAGACATTGTGCAGATGTCATTTAACGTCCAAATCTATTATTTTATCATGCATTGGTTCAAATACACATCCGTCCCTCTATATCTTGTATGGAATCGTTGTATACTTCTATAATAACTGAGGATATTTTTAATCAAGAGGAGTAATACTGGTATGAAATGTAAAGAGATGAACCAATCATCCTGCATCTCTTCCAATGAAACTCCGACCAATGTCTACTCTATTTCGTCTCCTAATATTCTTAGAAAACTCTTTCATTGATTTGAGTCCTTAAATGTCATTGATGTACATAAAAAAGTATAAGATGATTATGGACCATGAATTAAATGTGGTTCTCTTTTCTAGATATTTTTATTAGCAAAGCTGCAAAATATATTCAGCTCTCCTATTACCTACATATGTATATGCATATATAGTTTTTACGTGATAAATATGTTAATAAATTATCTGTGGTCTTATAACTTCAGTAGAATTATATTGGAAAATATGAATTTCGTTTAACATATTTTAAAAGTTAGTGAGTCGGAAGTCATTTTCTGAATTACTTAACATTATATTTAAATGAGGATCTAGGATCTCCACATCAATATTCAATAAATAAATTACGGATCACACTTAATGCTTACGATGCAACAACACTGTATATAAAAAAGATCATTTTAGTATTCATTGACACTAAATAATTGATTATGTTCCTTGACAATCGTAAAGCATATTAATATGACATTAACAATTCAAATTATTTTCTTATTTATCAATTGTAAATAATGGTATAATGCAAATATTTATTTATTTATGTGCATCATTGATTGAAGTTTATATTTTTACTTTTTTGTCTTGTCAAAGATTTAAAAAAACCTTCTATTGAATTATCACCTTCTTGTCTTCGACGAAACAACAATCCATGACTGCAGTGTTAATAGGTTGTCCTTATTTAATTATTTTGGAGGATGCAAAGATGGCTTACATTAGAACAATTACAAGTATTGAAGTCAATAGTCTTAACAACGTTTTTGGGCCCAATTTCTGTGGCAAGAGACTAAAGGTTTTCATTATCGAAGTTGCAGCGTATTGTTTAATATTAGTCTAATACCATGAGCAAAAATTTTCAATGATGTTGCATGTCCCTTGTCTTGTTCTTGGCCTGAATAGAATAGAAACACTATCCTAATTATTTTGAAAATACCATTACTCTTAACTTCAAAGTAAAATTACTACGGCGATCAATTCAATTCAGTCTTAATGGTATGGGAGAAAACATTGATGCAATCAATAAAGACACACCGATAATGTTATCAATTCATGACATATAAGACATTTGTAATACGGAAATTTGTTCGCAGAACTGAAATGTGTACTAATGAATGAGACTGTTACATATTTTCGTCGAGGTTATCATTAATAAAATCTAAAAAGTATATTGTACAATCACTATAGGGAACCAAAAATTAAGATATATTTTCAAATATTATACTCGTATTTACCTATATTCATAATTCTTATTAATTAATTATTTCGTATCTTCATTCTAAATACTAAATGTAATTAAAGAAAAGAGTAAAGATGTATTAGAATCAATATTCAGAGCTATATTTGAGTGCACCTCTTCAGTGTTCAGATCAAGTCTAAGTCATCATGCTTTGGTCTTTTTGGTCCAGATTTTTCTGGTTCCCACTCCAAGTCCTCATGTTCCGGGTCCATGGAAAGGTTAGTAATTTCCTGATCAGCCTGTAGTCTCGTCTAAGGGAAGATATCCTATCCCACAAGTTATTTCCACTACTTTACTTTGGGACTCCATTGACTTTGTGATGTCACAGTGCGAACAAATAATATGAAAATAATAATGACGACAGCTTTGGTAAATAAAGACATACATTCAGACAGGGATCACTCTCTCTCTCTCTCTGATTCAGGTGAGAACTGAAAAAAAACTGCACCCTCTTTTATAATAGAAGTATTTGCATCTCTGTTATTGTAGATTTTCCTTTTTGGAGGAGATACAATCTAAGTATTAAATAACTATGTGGGAGTGTTCTCATGAAAAAAGAAGAGTAACTCTCATTCGTGTCGATTCTTATTAAGTCAATCCAGTCCAGTCTAATGCTTTAAACTAAGTAGGGAAACGTGACCGTAAGCTAGAGCAGATACAATGGGAATTATAAGTGATGTAAATCCTTTGAATTTTTTAGCTAGCCCATTTTTTGGGAATTGGTAATCTAACGAATGAATTTTTTTGTCCTTAACAGTTGTCATTATTATTTAATTCCTGAGTAGTGAGCATCCTATCCTAAATAGAGTCAATTTTATCCAACACCTTATTAAATATTCGTGTGTGCACATAAAAGACGTAGCCTAATCCTGAAAATTTGTTGCATAGTTATAATTGTAAGTCCTTTTAGGACTTATAGTAGATGGTGATCGATATGTGAGTCCTTGTTCTCTCCGTTCTCCCTTTTTTACAACTGATTGTAAATGATCTCTTCCGAAATATTCATCCATTTGGCAGGGTTTACCATGTTGATTTTCAGGTTTTTTTTTAACATGCTCATTATACACACTATTTGCATCACTGCTCATTACTTATAATATTTTTTCGGGAAAAGTAACTTTTTCTATGACGTGACTCTGTTTCTTACGTATTCAACAATTTGAACAAGAAATATTTTTTTCTAAGAACATGACGATCTGTGCATCGCGGCAATGATTGCATAGTTTCCCTTCGTCCATCATGTCCTTTAGTGTGAACCAATATTTATCAAACGATTCCCCAGGTAATTGTTTTCTTTTGATGGATTTTACTTCATCAACAACTTTGCTACTTTTTCCTCTGTATGAGTGATGGAAGTGGTCGAGTAGTACGTTAACTGTGAGAGCAGAGGATTCAAAGTCTATCTTATACAAATACTCCAGGATTTTTTTATTGTGCGTTCCGAGAGCGCTGAGGAAGGTCCATAACTTTATCTATTGTTCGCGAGGGAAGTATCCAAAGTTTTGGGCTCTCGATGAAGCATTCCAGTTGTCACCCCTGTGACGGAACTGCCTAAAGTTTGCTGTGTCGCGAGCTTTTCGATTTCAGAGACTCGGAAGATTTTGTTAGAAGAGAAGGTAGTGCTTCCTCCAGTCTGCATATGGCTGGTGTTTGGAGAGGTGTCAGCAGATTGTGTTGTTGGAGGTGTGATCAAAGCGCTAGGTACCCCTAAACAGGTCAGTCATGGTACTAGTGTAGCCGGTGATGAAGTGGTTGTCGTTGGCTGAGAGGTCAGGGGTGAAGTTTGCGTTGTATAGAAGTATGTGGGTCTGCAGTAGCACTCTGAAATAGGAAAGCCCTCATTTGTTCAAATAGGCGGGTTGTCTACGCGTTCATCTAGGCCTCAAGGGCATAAGCGTTCTTGACAAGTGCGTTTCGGAGATCGTTACGAAGGTCAATGGAAAACTTTGTCTGCTTTAATAAGAGGTCATCGACCAGAGCGTCGTGGTTTTGCTTGGCTTCTTCACTTATGTTGTCAAGTTTTTCCACCATGGCCTCAGTCGTGGGTGAGAACTATTGTCAAGTTACTCCAGTGGGGTCTGGGTCGCTGAGACTGTTTGTGTGGGGAGTGGATAAGATATAGTCATCTGGAGTGGTAAGTTATCTATGTGTTGAAGTGATGTTTACCTGTGGGTTGGCGTTCTTCCTTCCATTGTTCTTGCCCATTCTAGCAGAACGGGATTTACTAGGTATGTCTTCGTTCTGAACTGTGGATGGAGATTTTGTCGATATCTGAATCCGGGGAGGAGGGTTCTCTTCGTGAGTGTTAAGATAATGTCCTCGACCAAGCCTTTAAGAATACACCATGTGGCATTATCATAAAATCAATTAAAAAATCTAAAATGTAATTTTATAATATATAATTTTATTCCTTCAATTTGTCATATGTCTTTTCTATATCACATAACACAAAATAATAAATAAGATTGAGAGATGCTCTCTGACGTAAGAGCATCCTAAGATTAAAGGGATGGGGCGATAGATTATGATCAAAGATCTTAACAGCCCAATGCTGTTTCAACCGGAATCTGATCATAGCTATGGGATGAAAGCAGAGGCCAAGACATGCTTGAGAAGAGTATGGGATGTGGTTGAATAAAATAGAATAAGAAAGTGGTGATGGTAAGGAACAGGCAGCAGGAGAGGGGTCGTACACAAACAGCAATGCTAGACAAGGACTACAAGGCCACCCTTACCTCCAAAGAGAATTTTTGAATGGAAATGCAAGCGGGAAGTTACTTAGTTACTTGATTCCCCACAAATATCTAAGATCATAAAGGACTTCCGAATAAAAGAAACAGAGAGGTAAGATTGAGGCCGAACCGTCCCAGGGTTCAGGAAGCCACTTTAATGGTCATTATAAGCCACCGCTCAGATTTTCTTCTATGAATCTGAGCGAATAAAAATGGTGTGCAAATTTAAGAAACTCGTGCTCTCCTATACTCCAGGAATTCCATCCATATTTATAAATTCATATTGAGGCTTCAATGTCCGTGTTTGACATCTCTTTTTTCGGACGGGAGGTTGGAGATAAAATGAAACATCCATATACCTAAAAGCATAAATTTTTATTAAATTATTTGCAAATTTGTGTGTACCACCTTTGGAGAATACAATTGTATATCTACGGAGATGAAATCAGGGGAGATGAAGGCACAACTTCAATATCGTTATTCCAGGATTGAGTAATTTCATTGCAGTTCAAAACATCAATTATGTTATTAAGGCCCGAATTCCTTCGTATCTCTTTATATAAATGAATTTTGACCTCCTTGTTTCCTTGAAATGATCCATTAGCTCCACTTGTCCCTCAATGTATCTTCTGGATCTTCTTTTTTGGTAACAATTTCAGATGGAATTTGATTTGTGGTGTAAACAAAATTTCCTCTATAGGGTACATATAAATAATTTTCGGACGAAAAGTTGACCTGAAATGCACAATTATACCAGGAGCTCTCGATAAATAATATGATAGTGCATACCTGGATATTTTGCAGTCCGCGGGTCACATGCGTCCCTTTGAACGGCCAGTGCGACCCGCTGCAGGCCAATCTTTAATTACAAAATAAATAAAGGAAAGTATCTATGTCGTATGTGCAATACAAATGTGCTGCTTTTATTTTATTTGCTGCGTATATCCATGTGAAACCTGTGAGTGAAGGTGCACAACGTCAAGTGACGCCCAGTTACCTCCGAGATGTCAGCTCACGCTAAAAAAAGAAGAGTTCATGACGAATGCAGTGTTTTCAAAAAAACATGGCTGCCAAGTTTTTCTTTACAGAAATTAAAGTTAAAGCTGTGTGCTTAATTTATGGCACACAGGTTGCCGTGTTTAAAGAATATAAATGAAGCACCAGGAAAAATATCAGAATCTGTCAGATGAAGAGCGCGCAAGGGAGGCTGATACGTTGATGGTAAAACTGCAAACACAACAAGGACTTCTTACCAAACTTCACACCGCCCAGCTGCTTATCTTCTAACGTGGGATAACTGCAGACCTTCAAATCACGGAGGAGCTGGTAGCCATGCAGTCAATTCAAGGGACAACCATAGGTAATGACTTGTTCAGAGAGGTAAATGAGTGTTTGGACATGCTAAGACTGAAATGGGACAAGCTGGCAGTCGTGACAATAGATGGTGGTCCCAATCTGACGTGGAAAAATGATGGACTTTTAAAGAGCATGCTGGATAAAGTGGGAGAAATTAACCCTGTCCAGAAAATAACATTTTTTGACTGGGTAGCATACCTTGGATTTGCTGTGGATGTGACTGCAATCATGTACGAACTGAATGTCAAACTCCAGCGCAAGGGTATTTTTGTGCATGAGATGTACAGTACAGTGACGGCTTTCATGAAAAAGTTGCAGCCTCTCTCAAGCTAAGTGAAGGACAACATCCTTACCCCCTAACCAACACTAAAGGAAGCCAAAAGATCAGCCGACCACCTCCCCAAGTACTTAAGCAAGTCAGAAGTACTATATGGAGAGTTTTCGAGGCAATTTCAAGATTTCAAAACTCTTGAGAATGAAATACACATGGTTTCTTCTCCGTTCAACTGCAGTGTGGACAATGCACCAAGTGATTATCAGATGGAGCTTATTGACCTGCCGTCTGGCCTACTTCAGGCAGATCAGTTCAGGTCAGTCTCACTGCTGGGCTTTTACTCCTCCCTCAAAGAGGACCACTTTCCACACCTGAGGAGGTATACTCAGAGGATTCAGATCCTCTTGGATCCACCTATGTATGTGAACAGACATTTTCAGTGGTGAAGTTCAACAAATCCAAACAGAGATCCTCTATGACTAATGAGCAGCTCTCAGCTGTTCTTTGCATACCCACCTCAGACATTCAGCCAGATTTATATGCCCTTGTTCAAGCCCAGAAAAGACTGGATTATTCACACTGAAGAGGGAAAATGATGTGGAAAACATAACAAGTTATTGTTTTTTGTATTGCAGTATTTCTCTAAACTTGTTAAGTTTTGTTGTTTTTCCTTGTTTGTGGAACAAAGTTAAAGTGTGAACAAGTTAAAAATAAATTGCAGTGATTCAATTATTGTTTTTGTTTTCTTATTTCTATTTCAAATAGCCTAATATAAGTATTTAAGCATTAAGAGTTTGAATAAAACCATCAAAGACAATCTGCTTTTGTACAATGTTAAGTTAGGTTAAATTAAATTATTATTAGTATTATTATGTATCTTACGGTATATGAAAAATAATATTGAGCAAAATTTAATAAAACATTGTTAATATGGTCCTCCAGCAGTGCTCGGATTGCTCAGGTGGCCCCGGTAAAAATTAATTGCCCACACTTGTGATAGTATAATGTTTTATATAAATTCCAAATAGATACAGTAAACAGTGGTGAACGAGAAATCTAATTTAATAAAAACTAAAGGAACACAGCCTCAATGGCAAACAACCTCAGAAATAAATTTAAATTATCAATATATCGTGTCACTTTTGTTATTATTATCATTTTATATCTTGTATAAAGTAGGCGGCTTCTTCATGAGACGATCCTCTCCTATGGCAAAATGTGTGTGAGTGAGGTTCTTTTCTTAAATGAATGTAAACCGAAAAGCAAGTAAAAGCTTTCCTCCAAACAGTTTGAAAGAAAAAACCTTAATTGAAGCATAATTTATATACTTTATTTCTTTTAATTTATTATGCAATATATATATCCTCCATCTTGGATAAACTATAAAAACTTATTAAATTCTGTATTCAATAACTGCCTCTTCTTTAGCCTCCTCTTGCCTGAAGAATAGTCCCATCAATCTCTGTCATTTCTATTCTGGGGCCTTCATGCCTTATTTTCTGTTTAAAAACGAGCATTTGCTTTGCAAACTTTCTGATCATATATACAATAATCATATTTCTTCATAGAAGCTGCTTAAAAATAAGACTAATAAGTACCAAGGCTAATAGAAATACAGGATTAGACCAATCAGCCTTGTTAAAATTTTCAATTTGAAGTATCATATCGACTGCTGGCCAAGAAAGCCGGATTTTGACAAAAAACACAACCAATCATATTCTACAACGTCACTAGTAAAAAGCGTGGTGGAAGTCAAACATAAATCGTACACTCGTTAAGGTATAACCTTGTATTTCTATTACTCATGCTATATACCTGTTTTACATCCAAAGGCAATATATATACATTATATGACAGTACAATGTTTTAATATAAATCCCACATAGATACAGTAAATAGTGTTTAGCCTAATTTTACCAGTCTGATATCCTTACAGAAATTATAGTCCTAATTTTACCAGTTTGATATCCTTACAGAAATTATAGTCCTAATTTTAACAAATTTGAAGAGTGAAAAAAATAATATATTAACTTATCAATTCATAGTACATTCAAGGGAGTAAGTATGTATATTAAGTAGCTTTGTTAAAATATTCCTTTTTGTAGATGTGTAGGAGATAATTAACTTAATTGGATGGAGTTTTGTTTTCCCCCAATTTCAGAGTCTTCGATATTTGAGTCTTTTTGCTGTTTAAATCTATTTAGGTCGAGTCGTAATTAGAAATTTGAGCTTCCTTAGAATGATAAACATCATTGTAAAACTCAATAAAACCGGTTTTTATGTATTGTTGGGTGAAATAATGTTCTTATAGATATTATGAAATTTTATTTATATTGTAAAGGTATGAAGCAATACGTGCACATTAGAATAAAAACGTTTTCATTTTTTTTTTATAAATTGATTTTTCGTTCTGTCAATGAATACACTTTTACTTAAAGTAAACACAAATCCATATATTACACTAAAATTAAAATTAAATCGCGCATAAACCATTTGAAATGTAATTGATATAAATATATTAATAAAACAGTAACATGATATTTTAGGGAGTAGTTTTTTATATTTTTAGAATTCGACAAGTACATTTATTTTTTTTGTGTATACAAAAATAGTACTCTCAGGGGCGTTTGCAGGATTCAGGAATTATAATTTCTTCCTTTATCAATACAAAAATTTCTTGATTTGGGGGGGACCTCCAGCCCCCATCTTGCAGAAGCCCCTGACTCTGCACGAATATTTGGGGGAGCTCTTGGTTCTTATACATATGTGATTCATACAGGGTCGTGCAAAATGGATGTACCACTAATCAACGTGAGCGAACTCTTGCTCCTCCTGAGTCTCAATTAAGTAAGACAGGATAGATTAGTTAAAGACATTTATTAAGCACACAATGACAGATATTATATATGAATTTGACGGGAGGTGGAGAGCACTCTGGCAATGTAGTCCCTTCTCATGATCTTCCACTCCTTCTTCACGGAGGACTTCAGGTCAGTGATATTGCTGTGGTGTGATATGCAGGCCTTGGGTACGATTTGCCACCAGACAGAGTAATTCAAAGGATTCAGATCAGGCATCTGGGGAGGCTGGAAGATCTTGTGCAAAAACTCCATGTTCTCTTCTATCCAGGCTTGCACAACATTGGCTGTAACAATAGACATGGTGGGCTTGACCTCAAAAACCTTCTTGGCCACTTCTGGGGTTAGTTTGGCTAGCCTTCCACTACTTGGCTCGATTTTCAGGTGTTCCCTTTCTTTCATGAGCTTCCTGACACTATAGACGGTGTGCCTCTCGATCCCAATAATCTTGACAATTTTAGGTTTGCTGTGCCAGCTACAAATCAAAGCTGTAATCTGATTTATTTTTGCTTCCATTTTTGTTTACAGAAATGATAGAGGCGAATGCAATAGCTCATTCGAAAGCTTAAAGAGTCAGTTGTCGCGAAAAACTTCTATACATAGTATTCATTGAGTAGTGGTACATCCATTTCCCGCGACCCGTTATAACTAATTTTTTTATATTTAAATATAAAAGAAACTGATTGTATTATCAATACTATGCTCAGAAGTGTATTAAATAAATGTATTTGAATAGATAGGCCATGCCCAAAAGTGGGTAACGGATCACTCATACATAGGTCGTAGAGAACTACTCAAAAATATACATATACATATCTTATTATTTTGCATGAACTGAATACTTCAAGATACTAAATAAATACATGATTTGTAAAGATCGTGTTGTAAAAAGATAGCTCATAGATGAGAATTCATTCTATTCGATGACTGTATGATAAGTAATTTGGATTTTTAAAGGATCTAAGGATTTTGAGTTTCTGTGATTCTTTAGTTTGTATTAAAATGTTTATAATGTCATTTGTATATTCAAAACTACAGCTTTTACGGTTGACATTTTTTGTTCAAAACACTTTATAGTACATATTTTATTAAAACGCTATATACAACTCCTTCTAAAACAATTCAGGAATATAAATTTGTAAAAGAAATATTACCCTAGTGCAAATATATTATAATTGACATTACCTTGTTTTGATAGAGAAGTGATTTCCACAGAAAGTGGGTTTTAAATCCATGACTCCTCTACAAGGTAGGTTTTTCCTAACACTCGCTCGTCTTACAAGCATGACAACTATATATATATATATATATTATTGAATATCTGCACAACTATTATTTTATTCCTTTAAGAATATTTCCAGAAGGTATAAAATCAACAATAACCCCAATCATTTACTTCATTTATCAAAGAACTCACAATGAGAGCCTTCCTTTATCTTTTATTTGTGACATGTGTTGCCTCACAGTCTCAAATCTTAGAATGCAATACTGAAAAAGATTGTCCAGCCTATAACTCCTGCTTCTACAATGTATTTTCTGGATACTACTGTGTGGGTCCAAAATATAGTGAAGTCGACTGCCATGGTATCAATGCCCAGGGAATAGTTTTTCCAAATCATCAAATCTGTGTAGATGAAGACATGAAAGAGGTTTATTATTAATTTACTTTTTTCTACATAACATTTGTCCACGTTGATTAATTTTATCATTGTACATATTAGGAAGGATTTAGTGACTGGCGGATATCCAACAAACGATGTTACAAAACTAAAATTGATGGCAGGTAAAATAATCAACTATTATAATCATGGGTAATTCCTCGAGGAAACAAATTTGACTCAAATTTAGTATGTGGTCTAATTAGTAATATTCCAAAACGGAAATGAAATATATTGGATCATTAACTCAAAGTACTAGAATTTGGAGTAATGATGGGATTAGTAAAATCATAATTTCATAAGTAAATTTCAAAAAAAAATCAAAGATTCCCATCCTTAAATGATTAACTAGTTGTTTTTAATTTATATAAAAAAATATTACATGGTTTTTTTAAGTTAAAAGTTTTTATGATATATTATAATTGCTACGATATATGATTATGATAGTCAAAAATTCATAAAATGTTATTTTACCTCAGAATCGGATTGAGCGACGAATCTAATATTTCATTTCTGAGTAGGAATACTATCAATGTAACCATATATTAAATTAGAGTCAAATCCGTTTCCTAGTGAAATCTTTTCGTGGAATGACCCAAATATCTAAAGGTGGTATTCACATCTACAGTGCGTGTAGATGTTTACGTGCATATGTATGATATCGGGTGAATAATTCCTCTCTAAGAGACTTCCTTTAATTAACAAACAAGTGTACACGCACGATAGATGTGTTAACCTGACTTTATTCAAATGATTTACTTTTAATATTTGCGACTATCTAGTGAGGCATATCGATGTGGAGGTGCATATAAAAACGCATGCACTCCCCAATATGACACTCAAGGAAACTTTGTGAAAGATGATCAATGCCCCTACAAGTTCAGGTGAGATTTAGTTAAATAATAGGTCCCATATGTGCGGAGTTAACACAAAGACAATTTTTCACAAAAATTAAGAAAAGGAGAAATCCTATTATTTGTTTGGTTTTTTTGCATCAAACATACATCAGTTTCTAATTCTAATTGATTGTCATAATGACAATCAATTTGTTTTAATATTTGAACAAATGCAAGATGTCTCCAAAGGAGTAATCAGAAAAATGAAAATGTAATATCAGATTTAATTTTGAAAAAAACTCATTAAGGCTTGCTTTTGTGTTTACAGGCCACATATTTTGAATAATTATAAATAGTTCCTTTATGTAATTACCTTTATACCTAGGTGTGAAGCTGCAGAATTTAAGGATGGTAAGAAAAATATTTGTAATCCACATAATTTAGCAACAGATGCTGGAACTAGTGAAAGTTGCACCACAGCCTTTGATTGTGGGTATTCAGTCCTACAAGGTATATGGGCGCCTTGCTATGGAGGACAATGCTCCAACGTTATTCAATAATATATTATGATTGAACATGTATTACATAATATTGAAACATAAATCTAAATAATACAATATAATTAAAATAAAATATGATGGCGGTTTTTCATCACGTATAAATATGTTGGTTATTTGATTAATTATTCTACTATGTAACATCTTTTTGCTCAAGGTCTTAAACTAAACTAACATTTATTATTGGTTATTTAAACCGTAGAGTATAAAAATGACCTAATATAAAACAATAAATTTACAGCTGTAAAATTTTAAGAATGATTCTCGCTGCATGTTGGTATTGGTATGTATCTTTGCACCGTTTTTTTATAAGGAGATAGTGAATGTTAGTGCCTCTGTCTTCTCTACTTCCTACAATTATAATTATTTTTTTCAATTCTTCTTATGGCCCTTTATTGATGAACTAAATTGATCTTCTATAAAGTCTATTCAAAAGAAAGCTGTATTCTCGAGGTATTGTTATCATCTTAAAACTATGTAGAGGTGTTTTTTTTAATTGATGCTTTTTCATTAATTTATAGTTCAAGTTTTCAGTTATCATATGGTATATTTTTACACTTTCTAGATTTATTATTCCTGGAGCTGTGAGCCTCTGAATTAAATAAGCCCGTTTTTAACTTTAAACTAAGATGACTACAGTTTTAAATATGATAAATTCATTTGTAAAATTGTATTAGAATCTTTTAATATTAGAATTTTAAACTTATTTATATTGTATATTGTTTATCTTATAAAAAGGCTCTTTTTAAAAGTTTTTTATATTAAAAGTAGACAAAAAAAATCATAGGCTTTGCTTAAGATTATAAAGGTGATAGAGAAAAACTATGTAAATGCTATTCACTTGAGTTTTTCTATATTTCAATTATATGAACAAAGGCCAAGGTGGTTGCGCCATCTTGCGGTATAAATTATTTTATTAGTTTGTTCGTGCCCTAATCGGTCAGCTAGCAAGATGAGTCAATGTGAAACCAGTCATTCCATGTAACATCAATAAATAAAAAACATTTTTATCAGGACCATCATCGATTTTTTATTTTTTTTTCAAATTTTGCACATATTTTAATATTTGTTGAAAACCGGACTGCGAATAAACTAGACAGGAATGTAGCCTTCAGTCCTAAATAAGTCTGACATAACACTATATATGCATGAAAAAATTTGCTTAGATGAGAAGAATATCTTTTAGTTTTGTCAAAAAAATTCCAAATCAAAATTTGCAAAGAAAATTGTAATAACCTTTTTGCACTAATTTTAGAAAAAAAAAGTAGCTGTTAGCATTTATTGGCATTGTAAACATCAACATAAACCTGCAAATATTCTTATCGTACTTGCAAAATCAAAAAAGATATGAAGAATTATGTGGTTGAAAAAATAACCCTCAATTACTGGTTTATTTTTGCAAATGTGGCAAAAAATATATATAAAATGTTCCAGAAATTGAAAATAGTAAATAAATGTAATGTTAAAGTTTTCAATTTTAAATTCAAAATGCATTTTTTTATGGCTTTTCCTCTTAAAAATTGACGTTTTATACAAAATTGGATAAAATGGAAAAATTATTCGAAAAATGATGTTTAACTGAAATATCTGTGTCAAATTTTTGTTCTTTGATTTATTTACGAATCCAATATTCCATTGGAGATCCATTTTCTGCAACTAAAAAAACGAAACTGCAATTTTCACTATTTTCCTTTTTTATTTGAATAAATGTATTTAAATTTAAAATATTTTCAAGTAATTCAGTAAAACGTGTTTCAACTATCGTTGGTCCACCTTACTCTATATTTATCTTTCAGAATTGATAAATGGTACCTTTTTTAAGCCATCATAATAGTATTCCAATAAGTCTTAGTATATTTTGAAGACAGTAAGGTTATACATATTACATTTTAAATTTCAAATTAGAGAAATGTAATTACCTTTTTTTATTTTAACTTAAAAGGTCATTAGCTCCAAGATAATATACAGTCTGTTTGATTTTTTTTTTTTTTTTCTGATTTATATTTAAACAAGTTCAAACTAATTTTACATGAAATCAGAACCGAAAAATGATTAAGAAAGATTTCATGACTCCAAAGTTCGTAGCTGCATTATATATATATAGGTGGCAATTAAGTATGAGAGATACAGTCTTTATTCTTGAAGCAACTATTGATTCATTGGGGTTGAATATTCATAAATTTCCTATTAGTAAGTCTTCTATCTAAAGGATATGGTGTGATGGAAGAAAATATCGGGCGAACGCCATAAAAATTGATTTTAAAGACCAGATGTTGTAGCTTTACTTTGGGATGGAAAATTACTGCCTGCTTTGAATAACTGGAAAATGAAAGAAGAAAGTTGTCAATTGTCTTAACATAGGGACACCAATCCTGACTGGGAACTCAAAGAAAATGTTCAAGTTCTCTGCTGTGATTCCACAATTTCAATACTTGTCATCATCTTCATGTGTGTGAGATGTAAACAACGGGATTCAAAATAATCCAAGAGATGGCGCGTCATGCTCGTGCTCTCGAAAACTGAATATATCTATCATATATAAATAATATATTCATCAAAAAAGTGCAAATACTATCATTTTAATCATTGTTATACAGTAGCACTCTAATAAAGTTTATTATATATTTAATTTGTTAATACCTATTACTTTTTAAAAGTTGTTCCGAGGTATTAAAAAGCATGCTTTGCAACGTTTCAGTACCATAGAAAAAATATTTACATAGTTATTGAAGCATGAACATTCATTTATATTGATATTCCTCTTAATAATATGATTTTTAAGCGTAAGAATTCAAATACGGATGTTTTGAAAAGTGGAACCTCTAAAAATAAATCTTTAATTAAGAAACATAGTTTTAACAATTTGCTATGTCTTGTCAACAATCCTGTATGAATTGTTATGTGTCATTCTCATATTTAATTACTTTTATTTAGTTGACGTAGGGAATCTTTTGAATTATTAATGTACCTTTAACCTATAATTCTTACCTGTATTGATCATTTATTATTCTATGAGTATGTAACCATTTTACCTTTTAGTCCCTTACAAAAAAATTTAGAAAGTGTATGCCTGCACTCCTAATAAATTAGTCATTATTGAAAACTCTTTCTCTGGTCTCTTGCTCTCTGGTCATATCTGAAGTATTTTAGGAACACTACATCAAGTTTTCTTATCTACCCAATATTCATTTTGAACTTTTTTCAAAAACACCACCATAAATGAGCAACTCTACTATTCTACCTACAGGAGAAGTAAATAGTAATACCTTAGATAAGTATTACTATTAGAAATAAAACAGAAGTTATCCATAATTTGATTTATTATGGATCAAAATTATTCTGGTTGGACAATAATAGATCTCAAGGGGGAACCCGTAAAATGAGGTGCTAGGACTCAAGGGAGAAAATTACTTCTAACTGGGCGTCTCCAATCGTATGATAAAAATAATGATTTTGAAGGATCAGTAGTTCAGATTCCTGATCTGATTCCAATGGCAAATTGGGAAAATTTATCTGAATTGAAGAAAATTGTTTAATCTGACAAATCGTGTATTCCCTCTGTGACGAAGGCACACATTTCATTAATTTTTTCAATTTATGTGATAAAATGTTTGAGATCCTCCCACTCTTTTTTCTAGCCTTTTCTTCTTTATATTTTCTAGCCTTTTCTTCGCTTCGTGTCATCTTATATGAACCTTTAATAACTAAATAAATAGTAGACATTAACTAAGTCTACTGTATTAATGACATATTCTATTAAAAGCGTAGCTTTACATTTCTAAGTCTGTTCAACCTTAGCATTTTTAGGAAACAGACCCTAAAAACATTACACTAGTTATCTGGTCACCCTGACTATCCCAACCTTTATATCCCGAGTTATTTCCTTATCCTCCTTCTCTTTCTGTTGATAGCCTTAACTATTAACTCCCAAATAAGTAAAAGGGATGGAGGGAGGGACTATTGACAAATGTATAGCTACGCTTTCAATAAAATATGACATTAATACAGTAGACGTAGTTAATGTCTAATACTTTATGTCATAGCCTAGCTATACATTCCTAATCTTCTAAAGTTGTTTTACTCATAGCTAGTTGAGCAGGAGAAGCACAAAATTAACTATAATGGTAAATATATTCTAATCATCCATATATAAATAAAGTTTTCTTATTACAACTTTAGTCACTCCAAAAACCTTTCTTTAGTAAAGTCCTGTAAAGAATAAACGATATATAGTAACAAAAAGATTGTAATAACCTATTTCCTTAGTGGAACATTTTAAAATCTATGAAAAGCTTGTGAGTCCTCACACCAAAACCCCTTTTTTATAATCTCCTGGGTGGAATATCCTCCTCCCCTTTTTAAAGCTACCACGAATGATCTTAAGCTATGAGATTTAAAAGCTTCCATATTTATCCCTAACAATTGCATAATTTCCTTTAACCAACTACTAGGTGTTTGAGTTGCAATTGGCCGACAAAACACACTTCAGGGTAAAAAATAATTTATCATGGCTACCCTCCAATTGCTTTGTTTTCTCAACATATTCAATGATGTGTCTAACTGGGCCCAGTCTTACATCCAAAAACCGTGCCAAATTAATTATACCCCTAATATGTGCTAGACTAGAGGTCTTCTCTAGGTATAACAAGGGAAGAAAAATAGATTCATTACTATTTATTCTATATCTCAAACGAAATAAAACTAGAGAAATTGCCTTAGCTATACTAGCCAAACCACCAGTGTAAGGGTCTTCTTCGCTAACATTTCATTTGATAAATTACTCAGAGAACCCAAATCTTCTAATTTTTTAACAACACCTTGACATCCCAAGTGTCTTGATATTTAGGCATGGGGGTTTTCAAATTAAAGGAGTCCTTCATAAATCTTGTTAACAACTTATGAGATGTTAGAGTATTTGGATCTACTTGATTCTTAACAATTGCAGCTTTTTTTATTGCAAGTACACTATATGACGACATGGGCTGTGAAGCTAGATAGTTTATTACTACCTTGCTTGACAAATTAAAGGGAGAAAAACCTCACACAAAAATTGTATAAATGTTTGAGGGCCGACGCATATGTTTTTTTGGTTGACGATTTAATATCTGAAAAAAATATATGAATTGTATTAGCACTGAGGCCCTGATTTAACAGCCTCCTTTAAATCAACCATGCTACTAGAATTCCCAATTCTGGTAGATTCTGACGGACTGGCCACGATAGGATTATCCTCGCAGAGCCAATTGTATATAATCTTTCGATATCTGTTGTAGTTCCAGAAACCATTTTGCTCCCATCCATTCGGCCGTTATCAGAATCAACGGGAAACAGTCTTTTCCCTTCAACCTGTTTATCACCTTTGGGAGGAGTTGGACTGGCGGAAATAAGTACTCCTTTTTCTCCCATCTGATGGAGAATGCATCCAATGCCTCCACTTGATCGTCTCTCATCCACAATACGTACTTTGAAGTAACGTGGAGACCCTTTGACGCAAATACATCTACTTCAGGTTGAAACCAAAGTTCGGTTACTAGGTTGACACCTTTTCCTTTGAAGGAATCCATACTGCTAAAATTGTCCTTGTCAACTTTCCCGTTGTCTCGTAGGCTTCCATAAGAGGCCTTGAAGCCAGCCTGAATCCTTTATGTAACGCAGTTAACGTGGGTAATTGTGACCCCAACTCAAGGTGCATAATCTCAGAGTTTGTCATAAGAACCCCAGTTCCATTTTTACTGTTTCATCGACGGAGCAAAATTCTTCGATAAACTTTTTAAACATGACATCTGACAGCTTCCCAGCTTCAGAAACTTTTTTTTCTAGAAATATGAGAAATAAGTCGGAGAAACCGAAAAATTAGATTCTTTCTCTCCAATCAGGGCTAACTTTCCCGTAAGCTGATCAGATGCCACATTTTTTATCTTCAGACTCTCCAAGGCATCCAATTTCAGCTTCCTAGGCCCAACGGTGTGGTCACCTTCAAGGAAAGGATTACCCGACGTTGCTAATGCCATGGAGTGAGAGGGATATTACATTGACAATTGTCAATATTATTTCTTCTTAATATTCAGACCTCTTCGGTTGGGTGAGTATTATAATATATGATTTATGAATTACTATCAAAGGATTACCCTACGTTGATCAGACCAAGGAGGGAGCGAGAAATAAAATATGCAATGATCATAATAAAATTACTCAGAAAATAATTCAATGTAGTACATATACAAATAATAATAATATGAATGCTTTGTTGCTGTCGAGAAACTAGAAAGATCCTGATAATTATAATTATCTTACTATAATAATAACGATGGAGCAGAAAAGATAAATTTAGCGTACTTTATAGTACGCCAAACACTCTTATTATTGGCTCTTGTAACCTTAGTACTATTTTGAAATTTGGAAAAAAAGTGTTATAAACTTCAAATAATATATACACATATATGCATCCATAAAATTGTAAAGATGAGAAGTCCATCTTTTATTTTTGTAAAGAAATTGCCAAATCGAAATGCGGGAAGAAAATAAATTGCAAAAAAACCTGTTTTGCACTAATTTTGCAATATAATCGTTTATAGCATTTATTGGCATTGTAAAGAGAAACACAAACCTACCAATATTTTTTTTGTTCTTAAAAAAAAAGCCTTTGTCTCTGAAAAATTAGATTTGGCCTTTTTTTTAATATTTGCTCTAATATTTAAATAAATTTATATGCTTTAGATTTGTTTTATTCAGCCATTTATCAAAAAATTTAACTTTATAGGATCTGCAGCCCATTAAAATATTTCAAGTGGTAATAAGGCCCAATATATTAATAGGTTAGACATCCCAGATCTAGTGCATGTTCATTGAAATTTATATTGTATTCAGTCAATCAAACTATAGTATAATTAGAAATTTTCACAAGAGAATCCATTTCATTTTGAAAAATATAGCTCGGCCAACAGGTTGGGCATGTGGATAGTTGGTCCCTAAGGTAGATCAAAACCAATCGCAAACCACTATCCTGAGTATCGAGGACGCCTTTGAATATATTGTAATACACCCCGATCCACGATTGATACTGGTGAACAGGTTGTCCACAAGGGGAATCAAAATCTATCGTCGTCACTATCCTGAGTATCAAACACCCTATCTAATATCCTATGATACATCCCAGGCCACGGGTTGTGCAAGTGAACCATTGGTCCAAAAGGTGGATTATTACTCACTGCTTCCTTGAGTATCAAAGACCTCTTTTAATATCCTACAATACATGGTTTATAATACCATGGGTTGAGCAAATGAACCACTGGTGAGCAAGATAGGTTATTAGTGTAGTGTATTAACAAACTGCAAATGATCTTCTTTCCTTCCTCCTACCCCTCCTCTTCTTATTCTTATTTAATGTGTCGTGGCTTAGAGCCAAAATGTAACAGGTCATTTTTTTTCAAAAAACGTGTATCATCTCATAATCACTAATCATTAAAGTCATCAAATATAATTTTGAATTGCTGTCAGTTTGTGAAAACATTTCGGTAGCAAACCCAAATTACAAAATTTAAAAAGAATTTTTAAAACCAGCCAATTTTGAAGCTAAATTGTAAAATGTGCATGTTATAACAATTTGCTTCCAAGGCTAACCACTGCTAAATGGCATATCAATTTAATGTGTTTGTTTATTTATTTAGTGGGACAGAGAGACGTTACGTTATACTTTGAGACTTGTCACAAGGACATCTTGATACAACGACATGTTTGTCAGTAAACCATGCAGGTAAACTGAAATATTGCCAGTAAAACCATAAGCAGGGAAACTGAAACATCTTTGTCAGTCATAGTTAATCAGCATGGCTAACAACAACCCACCTAAGAGGCTAATCATCGGAGAGAATAAAATTTTCGTGGGAAGGTATACAATATTATGTTTTGATGTAGATTTAATTGCACTAGGTAGAGTAGAAAATGTATTTATTTTGTATTTTTTTACGTCCTTCGTGGTGCTGTCGGAGATTTCAACAGTCGGGCTCAATATACAACAGTGACGACCATCCTGAGTATGGCCTGGCACTAGATAATCCAGAGTCAGGATATTCTTCTGAAGAAGAGCATCCCACTGACAGACGTGTGGGGAACCCTGCCCTTTGGTAGCAGCTGCCGAAGGTAATCTTCCTGATATGTTACCAGTACCACCTGGAAGCACCAAAAAACGCATTAGGCTCTCTGGCAAATAGAAAAAAGTTAATAAATCCACTGTATTCAACACAGGTTTAGTGCATATTCAGAAAGGAGAGCAGTGGCAGCGACGAGTCGGTCCTAGATGTGAATGTAAACAAAGACAATGATCAATTATATCAAAAACGCTAGGAAGTTAGTCCATGAGGCTTAGTGGAAGCTGGGAAAGGCCATACTTAGACAAAGTTTTATATTTGGCCACTACATCCAGACAGCTAAAGCTAGAGCTAAACTTGAATCCTCCGGAGGTGACCCGATCAAATATTACTTTACAGTAGAGAATAGCACACGAGCCCAAGTGTGTGAAAAAAAAATATTGTCTACTTTGGACATTTTAGAGCGTTCAGTCAACTACAAACTAAAGAAATCTACCAATAGCGTAACTCAAATTATTATCAGACAATCTCAAGCAAACAAAATAACAAGCGAAGCTGCAGAGGGTGTTAAAGCACACATCAGTTAAATCAACACAATTAAAAGTCAAAACTGCCGGGCCACAAACAAATGTAAATATTTTTAAGCTGGTCTATCTGTATTGAAATTGTACCGAATGTACAAAACCAGTGACCATTTCCAAACTATCTTCAAACAGAGTGACTACAATAAGCTTTTTACTGAAGATTTTAACATTGAGTTCCACTTAGCTACAAAGGATCGTTATGATACGTGTTACTACGTAAGAAAAAACAAGGGAGCTTTCGCAAGATTAAAATTTAAATGTGTTGGGTGTTTTAATCTAACCAATCGAAGAAAAACAAATAGCCCACATTAGACACAAAAAATCAAGACATTAAAGAAATGGACTAACAATGAACAGACAGATTACGCATCATTACTTTCGATTTCGAACAAGTATTAACAGCCCCGCGAATATTCAATGGAGCAGCTTACTAACAACGGAAACTAAACTGCAACAACCTTATAGTATACGAGATCAAAACTAAAAGAGGATTCTGCTACACCTGACATAAGAGAGAAACATCTTGAGGAACCACTGAGATTTCATCTGTTTGGTGAAATATTTGAACCAGATTGACAGCAAGGGAGGTTTGGCGAAGGGTATAATGTACAGCGACAAATGAGTAGGACAAAACCGCAACAAGATCTTCTGTACCTCCATGATTCCTTTCCTGACAACGTCCACCAATATAAATACCATCGAATATAAATATTTTGAGTGCGGCCACTCGCACATGGAGTTCGATTCAATGCATTCAGTACAATAGAATGATCCTTCAAAAACAAAGAAGTTGATCTTTCCTGTGGATATATTCAGCACGTAATTTCAGCTTGTGAATAACCCATAATTAGTAGTGGAGATAAGTCATGAGGATATTCCTGACTTTAAAATGTTGAACGATCGTTCCATGAAATATGATGCGTTCAGTGGCATTATTAACACACAGCACATAAACTACAAAAAGTATATGAAACAGGGCGTGATCCAGCATGGGGGGATGAGAGGCTGACATCCTTGCGCTATTACTCTTTTGCACTTTCAGAGACGGTAAGACTGTTTTACAACAGTTTAAAATGTGACAATTGAAAAATTCCAGACTGTTCTCAAAATAAAAAATTTCGAACTGCCCTTTGATAATTATTTTAGAGCCAAATCGTCAAAATACCTACCTGTAACGCTTTGCTTCCAATATTTTTTTAATCAAAATTGTGACAAGTGGCATTCTGCATAAACGAACCCATTTACTTTACTTATAATAGTTTAACTCTTTTATTGTTTAAATAAAAACTAGTACTCAAAAGTTTATAATCCACTGTGTTGATCTCAAGAATCAGATCATAAGCTCAAACTTTCATTTACCTTTACTCATAAATGATAAATTGAGACTTTTACATTTTGGCTCTAAGACGATATTGTGTTGAATATATATGTAAGTACTGCGTCGTATATTAATGGTATATATAACCCGTCATCATTTATATATGTAGAGTATTATATATTATCTACCTTGGTATTTTCCCTCTACGTTGCTCCTCTTTCTCTCGGAAGTCCTGGATTCCTGTTATTGGGGCTTACACACCTCGTCAAGACACTATAATTAATTAATCCCACCGTTTCATTAAACATTAGGAACCCCTTTTAATAGTCTACAATAGACCTCGGCCCACGGTTTTGCAACTCCCCTCAATGTAGTTTAGGGAGACCGAAGTAGAACAGTGCGTCAAAGTCCAAGTTCCAAGTGTAAACTCTGGAAAAACTTATCTCCACTACGTCTTGGCTGTTGTGATCCATGTAGAAGATAACGGAAATTATGGATTAGGGACAAAATGATGCCTGGAAACAACTCAATGTAACAAAGCAATTTGAGCCTTAGAATGAGTAATTCCTTAGTATTGATGAGTTTCCCAGAAAGAAGGAAGTTACATTGTGACTTACCGCATCAGTCTTGTCGAATGGAAATGAACAAGGCTTTAAATGGTTCAATTGCACAGACTCCAAAAAAATAAGTTCATCTGCAAATAAAAGGACACCTCTGTAATGAAAAATGCGATAATAGCACAACATGCTATAAAAATAGTTTATTTGGTGAATGTGTTTATGTTTAGGATATATTAAATAAAAATATTTAGGTAATATAAGCTATGTTAGGTATTTTTAAAAGGATTATTTTTTGAAATTATTACAATCGATATTAAAAAGTAAATTTAAATAAGTTTTTATTTATGTATATTTGGAAGAAAGTAATTAAATTTATATGAATTATATAACTATTTAGTTAGAATAATAATAAATAGGATCCAATTGTTCACCATTTTGGGTTACCTTTTAGTATTAAAAAACAACTGAAACCTCCGGTTGCAGAGGAGCTGCATGACAGCCTTAAACCACCACCAATGTGACACATATGCACCTTTACAGAACCCACTAAGTATAATATCAAAAAAAGTTCAATTTCTTCAGTTGTGTGAATAATGAAGGTTCTTGATGCTAAATAAAGCGGCGGTGGCGGCTAATGACGCACCTTTTCTAACAGCGGTTCAAATGCACAGCCTGTGGGCCGGGGTGTATCATAGGATATTATTAGGGGTTCTTGATACTAAAGATAGCGACGGCGATAGTGTTTGATCCCTCTTGTGGACAAGCAGTACACTTGCGTAATCCGTGGGTGGGGTGCATTATAGGATATCAAAAAGGGTCCTTGATGCTCAAGAAAGAGGTACCTTGGGTTATGATCCATCTTTTAGAACAGTGGTTCACTTGCACAATCCGTAGGCTGGGATGTATCAATTGATATTAGAAGGGGTCCTTGATACTCAAATTAGTGTTGGCGATAAGTTTTGATATCCCTTAGGGACTAGCTGTCCACCTGCACAACGTTTTGGCCGAGGTATATTTTGAAAAATAGAATTTAGTCTATCGTGATAATTTCTTAATCATACAATAGGTTTGATTGTGTAAATACGATATAAATTTAAATGAAAATAAACTAGAGTGTCAAATTGCTTACAATGAAATGTTTAATAATCAATTAACCCAAAATCATTTCACCAGAGAATATAAATAAATTAAAATGACCTCTATTATTGATTGACCGGGAATTCTGCAAATTGCCCAGATATTTTACATCATGCCCGATTTTCCACATTGCCCGTAACATATATACAAATTATTAAACTTCAAATAACCTAGCAACATCTATGCATTACAAAGTTTGTCTAGATGATAACTCCTTCTTTTATTTTTTCGAAAAGACAAATCACTAATTTTGCAAAAAAAAACCAAAAACCAATAAACTTTTTAATTGATTGCAATTGTAAAAAGGAACACATGCCTACTTATATTTTTTCTCGTATTTGCAAAAACAAAAGCGTCATGGAGAAAAATGTAAATATCCTTCGATTAATCGTTCATTTTTGCAAATATTGCAAAAATTAGGTAATAAAACGTTTTGAAAATTAAAAATAATTAGATCCACAATTATAGTCTAAATTTTTGATGAACTAAATGTATCGTTTTGTAGCATTTATTCTTAAAAAATTGAAAATTGACTTTTTATAAAAAAAATAGATAAAAAAATTAAAATAATTGAAAAGAGTTAAAAAATTATTAAGAAAATGAAAGCTATTTTAGTTAAACTTCAATTTTTATGTGTGAAGTTTATATACAAAAGAATTTTTATACAAATTTCTATAAACGTTGTTGAATCTACGAATCCAATATTTTACTGGAAATCTATTTTTTTTTTTTTTTTTTGCACCTAAAAAACAACTAAAGTGTAATTTTCACTAATTTCTTTTTTTGCCAATAATTTTTTTTGAGTTTTAATATATTCAGAAAACGTCTTTAATTGTGTAGTTAATTTTTTAGACGCCAGTCACTTTTCAATTATAACTCAACGCCCTATCTTGTCATCTTGAGCTCCAAAAAACAGTTTTTGTTTTTAAATTATAGGAAAAAGTTCCACGGTGTGGGCCACAGACAGACAGACACACAAACAAACTTTATTATATATATACGGATATAGAAGTATATTGTACAATAATAAAAATGTCACGCTACCCTCATATTGACACTTATGTCAGGGTATCTATGGGTGCAGTTAAATAGAGAGTACTCAATAAAAACATAAATATTAAATCCATAGAAATAAAATATATAGAGTGACGATCCCAAGGTAGTAGATAATATGGGTATGTTGCTTAGTGTCTTCCTTCTGATTGGCTGACCTGAGTGACATCATAGATGTTGTATTCACTCAGAAATTAGAACAATAATATAACAACGTGAGTTGAGAATTTATAGACTCCCTTTCACTGAACAAAATCAGAACTCAAATTGCGCCTCTAGCATGGAAAAGTCATCAATGTATTCATCAGCACCCGACCCTCCTGTGTCTTTTGTATCTACTTTTGTGACCTCATTTACTCTCTCTGCTTCTTCTACAGTCTTGTCTGCATTGAGGTTCTCATCTGTGCAGCCATCTGCTCCTACAATATCCTTCTCGTGTGAGATTCCATTTTCAGCGATCAAACAATGTGTGCATTCATGGGTTAATTCATGCCAAAAAAATAGTCTTTCAAATATTATGGATTGGACAAATGGGTAGAGAGGTTTAGATTGATTCGTAAGACTTGATAAATTATATATGGATATTTCTGTAAGTTATTTTTATTATTTTTTTTTTAGAAAATCGAATTTCAATAACCACCAAAACCGCTACAACCAAAGAAACGACATCATACTAGTGCTATATGTGACGTGGCATCTTGTCCATCACCAGCTGATACATCCTATCACAATTTTCCAAAGGATCCTACATTGCTCCAAAGTTGGGTGAAGGCCTGCAAAAGAAAAGACAAGTTCGATCCAAAAAATATCCCATCTGCAGCAATAATTTCAGCCAAGACTGTTATGAAAGAGATCCTCGTAATGAGTTACTTGGACTAGCATCACGGAAGTTGATCAAGAAAGGATCTGTTCCATCTGCAAATTTATAAACCTCCAGCATTTCAAGCTTAACTATACCTTCTGAACGAGCAAAAATATCTTGGAAAAGGGGGATCCATCAAACTATTGAGTCTTTCGTGGGAGTTGGGTATCTAGATTCGAGCGTAATGATCCCTCAAGTTAAGTCTCTAATATCAGGGTTCGTGTTGAATGTTACATGTTCTCCGAGAAAGGAGAAACACTAGCCCTGAAAAGTGGAGACTTCAAATCTGAAGAAATAGGTTAATCGTTTACAGTCTAAAAAATACAAAAAAGATTCCCTCCGATGTATTCTAAAACTCACTCCAAGTCCAGTTCAAGTCAAAAGAATCCTCAAACCACAAAAGAAACGTTTTCATTATGATAGAGAGGATGGTTCTGAATATGATGAACTGTAAAAGTTTTGAATACTTGAGAAGAACTCAAACCGTCCAGATGCCAAGTCGCCAAACTATTGATAGGTGGACCTAAGGTTTTAATGTAGTCCCTGGAATTCAGAAAGACTGCTTTCGAATTCTTCAAGAAATGTCCTTTCATTTTGAAAATGAAGAATACTTCTTTGGAGCTCTCTCTTTTGACGAGGTTGATATACAGAACCGGTTTTTAATTGAAACTCAAACTCAAACCATGTATGGTGACTGCAAGAAAGTCCAAGCTGCAATGGTCTGAGGTCTTTTTAAGTCTTAGAAACAACCTGTATATTTCAAGTTTCAAGCTCGAAATACAAAAGAGAGACAATTCGAGATTATCGATGAAATTGAAGTATGTGGCATCAAGATCTTTGCCGTCATTTTTGATCTCGGAAATAAGACCTTCCTCTATCAGCTTGGGATCCTCCAACCTGACCAGTTTACTTTTCCAACCCCACATGGTCCAAGTTGACCAATTTTTGGATTTCCGAATGTCCCACATTTGATTTAACTAGCCCGAAACTACCTTCTTGACAAGGAATATGTAGCCAATCGTGAATTTGTCGGTTCCAGTTGTAACGGGAAATCAATGGGGTTTGAAAAATAACATTTTGAAGAACTCATGCATATTGATTGGGGTAAATTTAAAGTTACTTGAAAGTTGACTGGAAATGATATTGATTTTCTCATAATTTTTTGAAATACTGGAGTAATTTTTCGTTTTTCACTCAATTTAACTTTTTTTTATTAATATTCAGGAGATAATGCCCATCCCGGTTCTGTAGAGGCATTGCATCGATTTCAAAGTCTAATCCTTGGTCAGCATCATAATCAATGGATTCAGGTTCCGTCCATGGAGATGGAAAACTTTGAAAAAGATACTTTAAACCTCTTTGATTCAGTCTATGCGCCCTCAGAAATGATCAGAGAGTTTGTTCCTCCACGACATCAATCAAATGCTAAGCAACAATTGAATCGACCTACACCTCCTGGAATTAGGAGATCTTCAAATAAAGGTCTAACAGAACTACTACAACCACTAATCAATTGGTGGAAGATTTCGACCTAGATGTCCAGGACTAGATTGACAATTAGGAAGAGTCTGATGACTTTGAATTGGCAGACTGGGATGAATCAAATTCATCCCCTTCTTCGTCTGACAAGTGAGACTGCAACTACCAAGGAATGGCTTATGTTGCAGGGTTTATTGCATGGAAGTTAAAAAAAAAGCCTTCTCATCTAAGGACTTACCAATACAAGATGGATGATAAATGATCTACCCAAGCACCTTGGATTCTTCATCTTTCCCGAAGAGGTTTAATCGCTCTCTCAGATGCATTCCTAGCAGATGTTCCTATGTTTGAAGAGATATTTTGTTGCATGCACAAGGAGGAAGTGTACAAAAAAACCTCGAGTGTTGGATAGACTAATCGAAGCTATAAAACTCAAGTTTGGAGGCCAATATCCGCTAGATATTCTTAAATGCAACGCAAAAACGCCAACAGGAATTAGAATAAAAGCTTTGAACATTAAATTGAAGAGCAAAACCAGTTATATTTATTTCATACAAATGATTATGATTCTAAAAGCATGCTCCAAACGAACTTAACCTCTGTATAAAATGGTGTCCTAGATATGTTATTACAGATCTGGACATTTTAAATTAGGGAATTTTCTTCATACAAATTGTTTATGCCCAGTTTACAAGTAGCAAATATTACATTTTAAGTTAGATTCCTTGTAATCTTAGAGCAAAATAAAAGTACGGGCTAGCATTTTCCACATATATGTGACGTCATTAAAATGGGCTTGCTTACTTCTGTCAAATTATAAAAATCGTGAGCAGCACGCCTTTATAACACAGCACCTTGTAATAGCAAGGGAAATTCTTTTGACGCCGCGACAGCATACAAGAGAAAATTGATAGTTGACCAAAACATTTAAAAAGTAGCTTTAAATTTGTAGATAAATGTTATTCCATTGTTTCTTATTCAAAACCTAGACTCGTATACTATAAAAATAAGATTTAAGATCATAATTTATTGGTATAGATAGAGGATACATGTTACAAAAAATCAATTTTTTTTTTTTAACTCATATAAGTTTCAGAATTTAAAAGATAATTCAAGGCAGGGGCAACATGACATAAGCTGCTACCTGAGACAAATAATTCCAATGTATTTATGATGTAGTGCAATACCTAATAGTCATTTATTGATGTTTTCGAAACTAACCAATAGAAGATACTTGATACACCTTCTTATATTCATTTTACTTTTTATTTCAGTTTGTCAGCATAAAGTAAATACTTATAATTACCTATATAATATAAACAAATAAAACATTTATAGAAATAGAGCATAGTTGATAATAAAATTAAAAAATATTTTTAACACATTAACTGTGATTGATAATTAAAGAATGTAACAAGTCTCCTCCATAGTGATGGAATCAGAATAAATGATGTTAACTAAATGTTTGAAACTAATATTACATTACAAGTATATTAATTAATTAAACAAGATGCTGACTATGACATTTTATAAAATTAAATGAAAGTTTCATCTTTTATAATAGAAATATATCTCAACAAACCCTTACCTAAAATATACAAAAAATGTAACAATTCTTTCAGTTTTTTTCCTGATTAATTATTTTTGAGTTGTTTTTTTTACTTTTTTTAGAATGGGTATTCATATCTACAGTATAATTTACACGTTTCCTTGACTCATCAGTATTTCCTTAAGTGATGCAATGACTAAATGTCTAGGATGTTGAATGGAAAAAAATACTTTTTCTTATAACATCTCTATTAATTTCTTAGAGTACATAAAGTATATAAGACTATTATGAGCCTGCCCGTTCCACGGACGCATGGGGGATGATACTGAAAGTATGATTTGATGTGATGTTTGTTTCGAAATGTATCGATGTTTTTACACCCATTCAATATAGAAACATGATGTGGACTTAAGTAATAAAGAAGTAGAAATACATAGTTTTATTTAAAAAAATATTTTTTTAAGAACACTAAAATATAAACCTGTTATTGAATGAAATATCCACCAATGCATTATTTATAAAATTTCTTTATAAACAATATTTTCCGTATATACTTCATTTTCCTTTTTTCCTCCTAAATAAAGCAGTTTCAAATTATGGGGGATGTAAATCGTGACATTGCAACATAAAGTTGACCATGAGTAAAAACTGGTTGTGGAAAATAGATTCCAACATGCTGTAAACTTCTCTAAGGCCTCTTTTTACAATTGGAATTATTTGTCGGAAGTCACTACCAAATAAAATTACTTTACCTCCAAATGAATTTGTATCAAGTATAATATCTTGAAGGGTTCGATTCAATGCTTCAATAGAACTTTTTTTGGTTGGCCACTAGGGCATTCAGTTTTATTCAACAATTTTCTAATACAAATTACTTTGATATAATAATTTAGCAAATAAAATATATCATTTACAAAAAAAAAAAAAAAAACTACGTGCTCATTCTAATCATTTACTAAAAATACAAATTTACCTTCCAACCATCAAAAACCGTCGATAGCTTCATGACAATAAAATAATAATGAACAAATAATCCAAGGTAATATAATTAATATAGGTAAGATGTCATTAAAGTTCTCGTCTCTTGTAATGCGCAATTTGTATATTATATACTGTACCTTTGTAATTATTGCGTCGATTTTTCCGTAGTTTACTGTTAATAAAAATCAATTTTTGAAAGTTTGAGGGGAAATCCCTCCTCAATGATAATTTGTACGCCACTGTAGATTTTTGCTGCGTTCCCAGGGTATGTGGTCGGTTGTTTCTCTTGTTAAACTGCAGGAAAAAAAATCTGCTCACCCGTCTTTGTAGTATGAATTTGAGATTTTTCCAAAATTAAAATTTTGTCCACTCTTTGGGTATTAGGGGGCCATAAGGACATAAAAGTTCGGGTTTCTCTTCCTTCATAAAAAGACCAGATTTGTCGGAAAACCTTTTAAGTATGCGTATAAATGTTTTAATTGATTACAGACATTTTAAAGTTCTGTCAGATAGTTGAAGTCCTTTTATCGTGGCTTCTGAGTGAACATCACAAGTAAGTTTGTCTATGCATATGATGAAAATTGTTGTAGACAGTGGATCTCCCTGGTAGACGCCCCTTTTATTCTCAAAATAACTGCACTTGTTTCCATACCTTATGGCTGTTCTGTATATTACTAAGGTTACGCCGACCATTCGAATGATATAATCTCCAAACCCCATTCTGTACAGCGTTTTGATAATATATTCGTGTGATAAAGTATCATAGGCCTTGGCAAAATCCACAGCCATTAACTTCAACCCTTGGTCACTTTTTATACAGGTTTGTAGAGTGAAAGGAATACAGTACATTAGCTTATGTTTTACGAAGCCATACTCAAATTCATGTAAAATTTTATCCAAGACGTTGTTTATACGGTTTAAAATAATATATCTAGAAATCTTGTAATGACAGTTTTGCATAGTAAGAGGCCTCAAATTTATATAAATTTTGCATCTTTATTTTTTTAGGAATCAGTATGATATTTCCATTAAATGCATATTCAGAAAATATCCGATACTCATTATCTTTTCGTAAAATTGTAATAAAATAAGAGCGATTAAAGTATATATTTTTAGTAGAATTCAAAACCAAAACCTGTTGGTCCCAGAGTTTTATTAGATTTAGCGTTTTCTCTCACAGCAGTTATGATTTCAGGAGGAATTGTGAATTTATAGTCCTCATTACACCTCAGTTCTTCGCAGAGGTATGCAGATCGATGGGTATATCTGGAACATTTTTTAATTGCTGTACAATAGAAGCATTGACACAGCTCGGAGAAGAAGGTTTTTATTTTATTTTTGTAGGATTTTCAGATATTTCTCCACTTGCTAACATGATTGATAAATCCTTACTTTTTGTTTTTCTCCGTCATACCAAATTGTAGTCTTGATTTAGAAAAGTCTTCGATGTTGTTCAATTTTAATCTGGATCTAAAAGCTAGGTCTGAATCTCGAAAAATTTGATCCAGTTTGAACTTCTTTTCACGATCTGAAATGTCCTCTTTATTTATATTTTCAATTATATCAATTTTGCTATTCATATTGGAAGTTTTTCGGTCTCTAACCTACCTGCATATAGCTTTAATCTTTGATAGCATATTTTGTTCTTCATAGAAGACTTCGCATCCTGTTTTGACATTGTATCTCGTGGTCTCAATTATTTCCACGATCTCATCATTGACTTTGGGTATATTAAATAGTGATGAATTGAGTTTGCAAGCTTTCTCATCTCTATGATTTGGAAAATGTATCAAATTAATTTTAATGTACAGTCCGTTATAGTCGGATATTTTGGTATTGATTACTTTATATGACGTTACTGATTCCTTTTTAATACCACTGAATAGAAATAGGTCAATTCTTGGAGGGTTTTTCAGAAGAAAAGAAAGTGGCTCCGGCCCATACGGCTATAATCTTTTAATATAGAATGCTTATGGGGCATAGGTACTTCATCTCAAAGTATTAATACGCATTGTCGAATTAGTTCTGCAATATCATTATTTGGCTTTATTGAACAGGTTGAATTCTCATCGATGTTGATTGGAATCTGAAATATGCTGTTAACCAATTTTCATAAGAGTTGCAACAATCCCAGACGAAGCAACTGATAATAAAATTTTCTCTTCACTACTCATTTTCAATAGTAGAGTGTTGTACATTTTTTTTTTTTTTTCCCTGTACATCCCCAAAGAATATTTTTTTTTGCATTCTATGGAACCATCCAAAGGTGTAATACTTCATCAAATATTTGTTTCGGCTCTTATGTGAATCTTCAAAGACCAATTGTGCTTTTCTCGTTGAGAATTTCATCAATTTCAACTTCCTTCCTAAGGAACTGTTTCAAAACTCCTTCTCTTCTGCCCTCCCAAACTTATTTAAAAAGACAAAATATATACCAATGAAGCCCAGCAGATTGTATACATGCTATAAGAATTAAATTTCTAACTTCTCCTGAAAAATGCTTTAAATATTGTTTACCAATAGGCACATTTGAAGTTGCTGACAAGTTTTTCAAAGACGAAAGGAATTTATGCCTTTTCTGCAAAGAAGTGTCTGAAACGACAGATCACATCATGTGGGAGTGTGTCCAACAACATTTGACCCACATAGATATTATAAAACTAATTGAAGAGCGACATGGTAAGGATCGACTTTCTAGCAACCAGTAAAAATGCTAAAATTGACGCTATGATCACCAAGGCACAGTATATTTTATATAAGCAAAGGACTGTAAAAAGACAATTATTTAAATGGAATAATTACTATTTTAACTTTGTACTCAAGTACTTTAAATTGGATTTAATTTGAAATTTTAATTTAATATCGCTTTTAACTTTCTACCTGAGATGTTTTATTATAATGTATTTAATGTGATTTCGTTGTTTTTGTGATTTTTGTCTTTAAAAATTATTGAATAATTTTTAATTACATAAAGAATGTATTCTAATAAAGGCCAAGAAAAAAAATGATAATAAGAGGTTGATTATATAATATATATAACTACATTCTTTACTAACTAATATTAGGATATATTTTTCCCTTCTTTATGGTCACAATCCTAGCAAAGGGGTATTCGGCTTTGCTGGGCCAAGGAGGGAGCGGTAAATCACATTGACCATGGTCAATATAATTTTTTTTTTATATCTAGAAATGAGATATTTTACTTCAGGATTTGAATGACTCAGGCAAACTCTTGAATGCGTTTGCTGTTTTCTTTAGTTACATTCAATAAATAGAAGAGAAAAAAATATTATTCAGTTAATTCGTCATTAATTAATTATAAGTACAACTCACTAATCAGAATTGGAGATACAAAAATGTAACTCTTATTAAATTATTTATACGAGGACTTAATTTGGAGTATAAAAAAAAGGAATTTCAGATTTGACTATGACTTGATGTAACAGACTAGTTAATCGAGTTCATTGACAATTTTCAGATTATAATGAGATTCGAGACTTGAAACTCATTAACTCACGTTTTCAAATTCTTCCAACTTCGTATTCGGAAATATTGAACTTTAATTTCGATACTAAACTCTAGCTTATCTCTCAATGGAGGAGACTCAATTAGATGTCTTAAAATTTACTTGTTGCATTTCAATTATTACCCTCATCACATACAATTGAACTAAAATCTGATTTGTTCTTGAATTCAAATGAGATATATGGGTGAAAATATGTAATTTGACTCACTGAAAGAAAAAAGAATGCTCTTGTTTCATCATCATTTATAATTTTCAGTTCAAGTTTAACAGTGAAGACACAAGATAAATACCCTATATCAGAAGATTAAACTAATAGACCTCTATTATTCATATTTTACAAATTTTCTTTTAATTGTTGAGCTATATAAACTCACTCCTTTCATTTGATAAATCAAAAAATGGTGGCGAATCACTGGACTTGTGTAATTTATAACATTCTTTGCATTTTGGGACTTTAATAATGTATGTTTATATCCCGATAAATAAAAGACGACTCCTTTAAAATCGTGAATAATAGTGTCGTTGATGTCTTTATTCCGAAGGGTTTGATTCACAATTTGTACAAATTGTTCAAGATCTTCAGCTTTTATACAGTTAAACATTGTAATTATTTGATACGCATTTTATAAAGTGAAATAAAACACAAAAGTTGTTATTTTTTCATTTATTTGAATCTGGTTTCTAGATATTTACATAATTATAATTTGGTTCCTGGCTTAACTTTCAAATTATATGACAAGTCCTTCAAATTTTGTACGCACCATTGGTAATATAGGAAGATATTCTTTAAACATATATTTATGTAAAAAGTGGGTGAAATATTTTCCATTACAGAAGCAAGAGTCAAAGAGTAGGAGAATAGTGTTTTCCTCTGTTAGGTTTTAAGAAGAGACTGTTCCATAAGAAAACTAATTGATTTAGCGACATGATCCTCTACATGATCTGAAAGAATATTCAAAAGAGCTTTGTTTTTCAATGTATTCAATTGGATCAAGGTTAATTGAAATACATATACTGATATTTGACTTCCACCACCCTTTTGTTAATAATGGTGTCATAGTAGATGAGTCAACACGATACATTAAATTGAAAGTTCTATAAATAGTGACGTCACAGACTATGAGTGGTTGCATGTTTTGTCAAAATCCGCCTGTCTTGCCAAGCAGTCGATACAATACATCAGATTGAAAATTCTAGAAAGTCCGATTCCATGATAGTCTAACCATGTATTTCTATTAACCTTGAATTGGATCATGATTGGAAATTTTTTTCAAGACCCTGGCGAGTTGCTAAAATGTTCAAGAATTTGGAACATGTATTGATATTTTTTAAAGACTCACAACTGATAAAGGATAAAAGTACGCTTGATGGATTATTGTAATCTCGAAAATGTTCTTTTAAATCATCTATCATTATTTAAATTTAGGTATCAATTCCTGGTTGGTTCATATGAATAATTTTTTGATTTTCTTCTATTAACTGTTGTTGGTTTTACTTTATTTCTACATTTAATGACTATTTTAGAAAAATAATTTGGACCAGGGAATTCTGAAGGGTAGTATCCTCCTTCAATAATGGAAGTTTTAAAGGTTAGTCGGTAGTTAAACTTTGGTGTCCATAATCATTATCTTTTTAGTCAAGAAGGGGACAAATTGCTGTATTTGTTATATTTATTGATTTGCCATCTGAAGGAAATACAAATTTGTAATAATAATGATGTCCTATTTGAAGTTCCTACTGTAACGCCGTTTTTAAAAGTCAATACTAATTATCAGAGATGAAAGTTTAAACGGTGGCCAAATGAAAGTATAACCAAGGTTAATAGAAATGAAAGGTTAGGCCATCATATAATCAAGCTTGCTGGAGCTTTCAGTTTGATATATCGTACCGACTACTCGGTAAAATAGACAGATTTTGACCAAAACAATGAACCAATTTTAGTCTATGACTTCACTGTTGCTAGAATTTTCAATTTGATGTATCGCACCGACTGCTCGGCAAGAAAGACAGATTTTGACAACCCCCACAACCACTCATGACTGCAATATTAAAAAGCGGGGTGGAAGTCAAACATCATTCGTACACGCGTTATGGACGGTAAAGAAATTAGTCGTTAGAGAAAATAACACATTCAGTTAATATATTATACTAATATATTTGTTATTTGTAATTCCGGATAGATGTAATAGATTAAAATTATATCTATACTAATTTAATAAATAAGTTCCGATGTAACTGATACTACGAGTACAACACTTTGTGCCCAAGTTCTTGGCATTGCTATTTTCCATTTATTTATCATATCATTATATTCTATTTGACCAATTCTACAATCCGGAACAGTGGATGTGCTATTTATACCAATTTTTTAACCTGCAATGCGTATTGAGAATGAAATGATGATTAATCCAAGGAACGCTGAAATGAATATGAAGGCTCGCCTTTTGTGTATTTATACTAGTGTGCAAAAGAAAAATGATAAACAATATTTTACTTAATAGGTTTACTACTTACGTCATTTGTTTTGAAGTGTGCAAGCCTGGAAGGTGTGACCGATCGTCTCGAACTCGAATTGAGTCTAGAAAGAAATGTAAGAAATATAAATAGTATAGTCGAATATATTTATATTTATAGCTCATATTTTCTTATTTCAGAAATAATCATTTGATGTTGTCCCATCTGCAGGGCTGATTTTCCCAAGTCAAAGAAAAAGAAACTTGAAGATTCAAAGAGAAAAAGTCATTTCTCTCTATAAATTTCCTAAAGAGCCTGAGTTTCTGAAGAGATGGATTATAGCAATTAGTAGGCAAAATTAGAAGGCAAACCATAATTCGAGAATGTGTTGTAGGGATTTTTTGGAGAAAGATTTTATGAGTGAAAGAACAGCTACAAATTCTTTTCGAAACCAAAGACGTGGACCTATCTAAAGAAGAAGACTCAAAGCAGATGCTGTACAAACAATATTTTCCGATGTTCCAGGGTCCCAGAAAGTTCTTGAAAGACCGACCAAATTAACTGCTTCAAATAATAGGTAGTTTCTTTGGAAGTCTTTAAACAATTTTTCAGTTTATTTTGTGTAGACAAATTGTAATATACTACTTACTAGGATTCAATCATCTTAATCGACAGATGCAGGGCGGGGGAGTCAGCATTATCAAAGCAGAAGGAAACCTATAGACTACCTTTATAGAAACGACGAGCAGAGCACTGCTCGTCGTTTCCGTTTGTTTCCACTTCGCAAATTTTCCCCTGCTGGACAGCTGTGTTAGTAAGATCGAAGATACTGTTGGAATTTGAGACATTTTTGTACCTGGAGAGCTGAAGAATGCAATTGCCATACACTTAAAAGATCTTGCAAAGTCTCTCGACTAATACTTCACACCATATAGACAAATCCTGCATAGGTGAGACAGCCTTTCCCGTTTAGTGATACGATAGCAAGCGTGAATGATGAATATCTTAATGAAATCATTGAACTTCAGCAGAGCCAGCCTCAACAGCAAATTCTTCAGAACAGCAACGTTGTCAACGTTTTTGCGTCAGCAATCCACATTATACTCTTTTATTACAAAGAAAGGCCTGAAGATACTCATGCCGTTTGTAACAACATACTTTGTGAGCAATCGTTTTCAAGGATGATCTACATAAAAACAATCAAAGCAAGCATTTTTTCGCGAAAGTTGCCAAGGTGAAGCCTCACATTTATGAATTTGCGTCTAAAATGCAACGGCAAAAGAGACATTAATTTGCAGCAAATACTGATTGAGTTATGTTTTTGTGTGAAATTCATGTTTTGTTGGTTTTGTTCTTTGAACACAGTGGTTTTTGGTTCCAATTAATGGATGGTTCATTTTGTGCACTAATAAAATATATACCTAAGAAATCATTTAAATTTTCCATTCACGAAGGGATTCGGTGGTGAAGTGATGAAGCCTGCAGGGTTCAGTCACTCTAAAAAGGTTAAGAACCAATGCTCTAGAAAGACGCTTTGGATGCGACAAAAAACTTTCGGGTGGCACCTACTATCTATGTTGTCGACAATTCTTTGAAGCAGAAAACAAAATCGTGTCACTCAACTTATAAAATGTAAAATCAATTCTTTAAAGTATTTGAAAATAAATTTTTGTGTGTGACAGGGAATCAAATGAAGTAAGTGAAGCAGAAGTTTCATCATTTTAATCCCTGATGCTTTCGCATAGTCAAATAAAACTCGACTCTCCGGATAGAATGGAGCAACTTGTTCATTTTATATATGGTTATGTTGTTCACTCACTTATAAAAAAATAGATTGCCAATGTTGCACAAATCTTTTAACTTCTAATGTGAACCTTCATTTTTCAATTGATGACATGGGACAATATCAAGAAATGGACTCATTCATAAACCAATCCATATGCTAATTAAGAGTCAAGTCAATGAGACTTAATAGAAGAGGCTTAAGAAGCCTAGTGATGTAGTTTACTTTTTTGGAGAACACCTTTATGTACTTTTAAACAAAATTTTCAAAAAAGAAGAAACTCTCTATACACTTTTATCCATGGATGCTCCAAGAAGTACCTTCATAGAGGCTTCAAAAATACTTTTATCTGATTATTGTAGTAAAAGCTGATTTTTTAAATTCTTTGTACGTTAATAATCATCCCCTTGTCGATTTTTTTAAAAATCAAATTGCATCAAAAAATGTAATATGTTTGCCAAAAACTTTATTTCAGATGCAAATAGCCTCCTTCATCTATCGAAAAAACGAACAAGTACTTTCAAAAAGTGTCGTACTTCTAAAATAATTTTAAAGTTGCATTTCTATTGAATTGTGGATTGGCTCCATCTTTATATTCTATATATGTAATGTTTTTAATATATATTTCTACTTAATAAATTAAGTAATTCATAAATAATCGATTTTATTTGGGAATTTCAAAGATATAATTTGTTACTTTTCATTGAGTAAATTATTTCTTGTCAACTCTGGTATAAATAATTGCACATATCGAAAGACGTACCTTCCATATTAATTTCAGTATTCCCAGATTAATGACTGACTTATTATCATTCAATAATGTTGCTACTAATAAAAAAATCAATAGCACGTAGGAGTTATGTAATACACATACTCGTTTTTAGCGTTCAAGTCTGATGTAAAAGTTAACATCTTTAAAGATGTCCTTGAATTTTTAGACACCTACGTTGCTGGGCAAAGACATTTTGGATGTCTTTGGCTGTTGGGGAGCAATATAATCTATGAATATTATGAATTTAAAAAGGAAAAGTTGTGTTATAAGGAAAAATAACTTATTGATGAAAACATTTAGTACATCTTTTATTTTTGTATTTTATTGGAATTATAAATAGAAAAAAAAACCTACTAAAAAAATTTTCCTCATTGCAAAAACAAAATGTTATAGAGAGTTATGCTTTTGAAAAAATAACCCTCGATACCTGGTTCATTTTTATAAATATTACAAAAAAAAATTCTTATAAGTTTTCCGTAAATTGAAAATAATCTATTGCTTATATATAAAACTGTTAAAGTCTAATATTTTGTCCTCAAAATGCATCTTTCTGTGGTATTTCTTCTTTAAAATTGAAAATTGGCGTTTGATGAAAAAAAAAAGACGAAAAAATAACAAAAAAAAATCAGAAAATGAGAAATATTTCAGTTAAACAACAATTTTATTATACAAATTTATATGCAAACGAATCTCCAGACAAATTTCAACAAACTATACTTCATCAACGAATCAAATATAGGATTGAATATCTATTTTTTTTTTTTTGCGCATAAAAAAAATGTAATTTTCTCTGATTTCTTTTTGCTCATAAATTTTTTGAGTTTGAATAAATTTATTCGCACACAAACCTTATTAAATGATGCTAACAAACTAACCTCTAATAAATAAAAAAAAACTCGTAAAAAGTTGACCATATTGAATACCTTTAAAGCTAACCCGTTGTACAATTTGAACTGGTCCTTCATAGTTAGTTTTTCAACATGTTCATGAACACATTTATACTTTTATTTAGTTTTTATCCGCACTTAAGTAATGCAATCGATAATAATGTGACACAAATTATTTCAACTGAGGAGCCTTCAATACCCAGAACAACTACGATTAATTATAATAATTCTTTATATGATGAAAAAGATTACACAAGGAACGAGTTCTCCACAGACGAGTCCATTTCAAACCTACTCTCAACTACAGTCAATACAAGCATTGTGGATGGAGAAGAAGATAAAAGTATAACTGAGGCCCCAATACTCTCCACAAGAACCAAACATGTATCTCTTCATGATTTATTAACTGAGGGTATGGAGGATAAGACTTTATATGTGAAGAATTCAAAAGGAGAAATTACTTCCTATTCTACAGCTAACAAAACAGATATAGAGTCTGTTCCTTTCTTCGCAAAGGCTGAATCCAGTGAATCACCTGTGTCATTTAATGAACCAACAGTAATATATCATTACGTAGAAATAAGAAAATTATCCGACTAACCACTTTGTTTCAGAATGGAGTCATTGTTAAAGAATTGAATAGAGAGAGGAGTTGCTGCCGTTATTTCTTTACAAATAACAAAACGTTTGTGTGCATCCCAAAAAAATGCTTGTGAACTAATTAACCAATATTATATCTAGTTACAAGCAATACATTCATCTAAAGGCAATATAAAAGTAATTGATATTTGAAGAGCAAAAAAAAAAAGGAAATCATTTTATGACACAAGTCAGGGGCCCGCAGGGAGCGGAAGCTATAGCCTTCATTATAGATTTGGGATAAAAAATTTAATAGGAAAACAGCCTTATGCATTTTTTTAGGATAAAAAAGATCATTTGATCAAATCCTTGGGCGAAGCGAAAATCTTTCATCGTTATAATTTTTCCAAAAAATCTTTAAAAAACCTTGTCAACAAAATTTTAGTTTGTCTAAAATCTATAAAATTCCATATTCAATTCCATGTTTACTTGATGAGTTAATACGGATATGTACTTATCTTTTCGTACCAGATCTGGTTTTTGAGAATTTTTGCTCAGAATTTTTTATTTTTTCCCTCTTAATAAGTTTGAATTTTTTTCTTTTTGAAAATATGAAGAATCAATAGTCTATATAAAAGTTATAGAATCTTTTTTCCATAATGTTATACTAATTTCAAATTGGGCTTGTTTTTTATATGCAGTCATCCAGTCTTAAGAAAATGCTATTTAAAGGTTAAACAACCCAAACAAAGGGTTATGTTTTAAAAGGAATAACGCCTAGGTTTTTCGAATGTTTTTACATTTAAAGGGACTTATTCGAAGCGTAGTTAGTTAATATTTTATTATCCAAAGAGTATTTGGTTCTAATAGGTCTAGTTTAGTTACAATATTGATTTTTTTTAATATTGTCAAAAGTAGCTAAATTATGTTTACCAATTAATATTTGAATACATTTTTCCCTTGTTTATGCAATATTTTAAAAATTTCAGTACTTAACTTCAAGAAATTTCTGCTTCAAATAAAATATATTCAAATAAATATTGCAGATTAGGTAGACCTTCTTGAACCAAATACTTTTTAGGAAATTAAATCCTAATTGTTTATGCTCCAAGTAAAATCCATAGGCGTAAAAAGAATTGAAACCCCGAGTTTTTATTTCTTTTTCAAACAAAGCCTTTAAAATCCCGTTGTTTTTTAACCTCTAATTTGCATTTTCTCAGGATCGGATGATCACACATCAAATATAAGTACATATTCAAGAATCAACACAACATATTAAAAAAGAATAAACATACTTTTTTGTGGATCATTAATTTATTCAAAAAAAAAAGTAAATTAATTATCTGTCTTTTCATTCCTAGTAATTTCAAGTAAATTCATTCCCTTTTCAAAATTCAATCTCAAACATTTCATTCTCATTTTGAAGAGGAGGAATATTTAATGACGCCGGTCAGTTTATGTTTCTAAACTAGTAAGTAGTTTTTGTTTAGCACTGTACAAGGAGGGCTGGGTAAAGGCAGTCAGCACTGATGATGACTAGTGATGGATGGGAGACGGATGTTATTTATGGTGTTTATATATTAGAATGACGTCATCATAAGTCATTTTTCATAATGCCAGCATGTTGTTGTGTACCAATTGTCGCAGTTGATATAGATTTCTACTAAAGGACACTAATGTGTCTTTACTCTCATTCCCTCATGATGAACGCTGAAAAGGGGCCTGGCTTTGAGCGATTCCTAGGTTTTCATTTTTAAGACAATGATTTTGTTTCAATTCAACAATTTATACCATATAGTTTTTTATGTTATTTTTTTTGTTAGATAAAAAACCAGCCCAAAAAGTATAAAAATTAGAGATGGGGATGCCGTAAGAGTTTGTAGATTAAATTTGGAAAATTTGTTATTATTTATGTGTTGACTGAGGAAAAATTGAAGTGTCCATAAAAAAGTCATTTCATTTTGATCTTTTTTCTGAAAGGCCATTTAAAATAATATTTACTTCTAAAAAGAGAATAATTAAATGAAATATGGACTCAATTTAATAAAAATAGCCATAAGAAGGCTTGGCCCTTTCTAACAAAAAAGTTCATTTTAAAGATAGAAAAAAGCATTTTTCTATTTAAAAAAAAAACCTCATTCGATAAACATTTCTAAAAAAAAAAAATAGGTCGAAAGACCACTCCAAAATTTATTTTTTTCCTCTCATTTCATGTTACCTCAGAAAAAATGGGATTGTCTTTACATATTTGAGCCGAAAAAATGGAATATGAGTCGAGAAAATTGGGAGGAGAAAAATCGTAGAGACGTCCACCTATTAATATTTTTTTTTTTTATTATTAGAAACAACAATGATAATAATCTTGAATGATATAATATATTTAATACTACAATAATACTACGATGGAAATATAATTGAATCAAAGTTTTCCTTTTCTTGTAAGATACAAAATAATTTGTGTAATGAATACAAATCCATAGTGAAGAAATTCATAATATATGGAAAGCCTTTACGTAATATTATATTGAATGATACCAGCTTATAATTATATGTGTCTCCTTAAAAATGCTCTCCTGATGCCAATCATCAATGATGACAATCCAGTGTAGAATTGGCATGTTAAAAAAAGAAGCTGAAAATCACCGTGGTAACCCTGACAATTTGAAGAATGTTTAGGAGGAGAGAAAGAATACTGCTTATGACATTTCATTGGATCAGCTCCAATCAGGAAGGCGAAAATGATATAAACAAAGGAATTGGATAGAATTACTACGATGTCGATCCCCAATTATACTCTGAGTCCGCCAAGGACTTACAATTATAACTCCACTGTTATTGTTTTGTTTAAACCAGCAGGAACAGGGCCCTTTTTTGTAGAAAATGGTGTGTTTCTCAGAAGATGGACAATTTTGGGAACGACCAATTTGTCCCAGATACGGAGTTTTTCTAATTTTGTAATATTCAGCAAAATATATCTGTTGACTTCCTTAGTCACTGTCTCCAAAAAAAGTTCTTAATTCTCTTTAATGGCATGTTCTTGGGATATCAAAGAGACCACAACGCCATGGGGAGTACTTGAGGATGCGTGCCGAAAGTTGGGAAATTAGGTTTCAACCTTGTTTTTTAGAGAGGTGACTAATTCTGTTTTAGTTATGTTTAATTTCAATCCTGATGTTCCTTCAAATTCAGCAAGTTTATCTATAACAGATCATCTTAGCGAGATTTGTATGTCAGTTTGTGATCTTGTTTTAAAAATTGGGAGATCATCTGCATAAAAAATAGTCTTAAATGATATATCGTTAATTTTTAGGCCTTTCACGAGATGTTTCGAATGGATTCTGCAATAGATATCGTTAATGGTAATCAGAAACAACAAAGAAGCAAGAGGATTGCCACGTTGGCATCTCCTTTCTATGATATCATATTCATGAATGTAGGAGGAAGACCACTTATATGTTCACTAGTCAGGAACTAAATAATAATGACAACCGTTAAGGAAGAGAAAATTCATTCATATATTAACAATTACAAATTAACAGGGCAGCTAAAAAACACAAAAGTATATAGAAATTGACAGCTAATGGAATAATAGATGGTGCAAAAATGTTTTGGGATACTTTAGGATCTAGGGACCTTAGCTTTGCAATTATCACATTTTTATCAGAACTAAATAACCTTTACCAGTGCTTTGATTAATTATTCCGTTCGATTTCTGACAAAGAAACTCAACATTTTTTTTTGTACTCCAATGGTATCATCAATCATCCTATACCAAAAATGTAGCCTAAAATGCTCTGACTAAAATTAAACATTAAACTTGTTTACCCTGGTTCACTGTAAAATGATTGCAGTAGAAAGGTTGAAAACAAAATGATTGTGGTAATATCATCATTTTCATTTTGATTGTGAGAAAAAATGGTTGTGAAGCAAAATCATCGTGAGCAAGATAATTGTGAGTAATATTATTGCAAGACAGTATTATTGAGTGCAATTTGATTGTAATTTTATATTATATTCGAACAATATGAATGTGAACTCCTGTGGGGCTTCAAGACAGTTTAAATTAAACCGCCGCTGCTCCTCTGAGGATCAAGGACTCCTTCTAATACTCCATAATCCACCCACAGCCCTCAAGTTGGACAGGTAAACAGCTTGGCTCCAAGGCAGGTTATTTTCCTTCGCTGAGGCTTCCCTGAGCATCATAGAAACATGAAAGCCGTTTTGTCTTGTTGTTAGAGAGGAGACTTATGTACTCCACCAGAAAACTCAGAATACCCTTTCAGGTTTTCTGAGTTTCTGAGTTTTCTGTGCGCACAGTATAGTTATGAAAATGTTGTTTTATTTTAAATATGATGTCAACATCCAGTGTGTCTACTCCATGGTGAAAACAATTGTTGCTGGACAGCCTACACAAATTAAAGATTTGTTCTGCAAGGACTTTTTTAAGTTGGCAAAAACATTCCTCCCATCCTCAAGACGCCAAATTCTCCCAAAGTTGGCCTTGACGTCGTTTCCTTTAATTGCAATACATTTCGAAAATATCCCTTTCTTCTCCAGTGTTTCTCGGATGTATTATGTAATGATGTCAGCTGATTAATTTGCAGTGCTTTTCAATTCAATTGATTTGCTCTGCAGAACACCATTCTTCCAATAAAAATATTGAATGAACGGAGGGAATATTTTCTCAGCTACAAGATTGCTGCCATCAATAGACACGCCAAAGTACAGAATTTCTTCGAGTACTTTCAGAGTAACTTTGACCGAATGTTGGGCTATCACGACATGAAGAATAGCTTCTATCTTGGTGCGAGCACTTGTGATCTTTGGATATGTCACAGAATTCGGGAAAATCTTTCTTAGCAAACCAAATGTGCAATCCATTGATCTATAGCTGTTGAGATGGTTTATTGAGTGAAAAGTGAGGGGGCCCTCTGCAGCCGAAACAGAAGTGTCGTTTTTACTCACAAAAAAGGATGTCACTTAACTCGACTGGCTCTCTTCTCTTGCTGCAGTTTTGTGTTTAGCAGAGTGTACGCGATCTTCCAAATCGCTGCTACCTTCATTTTCCACTGACACGCAAGTGCCTTCTCTGCATGATCTGTACCAGCTAACGAAGCATCATGGCCGATCGAAAGCAAAAGTTGTTTTAGTTCATCAATGAAATTACATTTATATGAATATTCAACGACTTGAATATGACTTGAGATTCGATGTGGACATACAGTATAAGGATATTTTCCCTACTCTGATTAATGCTGTGTTGTAAGCTGCAGGAGTGGAGGCTATGAATTAAAGATATATGAAATAAGGATGAGATACCTACTACAGTTGAGAACAGGTCCAGCAGGGATTTTTTCTTTTTTTTTTCCAGTTTTAAATGATTTTTTCTCGACGGATTTTTTCGGTCCAGAGCGTTGTCTCAGACTGTGGACCTATTTTTTTCAGTCTCAATTTATGCACCAATCTTTTTTGGTATTAACCTATGGACGGATTTTTTTCGTCTCTTTTATTATGAAAGACCAAATTTATTTTTTCTATATCAACCGTCAAAAAAATCTCAAAAGTACACAATATGTTCTAGAGCAAATACTTTATACATAGAAGAGACGACAGGATTAAAATTCATCCGTGCTAACTCTGTTTAAACATTGTATGACCTCATTGTACTTGAATATACATTAATGTCATGTTATAAACAATTTATCTATGAAATTGGTTAAGACCGTTTTTTTGGGAGCAAACTTTTTCTTTGGGCCGATCTTGACCGAATTTTTCTGAGACCAATGCAGACTGAGCATTTTTATTAACCCGAACTAATTCAGTCCAACAAAAAATGTAACGGTCTCAGACTGGTCTTAGACTTCCAGACCCAACCCAAACACTATTATCAACAAGAGTTTAAGTGTGAACTCATTTCATTTACAAATAAGGACTTTGAATACAGCCTATCGGATAACAAATCCTCCTATTCTACATGTCATGGCCTATTAAAAAAGAAGCAAATTAAAAAATGATCTATTTCCATCACCGCAACACACTCCTTAATCTTGAGAACGGTGAAATACGAATTGGGCACCTTCTGAAGCAAGATGCAGTAAATAATTGGAATGATTAAATGAACAAATAGACGTGTTTCACTCCTCCAATCAACTCAACAATTTGCTTTTTACTCTTATCAAAATCATAAGAAGCATCCAGCTTCAAAGTTTGTACATATTGCGAGGTCAAATAAAATTAAACTGCTGTATCTTGTTATGTATAATTGTCAAAAATCTTTCTTATTGGTGATCGTTTTTTTTTTTTTTGGCTCTAAACCTTACAATATCTTTTTAAAAAAAGGGTGCAAAGATATGGCAAAAAACTACTTTTTTTTTTTGTTTTAAATAACTAGTATGAGCCTGCCCGTTCCACGGACGTACTGGCCGGAGACGCATTTGGACACAAAGTGCAGGTGGTCAAATAATTTAAAATTCAAAAAAATCATGTTAGTCATAACTTATGTTTGTCTATTTGATTCAAATATTAAAGTACCTAATTTATTCCAGAACAATAATTAAAAAACCCAAGTACAAAAAAAACAAAAATTGGTAATTGATAAAAAAAAGGTTATGTTCTTCAGAATTACTCCTAAACAAGTATTGTTTACGGCAATACTCCCAGAGTTACGCATGCTTAAAAGACAAACCCCCAAATTGCAAAGATACCGAATAATCAGTAACAGTAAACAATCAACAGATAGCTACGTAACAATCCTCTCAATATGTAGATAAACCGAGTTTATGATTAATATTTTTTTTGATTTTTTGAATCACAAATAAAAAGTTTTTTATAATAATCTATGTAAATTAACCCCTGTTGAATACCATGTCAATAAACTAACCTACCCCTAACTTGCCTAAAGTAAAGATCGCTTAATATATGCACCAACAACATAACAACTTAAAATTACTTTACCTCCAAATAATTTAATATCCTGCGTAATACCCAATGCTTATGGGCCATAGGTACTTCAAAGTATTAGTTATAGAATGTCACTATTTGTCTTTATCGAACATATTAAATTCTCATAAGTGTTCATTTGAATTGCAGCAATCCAAGACGAATTAAGTGGCTCCTGCAATTTCCCTTCATTTACTACTTACAAAATTATAGAACAGATTGAATTCTCATAAGTGTTTATCCAAGATGAATTAACTGGCTAATGCAACTCCCCTCCCCTACTAATTTTTAATAGTAGATGGAGCTAGAATAAACAATAACGGTTACAAGGTAGCAAAAACGAATATTTTGTATATATAAGAATATATCATTTGTTAGTCAAAAAAATAATTTTTATAAATTAAAAAAAACAATTTTAAGGCCACCATGGCCTTGAAGGCCAAGGAAATTGTTACCATACCTGTTTGGGAGACTTAAAAACACATAAATTCGGGTTTAATATATAGCTAGACAAAGACTAATAGATACAATGGAGCTTGTTTTTGAGTCCTCTGTGTGTAGTAAAATTATATGATGATTTTTAAATTGTTTGATTTAATGGCTTAGAAAAACGTCTAATTTCATTGTTAATAGCTATGGTTCACTGTTAAAGTGGAAAAATAGGAAACGTAAGGGACAAAGTGATCCTGAAGCAAATAGAAGAGTGAATAAACTGACAAATGTACCTTGAATTCATTGTCCAAAAATTATTGTATTTAATATTATAATTGTATATTATGATATTGTTGCAAGTAAATGTGCATTTCATTTGTATATACAGGGTGAAATATTATTCTTACTGCCTAATTTCTTTTCTGTGAGGCCGTTTGAAAAAACAAATCAATATGCATTTTTTGTCAAAAACTGGAGTCTTGAATGTATTATTATTATTGGTTTTTATTAGTTTATATAATTTTAATAAATTATTTTCTACAATTTGTTTTATTGAAGTCATATATTTGTTCTAAGAATATAATCTCCATCTATATCAAATTACTTCCCTTTTTTCTCTGGCTTGTCTCCAAATAATGCCAAATATCAACAATTATACATTAAAGATTTCCCCACAGCAAATACGAGGTTGTGTAATTTAAATATCCCTACTTCGTTCTTCTTTATTATAAGTATCTTAAATTTATTTAATTGAATACCCAAATTTTTTTAAACCAACTTTTGTACTTCAATTATGTCATATGTAGGTAAAGTATTCAGAAATAGTTTTATTTTTGCATGGGCATCTCATACCTATATAAATATAGTAGGTTGGGCAGATACCACGTATAAAAATATTTAAAAAATTGGACATATTTTTATAACTTTTAAGTTTTTTATACTATGAACATATTAGATAATCAAATTAATTGTTGGTGTTGTATTTTTTGAAGCATTTGATATATAATGGAACATTGCATTTGCAATACTGTTATAAAGGCCTTGATTTGCAGTCAGGTAATTTGAATGCTTATATCCACCATCCATGTAAAAATTGGTCAACACCATTTCTTTGGTCGAATATGAATTCTATAGTTATTGCTACCTTGATCCATCCTATCTATGATTTGAAAATCTCAGAGATTCTGGGACTATTGTGTTAATATTAGTGTCAGCCATGAAAAAATTAAATCTTTCATAAGGACTTAATTATGATCTATTGATTTCAAGATGTACAGTGTTTCATTTGTCATGCACAACGGTTGATTGGAATTGGAACAATTTTCTCCATGATAATTTAGAGATTTAGGGATTTAACCTTTTTTGTATTAACTATGGATGTTCAGTGGATTTTGTTCACCTCTCGAGTTTTTAAGTACTTCCTAAAAAGGAAAATAAAAAGTAATGACGTCATTTTATTTAGAAATGTGACGTACACATGATTCTATTCCATAATTATTATTACTAATAAATAAATTTATACTATGATAAAATTATGAAATCAACTACGGGGACTACTTTTCGAATTTTGAGGAGTGAGAAACATGAGAAATTGAGCGAAGATGAGGTTCGTTTCAACAAAATGTGGGATGCATTGCAGTCTCTCGTATCGGAAGGTACATATTCTGGAGAATTCGATCCCCGGATAGGACCTGTAAGTACTTTACTTTTTACTCAAATTGACTGAAATTGTAGTTACCTCTGACTGTTTATTATGTATGAATATTCGATATTTGTCTATTGATGATTTTCCATAAATTCTTGGATAGTTTCTTCGTCGACTTGAGGGTCTTCTTTTTAAAATCGGGCAAAATTCTGAAAATATAGAAGAGTATGAAGCTAAATTAAAATCCTTAAATAATTTCGTGGATGAGGACAAACTCTTTGATTTCGATTATGATCTTCCACGTGAGCGAAAACGCTCTGCAAAGTCCCCATCCAACGCTAAGCAAAATAATCGTCTCATCATTCCTCCTCCTCCTTTGGCAAACTTGGACAACGACAGTGTACAGAAAGAGATCTTTCGAAAGACAATAGAGCGATATAGGGCACAAGACAGAAAAGAGTTGTTTGAATCCAATAAAGGAGGTACTATTCTACTCTAATAGCATCATTTATTACCAATTTTATAATATACATATCTTAGAGTCTTCACGTCTTCGAAAAAGAAGGGATGAACAATCCGCACAGTCTTTAATTCATGATCAGGATGTAGCTCAGGAAGAGATTGCTGAACAAATGTTGAGTTTGACCAAGTCCTTGAAGGAGCAAACTGAGGCAGCGAATCGAATGATTCATCGGGATATTTCCAGTCTGGAAGGGACTCGACGCACAGCTGATGAAAACATTGATAAACTAGCCGTTGAAAGTGATAGACTACAGGAACATCGAAGCACCTTCAATTGTAGATGCTGGATTTGGATACTTATGTTTATTGTCGTTATGACGTTTTTAAGTAAGATTAAAAGTTAAATTAGTATTTTTTGCAGTATTTGTATTTGCGTTTGTCTATTTCAGAAATGTTGGTCATAATGAAGTTATTTAAAAAGCCAACATAGATCATTCAGTCTCCTTAGAATACGTCATCTACTGAAATTGTGTTAATGTATGGATTAAATGGACATGTAGTGGCTTCTGGCTTTGTGATTCTTTAAAAATTATATCATGTTTCGACACAATGTATTTTATTTTGTTTATTCTCTTAATTAATAAATTTTAACTCTTCAGTTCACTATCGAGATTACTTCTTTAATTGTTTTGGGGCTCAAAGGAAATGTCAACATAATTGTTTTAGTGAAAATCGATCAATAAGCTAAATTATATAAACACGTTATTTATTCGTTGGATGGAAGCTCCGCTGTTTATAATTTAATTTGGAAGATAAATTCGATATTTTATTTTACGTTAATTAAGAAATTTGGTGTGAGCACAATTCAATATACAAGTGTGAACATCGAATATATTGCTATTGGCTAAGAAAAATTGTGTTTTTTAAGGTCTAAAATATTATAGAAAAAATATTATAGAAAAAATATCATAGCTACATACGGACTAGTAATATTATGGAGCATAGTGTCTTTAAAAAACTGAAGATCCTTTCTTATGAAATAAAATAGGTAGAAAAATAAAACGTTGACTCTAATTATTTTTTATCCCAGCCAGTTTTTATACGGAAATATCATATTTAAAGTAAATTCAATTATAATGTCAGCTTAATTCTAGATGTTTATAACTCTTCAGTGTATCCAATTTAGCTCTGAAATGTTAGACTATATGAGTAGTTCTCATTTCATTCAATCCGTGATATCAAGGGGTGGTTCAATTTCTTATTAAATTACCCATATTATGTAAGTTGTAACTTCTTTACATATTTAACTGATTGAGAGCCCGTTCCTCCAGAACTGAAGTAGCTTTTAATATTTATTTTTTGCAGTGATATATTAATTGACTAAGTTACAAAAGAAGATTGTGTTTCTGGGATTCCTCAAAATGTCTAATACATAAAGTAATTGTAATTGTTCATTCAAAAAACAGTAATTTCATAGAGGTGGAAAAATTCCTTACAATGTAAGTCCAAGTCGAGTTTGAAGTTATAAACATTTTCGTCTATTCTACAGATTTCTTTTGAGTTAATTATTTTAATATACGGTTGATACTGTTCTAGCTAAAGTATAGATTTACAGTTAATACAATTGTAATTGATTGTCATATCAAGTTGAGTCACAAGTCTTCAAAATATGGATTCTAGTACAATTTTCCACCTCTGCTCTTAAGTCACATCCTTGGGAAACGGGATAACAAGATATAATTAATATCCAAAAAGATGGGATTCAATATTTATTCAGGCAATTTTTCAATTGGAAATTATTCGCCATATTGTAAAAATGAAGTAAAGGAACAACATTGCTAATGCTTCAAAATAATAAAACTATATTACCTTTGAATTGATTAATATATAAATTACTTTTTACACTACTAACAAAGTTATATTTTCTAACGCTAATAATCAATCCATTATATGTTATTTGGCCTTGTTAGGTTAAGATGTATTTTAAGGAGTATTTATCAAAAGGTAGGCCAAAGAGTACTGATAAAAAATGTCAACTATCTTTAACTTTCATTTTGGCTACAATTATGTAAACTATTTCATCCTCAATTTAAAAGATAGAAGGAAAAAAACATAAAATACATTCTGTTTAAAATCCTAATAAACAAACTATGCTTCCTATAAATACATATATGTAAAAGTGCCCTATTTCTGAGCACATAATCTCATTATGAAATGTTCTACATTTACATGATTTGATGCTCAATAGAAATAAATTAGGAAAGTTGGGTTTAAGTTCAAGATAATAGATGATCATACAATCACTAAAAATAACAAGACAGTCTCTTAGACCACTTTACGTGGCAAAAAAAAAACCATTCCCTTCACATAATTAAAACGTAGTAATTATTTATCTCTGCATTACTCTGAAATAAAATTATCATAGTTGGAGCGTGGATATTGAATTTATTGGTGCCATATAGGATATAAAGGGTAAATCAGAATACTCGATTAAATACTGAAGGAATTTCAAACGTAAAACAAAGAATTAGAAGAGTAGATTAAAGTTCCTCCATCTCGTGATCTGATTCAACGACTTCTTCCAAAATCTTTTTGGTCAGTTTGGGCTGGATCTTAAGCTTCTCTGTAGAAGCAAGGCCGAGCTCAGTATTTTCTTCAGTATCATCAATATCCATTTCCTTGGCCGGTCTCTTGAGACCTGCAGCTGGAGAACGAATAAGAGCCATATCCCTTTGAACTTCCTTCACGTCTTTTTCATCTTGGATCTTTTTAGCCCTTTTCATACGGTCGTAAATGTATTTAGCTTGTCTTTTATTCTTAATTTCCTCAACTCGCTTCATTGCAGTAACTAAAAAAAAAGATTTAAGTTATTTCGGTTCACTTCTCATCAAATGTCTCCTCCTCGAAACTTACTCGTATTTTCCCAAAGAGCACGGTCATACTTGACAGGCTCGTTCCTCCTTCGCTCAAACTCGAAAGAAGGATCAACACCAAGCTCCTTTCCAGATGCTTTACGGAAGGCTTTGGTCCATTTGGCCTTACGTGGATTCTTCTTTTTCTTGAAGTTCTTGTGACATTTGGAACGACAAAATATGAACTCCTTGCAGTCATTACGAATAAACAGTATTCCCTTTCCAGGATAACGCGGAGAACCGCAGAAATAGCACTTTTCCACCCTCATTCCGTGACGGAGAGGTTTGTTATTCTTCTCACTTTAAAAGAATGAGCTCACGGTAGGAAAAGGAAATCTCATACAAAATACCAGGTTACCAAATGAAATACTCCTTCTCCTTTTCTACACTACCATTGTTTCTTAGTAATTTCTTATGGCAAAACTGTTTTTCTCCCTTATAATATTTTCTATTCTTTAGTAGCACTTGCACATAATAATACTCCAATATTATTTAATTGCGTATTTAATCAATACTATTTATATATTTCTAGATGTAAAGCTATTTCATGGTCTTATTTTAAAATATTCTTATTATAATATTTTCGGTCAGTAAGGTGAAATTATGGATAATAATTTGTTATTCTTATGTCATTTACAGAAGAGCTAATCGTAGCTTTATAAGTTAAAATTATAAATAAAGTTAATTATGAATTTTCCCTCTTCAGTTTCCCACTCTTCTAAATTTCTCCTCTATAGAGCATTTTTACTAACATCATAAATTATAACATAACTGAAGGAAACGCCATTTTGGGGCAACTTAAAGTTGATATTTTGGCTACATAAAGTGAGAAATTTCTAAAAAATCTTGATTGAACTCTATAAAGTAGCTTTAAGATTTAAAAAAAACACTTAATTTATACTGTGAATATTTTTGACATTAATGATAAACAGTCTCATAATTATATATTGATCTAAAATTATCCGGTTATCCAATCAATAATATATTTTATCTTAGCAAAAGTTATAACGCAATTTTTAATGCGTGTTATTCAAAGGCATGTACAGGGTGCGGTTTTACAATTAATAATTTTTTAAACCGGTTTTTCTTGGAAACCCTTAGTCGTACAGCTTTAAAAACCAGTTTATCAGATTCAGTGTTTTATGTTAAAGTAAATCTTAGGAATCTTAAGAATATTTTGATATCGGCTGCCGCAAAATAAACTACTTTAACCCTGAGGATTCCCCAACCACAAGACTCATCGTAGAATTATGCCGCCGAGTTAATTAAATATTTTTCATCAATATCAATTCGGTATGAAAGTACTCTTAGGGTAATTATATCGGTGAATTTATTTGTGCAGTTATAATATTTTTATTTTGTAACATTTGTCTATAGTTTTCTATTTGTACATAGTTCAATTTTATATTTTGCATTGGCTATGGATGGTTACATTTGTTAATTATTTATTATATTATTAGTAGTATCTATATTTTCTCAGAAAAATAATAAATTTATAAGATAATTAATATATTCCGCTTTGTGTAACAGTATAATATTGAATATATGAATAATGAATTGGCTAATATTTTGCAAGGACTCCAAATTGATTCGGATTGGCCCTGTTCGATTGCATGGTTGATCAAAATACCATATAAATAAAATTTAAATACAAGAAGCAAGAGTAGGGAGAAGCCTTAACTGGCTTTGCCTGAGGCCCACAAATGAGTAACTGAATCCAACTAACTCGAAGATTAAGCTATAAAATCGACTAGAATTATGTACTCAAAGACTTGCAACTGCGAATTATAGTTTAAGTCAAATTATTTGAATTTAATATTGCAATAATAAATCCTCCACGGCCTGCTATGTTCATTCATCAAGCTGTGTATGCTACTGGGCCTTATAAACATATATCTCTTTCTAAGTTTATTAAATAATTATTGGTGGGCAACTTCTCAAATATATGACTGTTCGATTTCATGTTGTTTTTGAGCTTCATTAAATTAATTACCTTGGATTGGAGTTCACGATGAAAATCTATATATAAGTGTAAATACTAAATTATATATAATACCTTCCTCAAAAATAGAACAAACAAAGTAGGTATGTTAAAAAATGCCGATTTACGGAGAGAAAAAAACTTGCCGGAGGTGTGCACGGAAGTTTAGAAGTGTTTTGGGGATCTCCATAGAAATACTGGATTTTCATTACTTAAATGGGGGAAATCAAATTCATTCATTTATATTTAATGTAGATAAATTCTTAATATTTCACACATTCTAAATTTTTTTCAATACATTGCTTCGTTTAATTTCACCATTTTTGGAAAATATCTTAAAATCTTAAGATAGTCTCAAAAAATAAAAATGGTATTTAATGGATCACATATAAGTTACAAATATGTTTATGTAGTATCTTGTAAAGTTTTCATTTAATCCGACATTGGCACCTTTAACTTTTATAACTTGATATTATGAAAGTACTTTGTCTTAATTTTTAACCTCTCTTTTTTTCATTTATTGTCTGGGGAGCGTGGGAAGATATTCGTACACTCTAATTTCCTACACCAAAATCTGTGATTTGATTTAATAAAATATGATATTTCAATAAAACACCACAACTTTCTTAATCATCAAGAGAATTGAATTAAATTTTCAGGAATTACAGAGTACAGTATTGTGCAAAAGTTGATATTTTTAAATACCTACAATTGAGTTGTATAATTAATATGAAATTCGAGTATATGAATATATTCCCACGCTCTCCAGAAAATGAGTGATAGATGATAGATTGAAAAAAAGGAGATGTTAAAAATTGAGACAAAGTACTTTCATATTGCGCAGTAATTAAGATTAAAGGGGCTAATATCGGGTTAAAAATTATGTACTTCGCATCGACAAATTTAATAAAAACTTTGTAACATAATAGATAAATTACTTAATTAACGTCCATTATACATTTTATTTGATCCATTACAACTTATTTGTGATTTTGAAGGCTATCTTGACATGACTTATTCTCCAGTTAATAGTGCAATTAAACGAAGCAACGGACTAAAAAAAGACTAAATAAACTATATTTTAGTCACCATCAAAGATAATAATTATAATTATACTTATAATCAAGAAAAAAAGATGCAGTAATTTTAGTAAAAAAGCTACCCCTTATGGGCAATAAGAAAATGAACGTCAAAATGAACGCCGTTCATATTTTTCCCCCTTTATCGTTCATTTTTAATCCGTTCGTCCTTCATCCGTTCAAAAAATTTCGTGGAACCTCTCACCAAAAATAAATAGAATTAGGCCCAAAACTATTTGGTAGTTAGCCCTTCTTCCAACCATGAGATCATTATTTAATAATAGTTGATAATTGTTATGTATTTCATATTTCCTTCCTTGTTTTTATCTTCTTGTATATTCGTTTATGTATTAAAGTACTATGTTTTACGTATTATAAATAGTCTCGTATTTTGTAAATATATTAGAGTATAGTTAGAATACACATGATCTTATAATAAGTGTAGTCTTATTCCTCCACGCCATTTCTTCTTCTCATTTGTCTCTCGGTCATCCTGGATCTCTCTTACTATAAATAAGATTGTGTCTCTCCCTCGTCAAGACGCTACAATAATTGATCAGAGCTTTATAAGAGTTATTTCGTATCTAAGCAATCAATGTTCAGAACACAGATTAGAGAAAAAGAACAAGAAACATCGACAGTTAACAAGAACATACAATGTACATTTTTGTGTTTTTGAGGTAAAGCCGAGCAGAATAACTACATGATGCAACTGTTTATGCAGATATCGATCCAACCACTAGAATAAAAATTTAAAGAGATCCTACGTTCGATATAAATAATACTTTTTTAATAACTTGGATCAAGTATTGAGCAATGCTATAAGTTTTTAAGATCCGAAAAACTTCTAATCATTTTTATGATATCCGAAGCCAGTTTGGATCTCGGATCTTTTCGAGTAATACAAGTTTTATACCGTACCTGAGTACTTTGGATCCGGGTTCAAAAACCGTACTATCTCTACTCGTGAAATTTCCCGTTTGAGGTACTACCAATGGCGTAACTTTGTCATTTTTCCTCGTGATGTAAGGAATTTTTACTTTTCTTTACAAAAGTCACCTCTTTAATTTATAGAGGTGACGTAGTTGGTTATAAATAAACTTAGGAAAAGAGCACTAAAATTTTGAAAAATGTAATTTGTAGTTTGGCAAAAAAGTATTTCTCTTTTGTTGCAAGACGCAAGGGTATTATAAAATAGTTAATGTTAAGCCAAACTTATCCTTCTTCTAGTTTTCTATGGTCGGAATCTGGCTCCCTCACTTATCCGACCAAGCAATCATAACCCTGATTGCATCATATACATAGTTTCACCTCCAAAAAGAGACCCTAGTGAAAGAGGGTCTTTTCAGGTGGATCTTCCCTCGAAAAAGATCATCAAAGAATCATCAAAAGCTTTTGTGTAATCTAACTCAACTCAAATTTTTCTCTATGTATTTCATACTATTTTAGACAGATGAACAATTTTGACACAAAGAAGGGCAGAATGAACTCATTATACCACTACTAAACGTGGACATTTCGAGTTTATTTTTATTTTTTAAGAACAAATATTAAACTCTTGGATACTAAAGATAGTGTAGTGTTAATAATTACACATTGTAACATTATAAGCCTTCACGAATTCACCCTTTTAATTGAGTTAACAAGGTATATTCTGCGAAGGGAAATAAAAATTACATACTTCATAAAGTAAAACGATGGAGTAACATTATTTGTGGTATTATAAAAAGTAACTTAAGTCCACTATATCTATAATTTATTATAGATATCTCTGCATAAGATAACAGATGTGTTTCCTCACTTGGGTTATAGCTTTACTCATAACTAATATTAAGTTATTTACCATTTAAATATTGTTATGTTCAACGCCACCTTCTCGAGATTAGCTACGAAATACAGATTTCATAATAGAGCCCCTTTCAATAAATAGCCCTTTCTTTATTATTATGTATTTTGTATCAAAATATTATAGGCAGAAAATGCCCTCCATCTATGCTCAAGACTATATATAGAGATCGAGAACATGAAAAATGATTTGGGAATTTAAAAATTTGTTACTTTTCTTTTTCTTTTATGATATCCCAGTATATTTGATGTAGGTCTTATAAACGAGGCAGATATTAATTTAAACCTTGGGACTACAGAGACAAGACTTAGAATGATTTCGATAGCTACATAATTCCACTTTTAATATTATTTAAATTATGTAGTCTTCAAAATATTTACATCGAGTAGAATAATTAATTATAATCACTTATCAGCATACAATACCAATGTGAAATATGTCCTCATCCAAATCACCACTCTAAACCTCATGGTTATACTTAAGGATGTTACAATAGTCGATCATATATTGTTAAAAGAGATAAGTTGTTTTATCTGAGAGATATCAGTGCTTATATAAGTCATTGTCCGATATTTTTTGGGCGTTCGGAGTAAGTGGACTCGAGGGAATGTAGCCTTCCTACAAAATAAAGGAATTTTGCTTTTTATTTAAAAATTTCATATTTGAAATTTAATTTTGATTTGAATGAATTTTCTATTCTTCAGCTGTTGCCATTGTTGTTTAACTAACTTTTCATGAAAACCTAATAGAATATTAATTAGTACTCATGACATCATTTGGGATTTGTTGCAGAATTATAATTGTAAGTCCTTATTAAACTCAGAGTGGAATCAACGTCAGCGTAATTTTGGCCAATGTCCTTGTTAATTTCCTTCTCTCCCTCCTCCCTTGTCACAGCCGATTGTAGCTGATTTAATACAACATCATGACAGCTAAGCTGTTCTCCTTCAATACATGTTAATTTTCAGTTTCCTTGATTAAACATCCCCCAAAAAACACACGATTTTCATCACCATATTGGTTTTATAATGATCTCTTCCAGCAGATATGTTGTCTATCAAACTTCCTAACATATTCTTTTCTTTTTGATTTACACTCATGAGGAGTTAAACAATTTTCACATTACTGGTTATGTAAATAGTTGAATAAAATATAGGCTTCCATGGAATTTTTAAACGTGGAAACTTTTGAGGGGAATTAATAGGTATTTTGAGGAAATAAAGTGAATTTTCGACTAAAAAAAGTGTTCAATTGAGGAATATCTTAGTTGAAGACTGGAGACAAAAATATTTTAAGTGAAAAATAAAAATTCTTAATGTAGCAGTAGATCAACAGACAAGTTAATTTACAAAATATAGGAAATTTGACTAAAAAGTTGCAGTATTAAATATTATCTGGCCGATATGATTGAAAGTTCGTTATATGGGGATGGAATGGAATTCTTACTGGATTCTTACTCAGAGTTTCAAATAGGAACAGCCATAAATATTGTAAAAATCACATTTAATGTCATTTTGATTCATTGACGTTACCCTTAATATATAAAAAATATCTTGGTAGGGCCGTGTAAAGGGAATTCATGAATAAACTATTAAGAAATATATTTTGTCAGAAGTAAATCCAACATAGCAAAAGTTGACCCATTAAATTAGGGGGTGGGGTGGGGTAATTACATCTATTGAAGAAAATAAAGACCCCTCCTCCCTCTTCTGCGTTCCAAGTCGTGTTTGATCAGGGGAGCACCAAAAAATAAAGAATAATTCGGCGGAAGTTTTAATTGAAATAACTGAAGTAAGAAAATAAATTTTATTCTAGAATGATGATTATTAAAATATATTTGTGATGGAGGACAGAGATCATCAGCCTGCTCAGAAGCTCGAATGGTTAGGGTATGCATATTCTAAAATATTGTCATTTAAATGTATACGACATATTTCAAAATCACATAACCTACTCGCTTATTTGAAAATTCCAAATACAAAGTTTTCATTGCAATTTTTCGAAACTTTCCGCCCCTTTGCAACTCTAAAGTCGGGTTACTAAATCTATTGTGCATGTATACGTATAATGGAATATATATACACACAATAGGGCTGGGACAGTACACTTAACCCACGGTTTCGTACACCCTTCACGGTATGTCGTTCCGTGTCGTGTAATAATAAAATGTTTATTTCCATCAAATTAGTGTTGTTTTTCAAGTTTTTTTTTAGATATTTTATTCTATAATAATTATTTTTCTGTACAAATGAATTATTCTTGAATATATACTAAACTTCTCTAAAAACTAAGGTTGATATAAAATGCACATAGGTAATATAATACTATTATTTATGAATTCGTAACTTTTTTGGGAAAATATATTTTGATTATATAATGTATTAAATCTGTACTGTATCATGATACGATCTTTAGGTATTGAATGATATTATTATAATATATCAATATTTTACACGTCCGATTTATGTACAAAATATATTGCAAGTAATTAAAATATCATATGAAACGCTGGCCCAACGTAACTGTAATTATTAGCGTTTATTATTGTCTATCGATATATTGGATAAAATTTGATAGTAGATTGATATTGAATAAATATAATAAACATATTCTCCATACTTATACATCTTAAGTGTCAGGGTGAATGATCTTTTTACTATATTTTTGACACGAGCGAGTGTTTTATTGGTAATTTTGCTTGTTTTTGGAATTTTTTTTGAAAAACAAAAAGGGTTATTTATTGAAAAAAATTTCAAAAATTCATAATTATGTACAAAAAAATCGAAAAAAAAATTTCAAAAATTCATAATTATGTACAAAAAAAATCGAAAAATTAAATTTCAAAAATTCATAATTATGTACAAAAAAAATCGAAAAATTAAATTTCAAAAATTCATAATTATGTACAAAAAAAATCGAAAAATTAATTTTCAACTTTTTGACAATCAATTTGAAAAATTAAAGTTTTTGAAGAAATTTTTTAATGTTAAATTTTTTGGACAAAAATCTCAAAAAATCATACCTATTGAGAAAAAAAATATAAAAATTACATTTTCAATGATAAACTTTTTGGAAAAAAATTATAAAAACTAAATTTTTGGAAAAAATTATAAATTTTAAATTTCAAATTTTTTGGAGAAAAATTTCATAAATTCATAGATATAAAAAAAAATAATTAGGAAATAAATTTCAAAAATTAACAGATATTAAAAAAAAGATTTGGAAAAAATTTCAGATGTTAAAAAAATTAGTTGCTATTGACAAAATTTCAGATGTTAAATTTTTTTTAAAAATTCGTTGCTATTGACAAAATTTCAGACGTTTATTTTTTTGAATTTTTTTAAAAAAATTCGTTCCTATTAACAAAATTTCTGATTTTAATTTTTTTTTTTAATTTGTTCCTATTAATAAAATTTCAGATGTTAATTTTTTTTAAATTCGTCCCTATTGACAAAATTTCAGATGTTAATTTTTTTGCTCTACTACATAATTTGCGAGTATGACGAAAAAAAATCTAGTAAAATGAAAAAATTCCTTAATTTTTTTACGGGGGGGGGGGCTGCCCACCCCTTGCTGACAACCCTCTTGAGGGTGTTATATTTCATAGATTAACTAATATAATTAAGCAATGATAAAATGTGTCTTTAGTTTAAGCTCATTAATAGTGAAAACATTGCTCATATTTTTTTGCAAAATATGTGCAATGTTTTTAGTACATAATTATAGGTTAAAAAAATGAAAATGAAAGATAACTCTCTTTCTGTAATTGCAATCTGAAAATATTTTATAATTTTCTGAAGTCATGGATGGGATTATATACAAAAGAAATCCTGAAAAAATTTATCATACTGAAGAAAGAAAAAATCAGGAATTCCTTGATTTGGGGAACTGTAGTCACTCAAAGTTGTTATCTTTATTCTTGAAAATAAAACAATAAGTATTTGGTAATTACCCTTGATAAAAGAATGATTTTTAAAATATTATCCTACAGATCCATGAAGATTTACATAGTTTTTATGAGAATGTATGACATTGAAATAAAGAAAGTTTTTAACATTGTGTAGCTTAAATATGTATGTATAATGTATTTCCCATTATAATAATTGGTTCATAAGTTATTAAATTTACGATAAAACTTTGAAATTATATGTATGATAGCAGGGGCGTCCACAGGGGGTGGGCTGAAGAGGCTGTAGTTAAAGGAATTCTTTCATTTTAAATAGAAAATTTAAGATTTAAAAAAAAAAACATTAATATCTCAAATATTCATCAAAATTGATTAGCTTAACATGAGCGATTGCAATTGATCAATCAACAATCCAATTAGAGGGGTGTCCTCAGGGGTGGCCGGAGGTCTTGTAGTCCACTCCAATCTTACATTTCTTGGGGGAAAAAATTACAAAAATTAAATGCCACTACTGGCAATTATCAAGGTTATGTTTAGTTAGTTGCATCTCTTGGAAGCACACACATCAACCTTCTGCCAGATCAGGATTTTAATTTCTGTTTGAATCGAGATAATTGAGGGATTTTCAAAAAATGGACGAAAAAGAATTTCGTCTCAAAGGTAAACTTATCCTTTATGGAAGGCAAAACGCCTCAGGAGACTAAAAAGAAGCTTGATAAACATAATCAGGACTCTCGATTAGAACAGTTTATAAGTGGTTTCAAAATTTTGGAGTGGTCATATGGGCACTAGTGATGCTGAACGTTCTGGACGCCCTGTTGAGAGTAGTACTCCATAAATCATTGATAAAAATCTATGATGTGGTGATGGATGACACAAGAGTGAAGGTGCATGTGATTGCTAGTGCTGTGGGTATTTTGAGTTGGAAACCTATTTCCATTAATTTGGCGACCACATCTGCTGAGCTGTGAGCTGGTGCATTGTCGTGATGGAAATGGACTGTTTAGTGGGCCAATCAAGGATCTTTTTTCTTGCAGCTCAACTTTGTAACGGTCCAATAACGATGAATAATATGCACCTGTAATAGTTAAATTATTCTTTGAGTAATCCAAAAGACGGTCGCCATAATCTTTCCAGCCGATTCCAACATCAAACCAATGCCAAACAGAAAGAATTAGACCGATGAAAGTTTTTGTGAGTTCTTCCAAAAGATGCTACTAAATAAACATAACCTTGATACGTCCCAGACGTGTCATCTCTCAAACTTTGCACGGACTTTTCAAACGACCCTCGTATGTATGATCTAATATGGGAAAATAGAATAATTATTCATAATAATGGAAAGAAATCCTGATTCGCTTAGATATTGCAATGGTGGGATTTGTGCCACTTTTTTAAAATAACTATATGCATAAAATATGTAAGTAATTATTTGGTAGGTCCTTTATTATAAACGAGAGTTATATAAAGAGTATTTTACTCTCCATAAATATTTAATACCAGCCTTTCTGTGTTCACGCATTGCGGTTGAAAAGAAATCGAAATTGCGCTCAAGCATGCCCATCACATAAGAAAATCAAAACCGTATATAAACTCCTGCATATTCCATATGTAAATTACTATATCCTTCAAATTAGTCAGAACCAGTGCGATCTAAAAATGAGAATTTTGGTAAGTCAAACATTTTTATAAATAAGTCTTTTCTCTTTAAAATATTTTCCTCCCTTCATATCAAAAGGCCCTTATTTTGTTATTTATCGTTGGAGCCATCAACGCCTTCCCTTACCCCAGACCTGATGATCCATACAGCTCCTATTCACAACCTGTTCCACAGACCGGAAGAGTCAAAATTCAAGTAAGATTTTTAACTTGACTACATTTGAAATGTTATTATAATCTATTCTTATAAATAGGTATACAGAGGACCTAACCAAGGGAAAGATTACGATGCTTTTGCTCCTTGGGGATATTACAACACTCAACCTCTTGATCAGCAATCATCCTATCCTGCCAATTAAATAGTTAGCTATAGCAAAATCATTTAGATAACAAAGAAATATATATAATAATTATATGTCAAACCATTTTTAAATTGATTGTTGAGTTATGATTTTATGTTTCATAATAAATACAACAAAATGAACTCTGTTTTTGTCTTCATTTTATTATGTGTCAACTATTAGTTCTCAGACATAATCTTAATTAGAGGATTTCTTCACTTTCCCTCTAGTAACATTTACTACCATAAATTATTTATTTTTGAACTAGCCTAAAGATGTTATAAATTCAAAGTCATCTGGAGTGTAGTTATTTAATTCACTTTTCTCGTCTATGTACTATTTATTACAAGGTTAGTATACACAAGAAGACGTCAGTTGGATGAAAATGAGAGAACATATTGCATCAAAGTGGTTCTGAAGTTTGATTTTCTTTTTTGACTAGGAAAAATATGTCTAAGTATATATTTAACCATGTAATTGGTTTTTCCATTATAAGTATGTACATAATTAAAAACGAGTCCTTGGGAATGATGGGTTCTTGAGGTGAATATTTTCTAATTTTATTTTCCTTGAAATATAAAGAAACTTATATTTTATGTTTCACCTTTTTTTTTTTTTTTTTTTTTTTTTTTTTTTTGTTAGGGCTGGAAAAGTTATCTTTTGGGATGAAATTTCACTCAGAAGCCTTTATCTTTACATAACACTTTATTTGAAGATTTCTTTAAATTAAAAGAAAGGATAGAAAGATTGAAAATCAATTTGAACAGGATGTTAGACAATCTCTCTAATAAATATGATTTTAAATTTCACTTCTGATAAAGATTAAATCAACCAGTTAGTTATTTTATCTTATTTTATCATATTAAAAAAGAAAAAAATGTATATGCAGTGGCGTCCCCAGGATTGTATTTGGAGAAGGGTTTGATCTGTTAGAAGAGACAAAAATTTTAATGATTAATTTTAGAGTTAAAATTTTTTTTGCGTCGAGTTTGAATTTTGACAAAAAAAGTAAATAATTATTATGCATTTAAACACAATTACGCCCTATTAAATAATGAACAAAAAAAAGAAGAAGGAACACTCACAAACAAACGTTTTTCGTTTTATAATCAGTAAACTTAGTTTTTTCTTTACATGCACCCCTTCTTTAGTAAAAACAAATGAAATCCTCAGACGTTTTGGTAAACTCGTACAACTCTATACTGTAAACATAATTAAGGGTGATAATTTCGGTAAGAATACAAAAGCGTACGAGGAGAAGAGAAGAAATACTTATGGCATCATTGATTAAATAATATACATCTTCTTCTATCAAGAACGTTATCATCCCCGCCTTTATTATTCAATATTAATATAATATTAGATGCTGATAGTCAATAGAGAACTAAATAGAATGCCTAAAATAACGTTGCCTTCTGTCTGGATTACTGAAAATGGAGGCCCAGGAATTTGAAAAATACTTACCAAATGAGAAACAGATGGTTTGTCGGATATATCGACATAAATTCGCCTTTAGTCCCCTGTCTAGAATTACACGCCACTCATTATCCTCATCTCATAACAAGAGTATGGATATTCATCTATAAAATCAAGTTAACGATGAATACATCAAGTCAGACTTTAACTTTGATCTCACTAAGATGCTTATTGCATGTAATATAACCTTATCCATTGCTAATCATCCTACGTTCAACAAATTTATGGAGAAATACACGGGTAAATTCTTCCCTTCCCGAGGAACTATCATTAATTAATGGAGGATGTTGGTAATGATGTACCTACATTGTAAATTGTGAAGTTAAGATAATTTTCAGCCTGTTTAGAGTCATCCACACCAAATTACGAAATGGAACTCTGAATTTTGTACCATCTAACAGTAAGTATTCATTTAAAAAAAATCTAATCATAAAATATGATTCTATTTGAGCTAAAATTATCAAGAATTATGATACACAACTCATTAAATGGCAAAAACAAGTGCTTAAATGGTCACAACAACGGGAGTTGTAGCTTTGGATGGTTCGCAATCTGACATTACTTTCTTCACTTAAAGACTTGAGTATGATCATTAGGTTTTCCAATATTACATAGTCAATAAATATTACTTTTTATCACTTAAGGATTAGCTATGATTGATAAGCCCCAAGGAATGGTGTTCAAAACACTCATAAAATGCAAAACAACTGCTTAAATGGGCACACCATGTTATAATTATAATTAAGAATTGTGTGTATCCTTCATGCTGTTATACAAGCATAAATAACGGGGAGGGGGATCTTTTTTGATGCCCTTAATAAGGAGTAATATCGCCGGACATTACTACATAATTAGCTTTTGCACTAAATCTTTACAATGGATTAATTCTAATATTTTTTTATTAGTATATTTATTGTCTAATTTTATGATTTTGACATTTACTTTATTAGTAATAATTATTTAGATCTCATCCGCTGAGATATATCTATCATGTGCACAATTGTATATAGCAATTTCCACATTAGGAAAAAAGGCTGATGATCTTTTTTATTAAACTCCACGTCTGGTTTTTGTTTAGCAACTTAAAGTTATGACCTATTTAACTGAATTCATGTCAGAACAAGAAAATATTATTTGGATCAATCTATTATTTCTATATTCTGTATTTATAATTTATTGTTATTACTTATATGATTATAATTGTTTAATATTGTATATTTAACATAAATGTATGATGGATTATTTTTTAGTATGTAGATTATATTTAATTTAAGCCTTCTTTTTAAACTTGGAACTTCAAATATATTTCGAAATACTCTACTTTGTCGTTTCATTAGTTATTATTCTGAGAATATGGTTCATAATGAATTACAATTTCATGGAGTGTGACGTTTTCAAATCTACTGTAACGGATAAAAAATGTCTAAGTCTATTATACGTAGTATATCTTCATTAAACATTTTGCTAATAAATACTTTCGTTATACCCTCAAAAATCATAATAAAGCAGGCATATGATAATCACATCAGTATTTTAAACAATGATACCATAAGTCTTTCTCTCCCCCTTCTCCTTGCACGCGTTTTTCTCTACAGAATTATCAATTTTGTTCACATGATATGACTGTAGAGTGTAGAGCCTTAAGGACTCTTTTTAAAAAGGAGCGTGTGTAGCTAAAGCTCAAGTAAGTACTTTAGTCTAGAGACTAAAGTACTCCTTAGCTCATCCCGTCCATATATACTCTGGCGAGAAAATGTTTAGAAAAAAAATATTTTTTCATCGTCTCTATCAATATTTTTTACTTTAACCCGATGAAAATTATCGACATATAATTTTTATATAAATATTTTTTAATTATTTGTCTGTAAAAATCTAGCTGTTTTGGCGAGGCTTAATTTCATATTTAATGTTTCTTGCTGGCAAGTAAGATAAATTGGTAGTTTTTTCCTTCGTAATGGTTATCATTCTATCCTAAAGACGCAAGTAATTCCTTCTGGATAGATATTAATTGGAAGGAAGTTTGTTTTTCAGCAAGGAACCCACCCAAAATACACATCCAAGCCCTGCAAAAACTTCTTGGAAAAGAAAGAAGCCTCTCTTGTCTATTATGCAATGACCAACTCAATCTCTTGATTTGAAACCAATAAAGCTGTTGTAGAATATCTAGACAGAAAAGTTTGTGAAAAGTACCCCACAAGTATGTGGAACATTTTGAAGAATTCTTGGAATGAAATCACTCCTACCAATCTTGAAAAACTAACAGCAAAAATGTAAAATTTTGTAAATCAGTTGTAGCGGCAATGGGAGGATTTTTTTGAAGAAGGTTGAATTTAAACAAAAACACTTTGATTTTTTACAAATATTGTCTTAACTTTGTGGCTGGAGACTTCAGACTTAATCCGTTTACATGACTCAGTGTTAGAATTAGAACTGTTTAACTTTAAAACAAGTAATCTACAATGCCAGTATTTCCAAAATATACTAATTTTCTATGAGTTTGAATTGATAAAGACCGAAATAATAAAGTCAGTTTCAAAAGTAAATAACCAAACCTTCAACTCTGTAATAATTAAAACAATCACTAAATTAAAAGTAAAACTAATAAAACTCATATAAACGTATTTTTATTGATGTGGTTTCTTGTTTTTAACATTTTTAGGCTGAAAAACGATGAAAAACAACACTTTTATTTATACATCATCCCTAGTGATAAGAAGTATCATAATTTATATTATAGAAAATATTCAATGTTTAATGTCCAATTCAATGCAGATCTAAATATCAAAATTTATCTCAGTAAAAATGATTCAATTATTTCAATGCATTGTTTTTTAAATATTTTATGGTAATAACTTCATATTGTTGTAGTACCTACATAATTGTAATTAATATATCTTTATTTCATATGAAACATCCATATCCTTTTATCATAATCTGAAAGTGTCGAGATCCCGTCATGGTTTGAACCCTTGAATATATTTTGTATTTGAATATTACCTATAAATATTTTATCCAATGACAATGAATCAATAATTTATCACGATTTTTTGCTAAGAGATCTCTAAGCTTCTATGAGTTATATTGGTTTAATTTGAAGATATTTTTTTACAGTGGTTAGAGTCCAATATGCATAATGCAATGTTTTGTAAACTATTTTTTTTTTTAATGATTAGGTCTTTTTGTTAGTATTTCATATATATTTATCAATACTGTAAGACTCAGTACAAAAGGGACAGTTGCAACAAGTGTTGCAATTTCCCTCGTATTGTTTATTCTTTTAAATTATTATTAGAGTTGATATCTTTGTAACGAAAAAAAAGAGTCCGAGGAGAAGGAAGAGAGATAAATATGGTAGAATTGAATTTAGAACCTTGTTAATATTTGCTGCCTGTTGTATCATTTTGGCGGGAGAAAATGAATTACTGCTATAAAGAGGAGATCCTTCAACTCCTCTTAAAATAGCATTAGTACGGTGAAAATATCCTAATTATATTTAAATTCATATGTATTTATTTTAAATTACTATACATCAAGGATGGGCGAGAATGCTTACTTCAGAAGGAGAAGTTAACACCACGATGAGCTTTTTAAGAATAAACAAAACAAAAAAAAAAAAAAAAAAGCACACGCAATAACTGTTTTTCCTATTCAAATTTTTAAAGGTAGTATTTTCATTACAAATTAATCAACCTAATTATTATAAACAGATTGCAGTAACATAATATTGGAATTTGTTTAAAAAATAAATCCAATAATTAACATTTCTTCGGAAAAAATTTGAAAAATTAAATTTTTCTGAAATTTTTTTTAAAAAAAGTCCGTTTTTCCTTAAAAAAAATTCAAAAATGAAAATGGAAATATTAACCAAAAGACAAATTTTGGGAAAAAAATTTCAAAAATTAAATTTTTTGGAAAAAAATATTTAGTGTTTTGGGTTAAAAATTTCAAAAATCCATTACAATTAAAAGGAAATAAAATTTTTAGAAAAACAAAAAGAAAAATTTGATTACATTTTCTAGTAATAAACAAAAACTCCTCATTTTTGGGGGAGGGGGAATTCCGCCCATACATCCCACCCTTGCGGACGCCCCTGATCTATAGCTATAAAATAAGATATATTGGCAATTAAACTATGCATCTTTTTGCTATATAAAAATATCCACTTCTCAATCAAAAGTTATATAAAGTGAATGAAAAAAATGAAAAAAAAATCCCTCGGTATTAAAATACCGAAGTTACATTTATCCAGTGTATGGACAATGGGGCACCTCACTTATCTGATATGATTTTGAAAACCGTGTTAAACGTGATATAATTAATAAATATTTTTGATTTATAAAACTTCTTTTGAGAAAAGGAAGTTATGTTAGTATATTTATACTTTACATCAAATTTAAAGTGCACTGAGAGTGAATTTTTCCAATCTATAATACTGATCAGTGATCTGTAGTATAAATAGTATTATATCATAATCTAATATGATACATTGAATATGAATACCACAGGGGAACACTCATTTTGTACAAATGAATTCAAGCCAAAAGAATAATTCTTCATTGAGCGCAGAATCCAAAATTGATCTCAGTTTTTCTCCCAGTCATCTGAACTCTGAAATATCTGCAATTATAATAATTCATGACTATTATCGTTCAGAGTTACTTTTTGTAACTAAATTGTATTTTTGTCATTAAAAGTAGGATTAATAAAACTTATGTAAAAGCGTTTTTTATGATTAAAAAGTTTTTATATTGATTCTGTATATTGTTTTGAACTTGATATATTTCCATTTCTAGGCTAAACAAGGATAAAAAACGACACTCATCTATAGACCCTTAAAACTTATATCATAGCTTATATTATAGAAAAATATTCGATGTATGATTAAAAAAAAATCTAATTATTTATTCGTCAAAAAATATTATTTGTTCTAATTATCTTAATTTCTTACACAAACTTGATTTTTAAGTGTTGCAGTCGTTCCCAGGAACGAGGACAGTTGTGACATTTGAAAACTCGCATTCATATACAATTTGCAAAAAAATTACAATAGATTCTACTAATAGGAAATATTGGCCTAAGTCTAATCAAAATAGTGGCACAAACGAAAAGTTTTTCAACTATCTGCAGTCTCCCTTACACGAACATAATTTTTATGTATATTATTATACAAATAATAATTATTATTTGTATAATAATCAATTAAAATAAGCTTGTACTGGGTGTATGAAAAGTATTAGAATGTTATTAAAATTTAATAAATTTCAATGGTATTATGTTGTAAACATAATGCAAACGCATCTGCAGGATTATATTTAAAGGAAGGGGCTTAGTTTTTTTATTTAAAAAAATCCCAAAATTAAAATATTTTGGAAAAAAAAAATTCCCAAAATTAAATTTCAAGTATTAAATTTTTTGTAAAAAAAATTCATAAGTACTCTGAAAAAATCCACAAAATTTTCCCAAAAATTTTTTGAAAAATCAATTTTTTTTGGAGAAAAATTTCTAAAATCCATAGCCATTCACTGAAAATGATTCTGTTTTGAAAGAAATTGAAAAATTTAACTAAATTTCTTTTTTTATTAAAAAAAATCCAAAAATTAAAATATTTTGGAAAAAGTTTCCAAAAATAAAGCTTCAAATATTAAATTTTTTGGAAAAAAATTTCAAAAATCAATCACTACTCTAAAAAAATCCACAATATGTTCACAAAAAATTTTGAAATGTAAAATTTTTTTGAAGAAAAATCTATAGAATCCATGGCTATTCATTAAAAATTAATTTTTTGGGGAAAAATTGAAAAATCTAATTTTTTGGACAAAAATTTGAAAAATTAAATAAAATTTGAAATATTAAATTAAAAAAAAAATTAAATGTTAAATTTTCTAATAAAGAGGAAAATATCCTTAATTTGAGTGGAGCTACAGCTCCTCTAGCCAACCCCCAGTGGAAGCCTTTTAACAGTTCGAGCCTTTCGGTATGATAGTTTTAGACGTTAGATCAGCTGTCTAGATCAGATTAAATACTCTTAATTGTACATGGGAGCCAAAAGAAAGGTGGGTTGCCGCTGTAGTCTACACCAGTCACACCAACATCATGAATATGCTTTGGGTCGGCAACCAAACAGTCTGGAGGGTCAGGAAACAATTTGAAGCTGAATAGAACATTGAAGATAAATATGAAAGTATTAGACTAACATATTTAATTCCAGAAGCTCCCTGAGATTCCTTCGATGCAAATTCAAGAAGAAAATGACAAACTGGCCAAGAAAAAAGTCAATTTCAAAAAAATTGTTTATTGTGAGGTATTGCTTCAGAAACACCTTTAGTTAATAAGGTACAAAAACAAAAACAATTTTCTCCAGCGCTGTAAACGCATCCTGAATTATCTTAAACCTCATGGAAACAGAGTCATTTTCTTCAGCGATAAAAAAACCTTCACTGTCAAGGCCTTCCACAAGGGATAGGCTGGAGGGGCTTTAAATTAAGGATTTTTCCTTTTTAATAGAAAATTTAATACTTGAATTTCTTTTTTCAAAAAATATAACCTTGTATTTCTATTAACCTTGACTATAGCGATTAGAAAAGGAAGAAAGATTGAAGCATTTGCTCTTTCTTCTCTTTAGTTCGGTATTTAATAAATAATAATACTTTCATACGTAAATACGAAGAAAAAAAAAAAGTCTCCCTGTCAACTCAGTAAAGGGCAAAAACAACTGCTTTGGAGTAGCTTTGGAGGGTTTGCAACTAGTTTGTCCGAGACTAGTTTCTTCGCTTAAAGACTTGGGTATGATAATTAGGGTTTCCAATATTACATAGTCAATAAATATTCCTTTTTTATCACTTAAGGCTTAGCTATGGTTGATGGGATCCAAGAAATGGTGTTAAGAAAACTCATAAAATGCAAAAACAACTGTTTAAATGGTCACAACAACGGGGGTAGTTACATTGGGTGTTGCATTATAATTAAGAATTGTGTATATCCTTCATGATAATAGTATGTTGTTATATAAGCATAAATAACGGGGAAAATATCTTTTTTGATGCTCTTAATAAGGAGTAATATCGCCGGACATTACTACATAATTAGCTTTTGCTCTAAATCTTTAAGATGGATTTATTTCTAACATTTTTTTATTAGTATATTTATTGTCTACTTTTATGATTTTGACATTTACTTTATTAATAATAGTTAGTTAGATCTCATCGGTAGAGATATATCTATCCTGTGCACAATTGTATATAACAACTTCCACATGAAGAAGAGGGGTGATTATCGTTTTGATTAAACTCCACGTCTCCCTTGTATTTTGCAACCTAAAGTTATGACATACTTAACTGGATACCGGTGTCAGAACAAGAAAATATTATATGGATCAATCTATAATTTCAAGATTCTGTATTTATAATTTATTGTTATTAGTTATATGATTCCAATTGTTTAATTTTGTATATTTAACATAAATGTATGATGGTATATTTTTTATTATGTAGATTATATTTAATTAAAGCCTTCTTTTTTAAATCTGGAACTTCAAATATATTTCGAAATACTCTACTTTGTCGCTTCATTAGCTATTATTCTGAGAATAAGGTTCATAATTAATTACAATTTCATGGAGTGTGACGTTTTCAAATCTACTGTAACGGATAAAAAATGTCTAAGTCTATTATACGTAGTATATCTTCATTAAACATTTTGCTAATAAATACTTTCGTTATACCCTCAAAAATCATAATAAAGCAGGCAGATGATAATCACATCAGTATTTTAAACAATGATACCATATGTATTTTTCCCCCCTTCTCCTTGCACGCGTTTTTCTCTACAACATTATCAACTATAGTTATAGACTATGACGTTAATATTAAAAGCGTGGTGGAAGTCAAACATCAGTCGTACTCGCGTTATGGACCATAACTTATGGTATAACCTTTGGTCCAAACCAAAATATTGGTGACAATCGGTCTAGAAAAAATAACTTAAGTCCAAAACAAAAATAAATTTGGTTATGGAGCTACTCACCGCTAGTAGCTATATATATTTTGTTTTTTGATTCATTTATTTATCAACTCGGTTTGGTTTGACTCGACTCATTCGATGGAAATCGATATAACACTACTTTATGCTCTACCTGAATTTACGAAAAAAAGAAAGAAAAAAGACTTTCTTCTATCTTTGTTTCATCAACCATCAATTTAACAATGATTAAGTTATTCAATAAAATTGCCATTATTAACCAATACCATAAATTACTATATATAGTAATTTATGCCAATACATCTGATAAACGAGAGTGGAAAGAGTGGCATCCTTTACGGGTGGTTTATTTTTCCAGAAGTTTCACCCACGCTTCTTTGATGGCATTGCGGAGAAATGCCAAATTCTTATAGAAATAAACCTGAATCTTTGTATTTAGGTAACCTAATACAAATTAATCGAGGGGTTGAGATCTCGACTCGAAGGAGGCCCTGTGAAAATTGTGTCTCTCAACCAGTGGTCCTATTAGTAATGGGCGAAATGGCGACATACTTTTTTAAATTTATTTAAATGATTTTTTAATAATTTACTTCTAAATATAACACCTATTGACTATTGTATTTTCAAAACCATTAAAGACTTTAATTTTTTGGAGCTTAAACCAAAATATAGCAAACCCGTTGGGGATGAAAAAACAACATCTATTGAAAAAAATTTTTTTCTTGCAAATAAGGAAGTCACTTTTAATAGTCAAGGGTTTCCAAAGATAAAAAATGAATTAATGAATAATAAGGATTTTTCGAAAATAACTCTCTATGAACACATATTTCTATTGTGGATCCATCAGCTAATATGGTTAATTTGTAAATACAAAATACTGAATCTTTTCTATAATATATCATAACTTTAGTGGACCACTCGAATTCAAAAGAAATATTTGTCGGTATTTTGGAGAAAATACTCTTTAAATAAAATTTGTTGAAGAATTTGACTAAATAATACTTAGAATAATATGAACTCTTAAGGATACTTTGACCATGGAGGCTGACTGATGAATCAGGTGACAATGAACATACAATATGTAGATTTAAACCAAGAGCAACATTTCTGTTTGAAAATAAGATAAATTTTGACGAAAAATGAGAGTTGAATCTCTGAGCAAACTTCCCACTTTGAAAGTTTTTGCTTCTGTCCTAGTAAAAAAAATACTTGCGAGTATTTAGAGAAAAAATTACTTATTGCATTTTTTTTTTGAAAAGGTAAATAGAAATGGGATTTAAACTCATTCAAAAGTATTTCACAAGTTTGCATAACTATTAAAAATTTCAGTGTCCCAACATTATTTTCCTTAAATATTGAAATATATATATATTACGAGACATGAATTACTTTTTCCAAATCTTCTCAAATCCAAGTCACAGTAACATGATTTCTACAAGGACAAAAAGTATGTGACATCTGATTCCAATAATACTTCGGAACGATTAACAGATATTTAGTCTCCTAATAGAGAGAGAATCAAAGATTTCAATTTAATATTAAATTGAAAAATAGAGCTAGTTAGAAAATCAATGGAACAATGGGTTTAAAATGTTTACTAAAGACTAAACTACGAGCCAGAATTTAAAGAGAGCTATTGTATCAGTATGAAACTTTTATTTAGGATTGAAATACTAAATGACTAAAGGGTCTTAGATTAACGAATGATTTATTCGGATTGGGTTTTGTTTTGATCTGATAATTTCTCAAGACCATAAGAGTAGTAAGGCCAACCATTGCTTTTGTCCTTGAAGTCTCCCAATTTGGTGTCGTATTTGCCGATGTTGGAGAACCATGTTTTGTAGGAGTATTCTCTATCTCTTTGGAACTCGAAGTAGTCGTTATCTTTGACACAATCACGGGGACATGGCTGAAAATAGACAATATTAAAAATAAATACTTAATCAGCTGATCTGTTATGGCATAAAGTGACAATTATTACCGTATCCGTGAGGAATTTATTTAAGGCCGAATGGATGGTGGGAATCATGTAGCCCACGGTGGTAATAATTGCAAAAGAAGGAATGATTTCCCACCACATCCTGAAGTTTTATAGTAGCCTTCGATTTGAGATTTAATAAATCACAACTAAAGAGGACAGGTCTGGATGTACGTCACGTTACTCTTCTTTGAGTTCTCAAATGACGTCACTCCAAATAGAAAGAAAGTCCACTCTCATTGGCTGCTTTTAATTTTCCCACATTGAGTCGAAGATAAAAATCAATAAAAATGCTTATAATGGATTTTTTTTTCATAGTCTAATAAATGATAACTTCAGCTGTCGTGTAAATATTTACCTTGTGTACAACTTGTATAATTAATTGTACAATGTGCAATTTCTTCGTATTAAAATGTACTTATTAAAATACAACATTCATCATTCAAACGTAACAACTTTACCTTGATACTGACGTTTCATTTTGATTTATGAGTTATATAACTGAAGGCATTTGAAACATTATATTGGACCACATAATACTTACATTTTAGTAATTTGTATTAAAATAGCCAAAATTTACACTAATACTCAATTATTTTTAATAGCCTCATCTCAAGTACTAAAAATCCTTCATTTAAAATCATTTATCTCATTTTTTGGTTGCAACTTGTACCGTTTGCTTATACAATTTGCAATTTGTACACAACTTAAAAATTTCTAATAATGTTATACTATATTAGTATATCAATAAAATGAATAAAATTCGAAATATGTACCAAAAACTTAAGTTTGAGGGGTAAAATTAATAGCCATTAGCCCCAAGGCCATCTTACAGAATTACATATCATAAATAAAATCGTACTTGTGTATTTCAAAACGTTTGCAATCCATAAGTAATGAGTTTCTTATTTATAAATCCCATGTATGGTTAACAAATAGAATGATTTAAGTTTTAAAAGATGTCATTTATATATATCGTATTCAATGTCATATTAGTTATAAATAATTTTGATTTGACAATTTAAATGAACAAAAATAATAATTAGTGAGTTATGAATGACATTGATATTAATAACTATAGTTATTTCATATTTGAGCATCATTTTTGAAGTAATTTATTTATCTACATAAGCTGTGGAGGAACTCCTCACCTAAGTAGTATGCGATGCAGAAGGGAAATTAGGCTCATTTATACTTTCTCATAATATGGAAAACCGCGAACAAACTTCAATTCAGATAACATAATATGACAGCTGCTGATACTCAAACGGTCATCTTTGAAATATATTTTGTTATAATATACATTTTTGATTTACTATGAATGCGAAAAGAAGTTAGAATAAGTGTTAATTTATAGGGTAATGCCTATATTTAAGAGCAAGCTACATTCTGATGCAAGACTAATAGTTATATTATCTGAAAAAGAGTAGGTAAAGCGTGAAAAATACAATAACGAATTGAATTGGCGGTTAGTGTGACAGTTGGTAGTCTTGGATATTGAAAGAAAGAAAAAGAAAAGCGTGCTCTGATTGGTTGAAAAGAACGAATCATTAGCCTGAGTTTCCAGAGTGAAGAGAAAAAGAATTCAAAATCAGGAAAGAAGTTTGTTCGTGCCGTGGGAGAGACTCAGAGTGAGGAAGGAGTTCTTCATTCTTGAATTGATTGTTTCACAGGAATCCATGAGATTGATTGAGTGTCTTTGTAAGTTAATGACTCCAAACATAGATATTGTTGCCCAAGTATTATCCATGCGTTTTTTATTTTTTCATCCTGTCACTTAGTGATCCAAATAACTAAGTAATAATTAGTACTAAAGAGAATGCCGCGATCCACGTCGTTGTCATCGTCAACGTCCCTTCGATCATCCCTTCGGTTGAAGACTTCCCTGGGGAATGGGTCTGATGCCAATAGGATGAAGGAACCTCCCATTGGAGGGTTGAAGCGGAAAGCCTCCGCCGTGGAAGGGAATGGAAGGAGTCTGAGCAAGGCCAGCAAAAGAGCGGCTTTTGAAGACATCACCAATGTAAGGATCCACTTGGAAAGAGGCGTCACGCATTACACTTTCTCTTTCCATCACCATATTCAATGTGGGAGGCAGTCCAAGAGATAAGCCAAGATAATTCTCTAGTAATTGACAAACTACGACTCCTGTATAATGTGCCACTATTGATGACTACAAGGACACTATAAAGATTCATTCACTACCTCCTGCGCACATGAGGACTTTCATCTACTTCAAAGATCCAGCAAAGTCCGAATTGTCTCCATAATTCGAAAGAGTGGAGATCCCTCTCCCCTCCTCTCACCTTCGTATTCCTATAAATATTCAATTCAGTATATTGATTGTAAAAAAATATAAGCGAAGAGATGCGAATTATATAATATTAGAGTAGGAGGAGAGGGATCTCCACTCTTTGGAGTGAGTCGGACATGTTATGTGAAAGAGGTTGTGAGTGCGTCTCTTTTACGAGTATCATCAAAGGGGAGGGGGAGAGGGAGACTCAGATTCGATCGCTCAACTCAAGTGTGAGCTCGAAAGTAGTACATCGTTTCTTATTGTAGTATCTCTTAATGGAACATAGAAATCCCTCTCGTGATACCTCTCCTCTTACTCCAATAATACATACATCATTTGCTTCGCTTTGCTCATTATTACAAGCTTGAGATAATTGAATTTCGACTTTCTGCTTAGACTGCCTCCAATTTTGATAGAGAAAGAGAAAATATGACGTGCCGGCAAACTTGTAAACTATAGTTTGCCGAAAACATCCCCTTAATTCACTCCTTCATCGCTCTTTACTTTTTAGGCTGCAGATAATGAGCGAATCAACAACAAAACCACGATTAAAAACCAAATGAAAAAGGGGCTAACATCCATCCGCTCCAATTTTGCCAACAAGAAAATACCCGTAAAGAAAAAGGCTGTTCCCGTTATTTCGTCCCATGTCGTGAGGCCCAATATCAGAAAGTTGGACAGAGCTCTTCCTAAGCCCAAGATAACTTCGAACTCTCCAAAGTTTATAGATAGTGAGAGAGAAGAAATTCTCGGTGAGAATGTTCTCTCCTCACAAACGTCATCTCAAGACGAATCTAAAAGCTTTGGAGGAATCGCTTTATCGGATTCTGAGAATGAGCCAGAGTAAGTCTATTTCAGGACCGTCATTTTCTTTTGGTTAATATTCGTCCTTGCACACAGTAGGTCACACAACAAATGGATTGAAGAAACTGAGAAAAAATGGCCTGTTCCACCAGAAGGGGTTATTGACTTTGACTTGGAAAATATAAATGATCCTAACCAATGTTCCATTTATGCTGCGGAAATTTTTGACTATTACAGAAGTAGAGAAGTATGTTTTGATAATGGATTGCTTCAGAGTTATCATAAATTATGAATATCTTTTTTTTAGTCTCAATTTGCAGTTGCTGATTATATGAAAACGGGTTCTCATCCTGAAATTAACGAGTCTATGAGATCTATTCTTGTGGATTGGTTAGTGGAGGTGCAAGAAAGTTTCGAATTGAACCATGAAACTCTTTATACATCCGTCAAAATTTTTGATTTATATCTTTCGCTTGAGAAAAGTCCTGTGAAGAAGGATGAGCTTCAACTCATTGGAGCCACGGCATGTTTGATAGCATGTAAAGTAGATGAAAGACTGCCACCTCCCTTAGATGACTTTGTTTACGTGTGTGATGATGCGTATTCTAGAGAGCAAATTATTGTTATGGAAAGAAGGATCATTCAAACTGTAAATTATGATGTTGGTTATCCACTATCCTATAGATTTTTGAGGAGATTTGGACGGGTATGTATTTTAAGTCTTTCTTTGTGTTTATTCTTCCTAAAAATAGCTAAATTTTTTCTAGTCCCTGATTTACTATTTAAAATTATTTTGTGTATCAAGATCTTCAATTTTTTCCTCTTTTTAGGTTTGTAAAGTAACAATGCCTGTCTTGACACTTGCAAGATACATCCTTGAGATGTCACTCATGAAATATGAGTTTAATATATGTGGTACAAGTGAATCCAAACTTGCGGCTGCTGCTCTAATTCTCGCATTCAAAATTCATGGTATTTTAGGATGGGTTGACACCTTGAAGTATTATTCGGGCTATAGTCCTGTTAAGGATCTTAAGGAAATTGTGATGAAATTATACAAAGTTATATCGGAACCCCACCTCGGCAACTTGAAAACCATAAAAGATAAATATTCACATATTGTTTTCCATGAAGTTGCTTTGGTTCCGATCCCTGAAAGAATAGTTGTGGATGAAGACTAAAATAAGCAATTGCTTAAGACTCATTTAATGAATATACTGAGAAGGAATCAGATTCCACACTTTAGGCGGTTAAATGGGAATAGATAAATTTATCACTGGATTTTTTACCTCATGGACTTTGGTCATTTTTACTCACACACAAAAAAAATGTTTTACTTTTGTACATACGTTTGTCCTCCCCTCACATTTTTTTTATTTTTCTTTAAAACAAAGAAAAATAATCATTTTAGGAAAATGGCACACATTTTTTATATAATTTTTCTTTTTATCAAGTTTTTGGTTAAAAATTACTTATTATTTACTATTCATTCGTAAATAAGATGATCTCAAGTATTCAGTTGTAGAGTTATGGTTATATATTAAGTACAAATTATTCAATGTACTTAGAATATGAGAGTTGTTAAAAAAAAAGGAAAGAAGAAATATCCTGTGTTACTATAGTAATTGTACTCATTATTTAGGTATGCTTATACGTTCTAAACATTGGGATTTCTTGTCTTTTCCATGAGTTTACTCTTCTCTAAATACTTAACTATATGACTAGATCTCGTATATAATTTCTTTGCTTATATATTTTGTATAAATATTACTTTCTTCGTAGATTAATGAATAAATGTGTTCAATATATGTAAATCTTGTTTTATTCGTCCTAATTTTCTCAATTTGGTAGTCTGGTATCATTTAAAGCGTCTAATGATGCATTAGGTAGTTTTTAGTAAAATAAGGATATTTGTGAGGCGAATCAGTTTTTTCCAATCCAAATTCACATGTTCGACATTAAATATTTCAATCAGTTACTTTCTTTGCAATTTAAATTGTCCGTTTTTAAACTGAGGAATATTAAGTATGAAACATTGCATTGGGACTTAGATGTTATATTAAAAATTTATTTACTGCATTCGTCATTATTCTCTATTGGTTCCACATTTAAACATATTCTATTTATTCGTACATATAATACAGTTTGTGTGTGTGTGTCTTATATGGGGCCCACATCAATACTATGATAAGCTGGATTTATTACCTATTTCTTAGAAGCACATGAAATTTAATTCAAATATCCCAGAAAACCTTTAAAACTTGTTGGAAACATGTAATCAAGGTTTTAACAATTTAGTTATTGTTCTAACTAAAAAAACATACATCATAGAGCATGGATTACTCAAGGACTACTAAGGAGATGTCATTGGAATTACTATACTTTATGGATGATTACTATCTACGGAACATCTGAAACTCGCCATTTTAATTTAGTCACTCAAAGATTATTGCTTATTACAGTTGTCACGCTTTGGACGTCAAATAATGTTATTAATTAAATGCTTGTCACTCGTAAAGAGTAAATAAGTATATTTCTGGATAGCAACCAGTCGCTAAGAGTCCTTATTTCTTCCCAAAATCACAAGCAGGATAAGTGTCATCATTTGGGGTTCTAGATGTCAAAATTTTCACCAAGAAAGCAAGTGTATTTCCTTATAATGAACATGACATTACATGAGAGGAAGATGAAAAATACCAAACTAATCCATCATCAATTGGAATGGCCTTTTTGAAGAATAATATTACAGGAGTTTAAAAAAAAAACATAATACTAAAGATTGACCAAAGAACATGCAATACATTCAGATAAAGACGAAATATTATCATGCTTTAAAAAAATTCCAGACATATGATCAAGATTATTCGTTTTTTTTTTCCGCGTCATGCTTCAGCTCAAGAAAATAGGTTTTTCTAAATTGAAAGTTTATTTATAAAATTAAATACCAATTTATTACAGTTATGACTCTTAAATTTTTAATGTGGCTTTTTTAGTAAATTTAGTCTTTTATATCTAATTCGATTCTATATTTGAGTGTAATTATTTCAAAAAATTAATAGAAGTATCAAAATAGATTTACTAAGCATCTAATTTCGAGATAGAGTAAGTTACGCAAAGTCTGACATGTAAAGGTTACGTCAGAACAATTCTTTAGTTATTTTACTATTTTTTTAACCAACTTCCCCCATTGATTGCCAGCATTAAAACGGATATAATACCAGCTATTGGTACGATAGCTATGGTATAAAGTTGCAGTCAATATTTTGATATTGTCTTGAAATTTGCTTGATAGCACTTTTACCAGCTGAGTAATATGACAAAAAGTTCATTTCGTCTCTACTCACCCTATCTCCCATACATATGCTTAAAATTTAAAAACATATTTATTACGCTCTAAAGCAAGGATTCTTAACCTTTTTGAGATGTAAATTCATTTGAGAATCTGGCGAAAGTTAAAGAAACTGCAAATAAATATGACTTTGTATGAAAAATTATTAATGATAGTAAAATTCTGGACCCCTTGATGTACATCCATGGACCCCAGGCTTTTAGAAACCAAGTCTAAAGATTGCCGATCACTTGGTTTAATTAGAAGACTCAAGATTTAATTAATTGCATGATGGGTAGAAAAAAATAAATGAGCGGAACTTATTCTACTTGAGAGCCCACAAAATCTATTTTCCCGATATGTTCATTTTTTCAGAAAAAAACCAAATCAATCTCAAATCACGAAGCTGGTATATCAGCTTGGTAAATCATTGGAAAATGTGATTTATGAATGTAATGTATTTCCTTCACCCTTATCGAGGTTTTAGGGACACGAGCACCCGGCTCGTCCCTGGGAGACATATCGATCACCCTTATAGAGGTTTTAGGGACACGAGCACACTGCTCGTCCCTGGGAGACATATCGATCTTGCTCGATGTACCCTCATCCAACTCGGGATGATCCAGAGGAGAGACCATTGCACATTCATTATCCAATGATGTGAACAGGAAAGTAGGAACAACAGAGAACCAAAACTTCATAGGATTAAATCCACTTTTAATGATGTGGTCCCTGACACGGACACACACTTCACTTCTTGTAAGTGACCAAGGTTCTCTTCCTTCCTCCACGAGGCCCAAACTGAGGCACAGTCCATATTGCTCCGCCTTCCGCAGACGAAGGAGCGTTCTCCCTGTCGACGAAAAAGGGCTACCCAACTCCAGCAGGGCTAGCTTCGCCGACGATCCCACAGCAGGGAGGTCACGTGATCCTGATCCCATCCTCGTCGCCAATGTTGCATCTTGACGAAGGTGAGGAGGTTCCAATTCTTTAAACCAATAAATCCAGGATGCCCGAGAGACAAATGAGATGAAGGAATGCGTGGAGGAATAAGGACGATACTCATTAAAGGAACATCTGTATTCTTTATAATACAAAAACCTATTCTAATTATTGATCAGTAATAGATAATGAAAAAACTTATATGGTGTTCAACTTATCCATATAAGTTAAGTAATCCATGATTTATCTTATGCACCTTTGAATAAAAATTGTTAAATTTGTTGAAAAAAGGAAATTAATAAATAATTGCTGACAACTCTTTTTTTAAATTTACTTTTCTAAAAATAACCCTAAATTATCAAAGTTTTGTCAATAAGCCCAAAATAATAAATCATAGTAACTATGGATTACTTTTGTATTTTCGACTTTATATCATCCAATTATTTTGAAATTATTTTGAATCTCAGTGCTTGAAGGTGCCAAAAATTGCAATTAAATTAGCAAAACTTTATTGTGACATTCAAAATTGATAAATATTTCCATATTCTATATATATTTTGTAATTTTTTTCTCTTTTTCTTGATTTCTGTTCAATATTGTTTTTGTGTTAACTCCAGGGATGGGACCAAGTACATTTGTACTTGTTCTTAAGTGTTTTTAAGTTATATAATTTACAACTTATAATTAAGTATTCATGAAACATGAGTACTGATACTTGGCTTAGAAAATAGTACTTTCGATTTAGAATTGCTACTAATTTGTTGTGTTCTAGGTAACTTTGCCGCTAACATTTTCGCCAACGGCAATTTCGCCAGATGCCTTAATTGGCACCTTCTGATGTTCTTATATTACACAATGCAACAACATTTTGCTGCAATCCACATTTATTATTGTTATTAAAGCCGTAGAACATGGAAATGACCACTAAAACTTTCAACCTCTACAGGTTTGGTCTATAAAGCCCTTAAAAAAAAGAGTTTTTGGAGTATAACTGCGATTTAGTGCCACATTTTAGCATGAAATACCTATATAGATGATAATCTATGAAAATAAAAAATTGATACAAACATTCAGCATTTGAAAAATGAATTAATTATGAATTTATTTTACAATTTTGATTACAATTAATAAAAAATGTATATAACCACTAAAAACCGAGTAAAATTTAGTACCTTGATTAGAAGTGAATATCTTAATTTATTTCTTCTTCAAGTACTTTATATCCTACCTGAAATTATATAATAGACCTTACATTTTAATTTCTATAAAAAAATACATAGCAATTTTTATAAAATAAGCTACTGAGGTTGCGTGACAACATATTACAATATTACTCCGGGTGGGAAAATTGAATCCGTAATATATCTATCCATTAATCAATGATTTTCAGTATGAATCATCAATAAACTTGTTTTAATCCCTTACATCTAAATTTTTAATCATATTAGGATATATTATTGTAGAAAAACGTATCAAGAGTTTAATTTTTTTTCACGGAATATTATCGTTATCGTTATTTAACACAACCTAACCAGCTTATTTCATAAAAAATCAATAATAAATATTAAAACAAAATGGACGAAAAATCAATCAAAATCGACCTTTTTAAAATGCAATTTAAAAAAACAAACAAGCTTGATTCTAAAAAAGGCTTTAAAGGCCAAACCTACATTTTTTTGAAAGTTTTGATTGTCATATTCACGTTCTATGGCTTACATAATAATAATAAATGTGGGCTTTAGCCTGCGGGCGCTCCAAGACCTTCATTTGGTTGCATATCTGTTCGAACGTTACTGTTGTATCTTCTCGAGGTAAAAAATGATAATAATAATAATAATTGCTCAAAGTTCATATGAGTTTACCAACAGGAATTTCTTATCAAAAATTATATTTTTCTCTACAATAGGTTACGTGATTGAAGATTGTGCTCCTCCGAATTGTACAATTAGAATAAAAAAAAATATATAAAGAGTTATTTAGAATACATCGACTATTTCTTTTTTTTTATTATCATTTATTTAATAACCATTGTCGTTTTTACTTCTTCTCCTTTTTAAATAATTAGTAATTATATAGCTAACAAATTAATCAAGACAAGTTTTTTTATTCACTCTCAAACTTGACTCACGAAAGGAAGGGAAAAATTTGAAAATAATGTAATAATTGCCTTCTGAATTTTTCTTGTAGTCATACATCTGTTAATTATAATTTAGATATTAATGAATTATTATTATATACAAAATTGACAATCTTACAAATGACTGAGTATGAAAGGACACGAATTCTAGGCGAACGCCTTTGATTTATATTTATTAATATATGAATGCAAATCATTATTTGTACATTATTTGTGTTCATAATACGTAAAGTTAGCTACTTTGTTTCACGCAAGAGTCAACTTAATAAAAACAGCTGAAAATCCGCTTTTATCTTTAATATAACAAAATAGAATTCGCAGCTTAAAATGATTAGATCTGTGAACTCCAATTCGGACGATAAATTACCTTTTTCGCTAGGAATTTCTAAGATAACTTCCAGTATTTCACTTCCTATAAAAGTAGACTGACTCATAAAATGGGAGTGAGGCAATAAGTAAATATATTGTTCAATGTTCATAGTACTTGGATTTGTACTTAAATTACTTCAATATCTACAAAAACAAGCCTAATACTTGTATTTAAAATTTCAATTAAATACTTTTACTGAAAAAGGCCCAAAATCAGATGGTAGTAATTACTAATTCTTCACAATGGTATCCGGAAAATTCTCCAGGTGGGAAAATTCCAACCTGGAGAATTCTCCCTGGCGAATTCCCTCCAGTAAATGATCCCCTGGTGAATTCACATCTATATTAATAAACCATTTTCACATAAAACGACAAAAGGATAAAGTAAGTCGATTTTTTTGCATATCTATTTTCTATTAACTTTTCCCGATTCTCATAATGACTTAAAGTAGTCACAATATGTTGGTTAAAATCACGATATCGTCTTCTTTGAACAGTTGGAGTATGACCTGCAATCTGTTAAATTATCCCTATTCGATTTATATAGGTTATTAATATACATGTAATCTAAAGGATGGTACCATCGCTTTTCCTCGCAAGTTGATTCATGCCGTCCAATTCTCTAGAAGTTACTCGAACTTTTAAAGGATGAAGAAAACTTGATTCGCATAGAGATCATTCAACAACTTTTAGGTATTCCTCCCTCTGTTCAAAGAAGACGTGAATATCGTGATTGTAACCAACATATTGTGACTATTTTAAATGATTATGAGAATCATGGAAATTTTGATTATTTATAAGCTGTTGCTCATAATATTGTATTTTAAATATTTATTTCTTTTAAAATCGATATATGTTTATTGTTATGATAATAGATATGCAAAAAAATTGACTTACTTTATTTTTTGTTAATACAGGTGGGAATTAACTATTGGATAATTCACCGGGGGGGATTTTCCAGGAATCCTTCACAACTATAGAATTATCCTTAAATAATTGTTGGGAATTGTTTACAGCTTAACTAAAGCTAATACTTTATAAAAAATTGGTAAAATGTGCCTGTAAGCTTCAGTTGAGGTCAACAAGCCTTGTTGATTTTTCCCCCAATGCGAGGATTGCTTCCACAATTGACGTCACTATATCTTTTTTTTGTTAATTTCCCTTATGCAATTTTTTCTACCCTTTGCAGAATGTACCATATTAATTGAGCAAAAAAGGTGAATTCAGTATATTTTTACTGACTTCATAAATTTAATCATAATTGTAGGAGACGCCATCTTGAGTACTCAAAGTTGATATTTTGAATACATAAAATGAATTAATATCCAGTAAATCATGATTAAACATCATACTTAACATCTGCATTGAATACTACTTGATGCCAGTGATATTTGAATTAAATCCATGTAACTTGTTCTAAAAATATCTAGATTTGTACGTTTTTGTTGTTGACTGATTAGGAACAAGAAAAACAGTATAATTAGAGAAAAATATCTTATTCTTTCTAATCTAATTTCTATCTACACTATGTAGAATATTGTAGAATGTAGGTATGATACAAAAAAAAAATGTAATCTCTATTTTTCCCCCTATAAACATGTTTTATCTTATATATAATGGCAAAAAAGACATTTTGATACGTAAATCATGTCTCTACCTTCAATGTTAAGGAAGTTATGACCAATTTATCATCAAAATTTTACACCTTTTTTGTAGTGTTTATGTTATAAACCTACACCAAAATCTGGGATCTAATAAAATATAATATTTCAATAAAACAAAACAACTTTCCTAAATATCAAGAAAATTGAATGAAATTTTCAGGAATAAAAGAGTATAGTATTTACCAAAGATGATATTTTTAAATGCCTGCAGTTAAATTGTATTATAGGAAATTCGAGTATATGAATATCTTTCCACACTCTCCAGATAATCAATGATAGTTATTGAAAAAATGGAGAGGTTAAAAATTAAGACAAAGTACTTTCATATTCTGCAATAATAAAGGTTGAAGGTGTTAATGTCGGGTTAAAAATTATTCACGTCGCATAAACAGATTTAAGGAAACTTATTAAAATACTAGATAAATAACTGTTTTAAAACTCATTTTACCTTTTATTTGATCCATTATATTTTATCTGTAATTTTGAAAGCTATCTTGAAATGACTTACTTTCCAGCAAATGGTGCTATTAAACAAAGCAAGAAATTGAAAAAAATATATAAACTGAGTGAAAAATTAAGAATATATCTACAATAAGTATAAATGGCCCCAAATTGATTTCCCCAATTTAAGTAATAAGCATAGAGCAGTTCTACGGAAATCTCCAAAACACTTCTAGACTTCCTCTAACGCCTCTTGCAAGATTTTCCCTCTCTTTAAATCGGCATTTTGTTGCATACCTATATATTGTATAACGCTCAAGGTTGTGCCTTTATCGGTATAGCGTTTCCAGTTCTTAGACTTCTAGAACCAGAACCGATAAACTCAAACTGATATTGCAATATATTGCTTATCGCTCTCTGTTCTTGTGCTTCTGTTCCTATATAAAGGATGTAGTGTAGGGAGGCCTTGGCAGAGTAAAGTTTGGGACACCTTGGCCTAAGAAATATTATAGTTATCAAATTATAGGGCCCCGACAAGCATAGCAGTGGGCCGGTATTCATAATCTACCTCACCCCTTTCCTCTTTTATTTACGCCGTCTGGCGCCTAAACCACTTTTCCATAAGAAGCCCTTATCAATTTGGAACTTAGACACAACTGTATCACCCTGGCAAAGTAGACTGAAAGGAATCCTCAATTCTCCCACTTCCTGCGCCCACTTCCTAAGCCTCTCCTCACAGCCCCGCATTGAAAACCATTGTCTTAAGCAACCTTAGTTTTCAGGGCCCCTCCTGGAACTTGGGGCGGAACACACTCTGCGTATAAGGTAGCTGCGGCCCTGTTTGTATCTGATATAATTTCCTGGGCCAGACTTTTCGCCCCTTATTTTAAGTGCCTGTTACCAAACTGAGTCTGTATAAAAAAGAACCAAAGACCGGAACTGAGATGGATAAAACTGAACCCAGACCGTTGAAATGAGAGAAGCGAACCCGGGATCGATAGAACTGCTAAACGTGAACCGGAACAACCTTGATAAGGATACAATAACATATTTTTGATAAATTTTAGGGTCATATATATATATAATAAAATGCCAATAGATAAATATAATTTTGATAGACAGTAAAGTTCAAATCCTTTTATTTGGTCACATTTTATATTGTAAATATATCAACTTTGAGCCCCAAGACGGCGTCTTCTTCAATCATGATGAAATTCATGACGTCAGTGAAAACAATCTGTATATACCGCCCCAAGTGGACAAACAAATTGTGACTACAACCTCTACATTGGGCAACGATTCATCACGTGGTCTTCTTTTCGCCACTTGGTTTAATTATAGCTTTGAGTTAAGCCAATTTGAATTAAACCAATCAACGTTCAGAACAGAGTGTATGTTTTTGTGTTAGTAGTCTTTAAATACCTAGTTATATGCTCTGAATGCATGAGAACAAATGATCTGATGGCACCATCATTTTTTGTTTTGATGTGTTACACAGTGATTTGTATCATATATTATATATAAGTAATAAACATTAATAAGATGGATGGACTTAGCATCTCATAATAATTATTAAATACTTCTTTGTAATTATAAACTTGTTTGTCCCATCCTGCTAAATGACTTTTTAGAATAATAATAATGTCTATGAAGAAGTGGATTTTGTACTTATGTGAAGAAGATGAGGCAAAGATTTGCCGATCCCCCCCTAAGGCTCTCAATAATAACTAAGTAATAACCTATCAGAGTCTTTCTTTTTTAATTTAAATTCTAATACATCAGAACATCAAAAGTATTTGGGCATCTATTAATCCTGACTTTATTTTTCCTTCATATTTTGAAGAAAGACGCAATTCATGTATGTATATTCTACATAGTTACCTACATAAATGGATAACTAACTATGTAAGAAGGTGAAATTATTAAACACCCATACAAACCAATTATGATGACACATTTTGCCCTCCAGCTCCCTATAAACCAAAAAAATTCCATCATTTATCAATGTCATTGACTAGTGAGAGATAGATAGAACAAAAATAATATATAAATCTATGATTTTTTTTTTTTGGCAATAACTTTTGTTTTAAATTATAGGCGTTAGAATAGGTATACATACATCTACGCTCTACATACATACAAAAAACTAAATTAGGAAAATGAAAGAAACTTGTTCCATCCGTTTTTTTTAAATGACAAATTATTATTCAAAAAAAACATACTTAGAACCAACGAACTGCTCAGTCGAGTTTCTTAATCTCTATGAAATACTTTTGACTTAGAAGTTCATGATATTGTACACTGCAGCGTCGGTTTTTGGATTCAGTTTCCAGAGAATAAAATCTGGATTAGATTTCAGGAGACCAAGCGGCAAATTCCGCCTTCTTTTTGCAGTGTATGGCATTTTTATCCTATCAAATAAAACAAACCAACAATTTCAAGTAATTGGACACACTTTTACTTTTATTGTGTCATTCAGCCTTTTTTTCACAGTTAAATATTAAAAAGGCAGGAAATCTGTTGGTAGTTGGCCAAATAAGTCTAACATACCAACTGCAATCTATCTTTTAAGTACTACTAGGACCGCCAAATTTTATTTGGACTGAACTCGTAGGACTGCAGTCTTTTAGTTTTTTAGACTGATCCAATACTAACAACGAAAGATCAACAAGAAATAGTATGCCTTTCCCTTTTGGAGCATAATTATGATTAGAAGTGAGTAGTTTTTAATGAAAAAACTACAGCAAATTCATATAATAAGCCACTGATATTAACAAGGGTCTTAATTCCGTAGTACCATATGTCTATCTCCCGCTTCTCCTCAAGATATCTTTTTTTCATTACAAAGACATCAACTCTAATTAGAATGTATTTCTATTTATATATATAGAAAAGAATATGTAATGAAATAACCATTGTGAGACAGGGAGACGACAGCTGACAATAAAATATACAGTTTTTTGTTTTGTTTTAGTGAAGTAATGCCCTGTGGAAGGAGTTTCAAATGCAAACAGGCCGACTGGCCTGAATTAAACAATGGGACATGACAGTTTTTTTAATTATTAGCAGTTTATTTACATAACCGAGGATATTATCCCCATCTTCCATTCATTATTCTTCATTAGTAGTCTATCTATATTAATAAAACGAAGCTAATCTGTATAAATGTATATATGAAAAGACGATATCGGGTGCATTGTATCTAGTTCTCCCTGATTCCTGTGCTCCGGACTATAATATACAAGGCGAAGGAAATACACGAGGACATTGGGAAGAATTACTCCAATATGGATCCTCAATTCTATTCTGATTCTAACAAGGACTTAAAATTATAATTCTATAACAAATCTTCGAGGTTACTATCCGTCTTTTATGAGCTCACACAAATCCCAAGTGAAAAATACAGACTACAATTTACATCACTAGAAATAATTTAATTCCAGCTACAAACATTATGAGGACTACAAATCAAAGACCGTAGGAAAAATCCTTTACACTCCCAGTCGAGTCTCGAGTCTTTTCCAAGTCCTAGAATATTTTCATCGAGTCCAGTTCGAGTCCATCCATTGTATTAAAACCCTTTCTTGACTTTAGCATAAAAGAGTTTTCAAGTCCGAAGTCTTAGCTATATAGTTCAAGTCAAATCTCGAGTGTCTGACTGTAAGATGAAGTCAAGTCGCAAGTTCCCACCGCTACTACATATTATTATTATATAAAACAAATGAATTAAAAGCTCTTCCTGATAGGACAATATAAACACTTTTGAGATCTAATTTGACTCCTCTGATCACCATCGCATATTTTTCTTTCATAAACACATTCATTTTCCATCATGTTATTCTGACATTGTCTTCTTTAAAAGTCAAAAATGATTATCTGTAGAAAGGACCGGAGGCCTTATTAGAGCAAAACATGTTTGCTGAGAATGATGGAATTTGATTATGAACCACACTTATGATTGTTTTGTTATTATTATTACTTTGCCATAGTAAAAGCTCAAAATATAAGACGAGCCGTCCATAAGGCTGTTTGATCGTCCTTTAACATTTATAAAGACACAGATTCTACATTCTATATATTGTTATGTATATTAAAAACATTCTAATAAAATCTATTTATAAAGAGAAAATATATTTGTTGGCAAATTGGGGGATTGGCAATGATTATAGTAATAATATAAATGCTGAACAACATTCACTAAATGTCTCAAATGAATTTGAATTTCTATGTTAGGGTGAGAATATAACTTTTCCAATTCTACATGAGAATAGTCCCATTCAAAATAGGAACTGTCTAGTTCAAAATTGAATAGTCCAATTCAAAATGAGAATAGTCCAGTTCAAAATGGAATAGTACCAATCAAAATGGCAATAGTCCAATTTAGAATGGAATAATCCATTCTAAATGGGAACTGTCTAGTTCAAAATGTAAATGCACCATTCAAAATGGAAATTGTCTTTTTCAAAATGGAATGATCTAGTTTAAAATGGGAATGGTCTAGTTTAAAATGGAATAGTCTAATTCAAAATGGGAATAGTCCAGTTTAAAATGACAATAGTCTAAATCAAAATGGAACAATCAAACTCAAAATGAGAACAACTTCAAATTCAAAATTAGAACACTCAATTTAAATATAAGAATAGTCAAATTCGAAATAGAAATTTATCAATTGAAGAAAATAGGCTAAGAGTATTGGAGCTGAGATTAAAAAAATTCCTAACATTTAAAAAATTAAGACTTTTTAAAAGAATACAAAAACAATTTCTTGTTACTATGTATTTGATTATTCTATTGTATATGTACAGTGTGCGGTTTTCCAATTAAGAATTTTCGAGGCCAGGACATAAACCTTTTTATTTCTTAAATTAGTAGATATATTTACAAATCCATTTATAAATAAACGTAAGGACCCTCCATGAACCTAATCATTCAATCCAACCACCCTCAGCCTCAACCACAGCCTCCAACCTGATGCACGCCTTGATCAGGTGATCTTTATTCATATTGTTCAAAGCCTCAATAAATGAGTCTCTCAGAGAAGTCAAATTGTCCTGAGTACGCTTGTTGTACTCCCTCCCCAAGACGCCCCGCACGAAATAGTCCAAAGGATTTTAGTCCGGGTAGTTATGGGGACCACATTTCCTTAGACCAGAACATCTCCAAATTGTCCGAAAGCCAATTCCCTCCAGACTCCTTGAACTCCTTTGCAATTTTGTACACGGTGGCATAGGACAACTTGAGAAAGTCGATGATCTCTTTGGGCGCACGGCCTGCAAGGAGGGTGACAATGATCGCTTCATGACGGTCGTACTCGGAGGACATTTTCAACGTTTTGTAAATAAAACTTATACAAAATTGTCAGTTGAATCTGATAAACTGGTTTTTAAAGCTGTACGACTGAGGGTTCCCAAGAAAAACAGTTTAAAAAAAATTATATATATATATGTATTAGTCAACAAATTTTTAGCCGTATACTTGAGTTATTTAAAGATATGTAGTGTCTAAAAAAAATGTCATTTCATTTCATTAACTTATTACTTTCAATTTTATTTTCAAATATGTTTTGACTACCTCTAATAAGTTTAAATATTCTCATCTTGAATGGAAGTTTTCCATTTTGAACTAGACAATTCCCTTTTTGATTTGCAAAATTGCCTTTTGAACTGGACTATTTCTAATTCAAATAACCCATTTTACTTTTAAACTAGACTATTTCCATTTTAAATTTGACGAATCCATTTGGAACATGAGTATTCTCATTTTGAACTGGAAATGGTGTAGTCCTCAACAAATTCTTAAAACTAAATTTTTTTTGTGGGTACTGTATTACCATCTTTTACCAAAAAATGGACGAGAATTTCAAAAAGTGTAAATATGTACTAATTATAAAGTATTTATTTAACAAAAAAAATAAATAAAAAAATAATGATAATGTTCACTAACATAGAGTTAAGCTTCTTTGGACAATCCTGTAAACAGAGGGGTTCTTCTTTATCTCTTCACAAACAAAAACTTTTAAGTATCTTTCATGGATTTCAAGATTTATGTATTTACTTTGAGTGACTACATCATTACAATACCTATTTCATTTCTACGGATCCTAGATGTCTAATCTAAATTCAGAGGATTAAGAAATACTTTAATATAAAATATGTTTCATGACATGTACGTGAAGAGTAAATGTAAAATCGGGAACCGATCAGAAATATCACTTTATAATTTATATGAGGTTATTTTATATAAAAGGCTTAAATCCCTTTAGTAGTCCGATATACAATCATCGTTTTCTGGAAGGGAATTGTAGGTAGTCTTTCTTAAATGGGGACTTCTTGGTGTCCTTGAAATTTTGAAAAAAAATATATTATATACATTTAAAAAAAATCATCAATCTAAGTACTCGGAAGACAGATATAAATACTGATCACATGGTCTTGATCGGTCATTGGTGTATAGATTTGGGTTACATTAGCAGGGGCTTTCGCAAGAGTTGGCTGGAGGGTGTAGCCCCCCAAAAAAAAAAAAAAAATTAAGGAATTTTTGTTTTCTAAAATAAAATTTAATATTGGAATTTTTTTCTGAATAGAACATAATTTTTGAAATTTTTCTCCAAAACATGCAATTTATGAAATTTGGTTTTTGTAAAAAATTTAATTTTTCGTGAACAGCTGTCGATTTTTTAATTAAAAAAAAACAACTATTATTTTAAAGTTAATTTAAAAAAAAGCTATGGAATTTTGAAATTTTATGCCAAAAAATGTAATATTTGAAATTTTTTTTATAAACAGCAGCAGATTTTTCAATTTTTTTCCAAAAACAATCCTGCTTAGAACAATTTTCTGAATGAATATGGATTTTTTCATTGGATTAGGCAGGAGGACAACGACAAGTATTAGTTTAACAATAGCAAAAATAAAGAAAAATAAACGTTTCTGATGGTTCAATTCATGTCTTCAAAGTGTAATTTGACATAATTAATCATAGGAGTCAAATGTTGTTGTTTTCTCATTCCTGTAGGGGATATGTGGATCGTCATTTATACCTACAGTATCAAATAAATTGGTATGTACCTATATATAATACCACGTGAATGTATATTTGATGGAATTGTGTAAGGTATAATTTCACGTTGTCAAGATGGATGAAAGACAGATATATTATGAAGGTAGGAGCCCGGTGTATACAATTTACAAATTTGTAAATTGACATTTAATGATGTATGACTTTTATAATACATAATATGTACAATGTAGATTTTAGGCCCTAAATTCCATCATTGATAAATGCCAAGTATTGTTTTTTGGGGTTTTAATATTCTAAAGACCTATCCGTGGAATTTAAACCTACTGCGAACATGAACATTTTTCCTTGGCCAAAAGGAGGGCTGGATTATATATATATATATATTTTAAGGGGGGGACTTAGTTTTTGCAGAAACTATTTTTTTTTTGAAAAAAATTTGAGAAATTAAATTTCAAATATATATCATTTTGGAAAATAATTTCAAACATCAAATTTTTTGGAAAAAAATTTCAAAAGCCCATAGCTATTCACAGAAAATTAAATTTTTTGGAACAAAATTAGAAAAATTAAATTTTCTGAAAAAAAAAAAAATATTCAATTTTCTGAAAAAAAAAAAAAAAAAATTTAATATTAAATTTTCTAGTAAAAAGGAAAAATTCATTAATTTGGTAGTCTAAACCCCTGCAGACGCCCCAAAAAAGGTATATCTGTATTTAATTAAATAATATAAATAATCGGTAAAATTTGGAATACAATATGAATTAAAGTAGAGTCACATAAATACAAAAATACACGTAAATTGGGGGGGCATGACAGAGGGTGGGCCTTGAAGTGACATAAAGTAAACAGATACTTAAATAATAAAAACTCTGGAAAATAACAAAAAAATAGACAAACATTTCACATAAGGAGATCATTAGGTTGGCTTCTTTCAAACTCCTCTCATGTAATTTTTAACTATCGATAAAATATCAGAAATGCAAAAATCTGTGAAAACTCTCTTTGTGTAAGAGACATTTTGTGTGTTTATTATGACGACATACGACATTTTTTCTGTCTTACCATCGTAAAAAGAAATATAATTGCTTCTTTCAATTATATAAAACTTAAAATGATCATTTGTAAGATCAGCAACAGATTGATAAAGAGGTTTTAAAGCTTTACATTTATCGTATAGCATTCTCGGTAGGGCAAAAATAACACTTGCTATGTTCATCTGAAAGAAACTTGGACCTCACTTTGAGTGTCCCGGAGAGTACGGAATATTTCAACCACTTTTTGGACGAAGACAGCATTTTTCTTCTCTTTAAATAGTTGGTAAAAGGGTTCAATCTGGGATCTTGGATAGCTTTTCTCAGAATCGAGGTCAAAATTCTTGCCAAAAGCATTTTAAAGGGAATGACAGGCCTTGTATCAGAGTTATTCTGTACAAAAATACTATTGTAACACTCAAAAGCGATCCTGTTTATGAGAGACATTGAATGAGGAGTTTCAGGACTAAAATCTAGTCCAATTGTTTGATATTCTAATAAACCAATTGAATTGCTTGTTAGGAAATTCAGAAACTAAGGACTTTTCATAGCGTTGAATGATATTCTCAGTATTACACCTACATCGTTTTCTTTATCCGCCCTGAGTAATTAGATAGAAGTAAGGCTATTCAGAGTAATTGCCGCCAAAAATTCCTGAAAGGAATTCCCACACAATTATTCTTTTTCATTTCATGCATGACGGATCCAATACGAATTTATGGATCTCCATAAGTTAGTCAAGTCTACAACTGATAAAGTACCATATTTGATATGATTATGAAGTCTTTGTTGAGAAATATTTTTCCTTTTATCAAGCAAAAAAAAAAAGATAGTTCGATCAATCTAATCTTCTTCGAAACTTTTTTGTCATGTTGTAAAAAAAATTACCTAAAATGAGTGCAAGATTTTTTATAGTTGACGATCTGAATCATTTTTTTTTACTTTCCAAAGCTGTGAACAATATTAATTCATTCTCCACGAGAGAACATCTAAGTATAGAGTAATCACTGAAGAAGGGATTTGTGTAAAGAAAAACCATGTTTAACAATTAGAGAAGGAAAAACAGTTCTTGCGTGTTACCTTTCTTCTTTTTTGTTTATTATTTATTAGGTTGTCCTGCTGTTAACTTCTCCCTCTGAAGTAAGCATTATTGCCTATCTTTGCTGAGAATTGTTTTAAAAATGGTTAATAAAATAAATATATACCTATATTTATTTTAATATTGAAGGCTTTCCTTTTCATAGTAGTAATTCATTTTCGTCATCAAAATCATATTCCATGCGGCTGATATTAAAAAGGATCTTAATTCAGATATACTATATGTCTCGCACCCGCCTTTTCTTCGATCTCTTACAAAATCCCTATTAACTGTTTATATTTGTTAGTGAAGGTGGACATATCGACTAAAAAATGTATTTAAATATAGTATTTCTATATGTAAAAAAATTCACTCCGTAAAACTACTCTGTAAAGTTTAAAAAATATTTTTTTTTTGAATTGAAAAAGTGCATTTTTGGACTACATACATAGTATGCTTCCTCAATATTTGAAGAAAAAAAACCAATTTAAAAAGCATTCTAATATATATATATATGTATGCTGGTTCCATCTTATTTTTTTTAGGTCAATACATGAATTTTTAATAGCCTTCAAAGACTGAAAGAGGGAGAAGTGTTGAGCAAGAAGAGATAGAGAGGGAGATAGTAAGCTTTATTTTGGTTTAATGTGAACAAAAATATAGGAGAAGAAAGAAAAAAAAAACATAACTTCAAAAGAAAAAAAAAAAAAATACATCTTAATTGGACATCCTTCCTTTCTGCTCCTTTCTTTTCATGCTTACTTTTGCCCGTATCCTTGGTAAAAACAATGAAAAAGTCTTTTGTTGTTTTTAAGGTCCTTATTGTTCTAAAAAAATATCTATATTTTAAGAATAATTTATATCTCTATCTAACTATTTAAGTGCTATCTACCATGTATTGATAGATTATTTAATGGAATATATGTTGACTTGATCCAGACGGGTATTTCTATATATGTTTAAATGCATTTAAAGATTTCTATTAATCAGAGTTGCATAAACTTAATTCATCAGGGAATCTTCTTTGTTTCTGAAAATTTTCTGGACACTCTAAATGTAAATGATAGTTTTACAACAAATATATAAATGATTTTTGTAGAATCCCTCGGGGGTCTATTAAGACACCTTTGGGCTCCAAAGAAACCTCCTTGAGTCAAATTGCTCTAAATACCTCAAGTGATCTTAAGAAGCGTTAGTAAGGGATGTAAGTTAACTTATCTCCCAAACTATCCAATATCTTTTTTGCTGGGGGGTAATTTTAGTTATTAGTTTTAGATTTTCGTTTGTGCATTAACAGATAAATAACTTACCATAGAGTTAAAAACCATACACCATTAAATCATAGTTGTATTGTTGTTGCCTTAACAAGAATACGATAGATGGACAATGAATAGCTCAATGGTAGATGATGCACTTGGTAGAAATTATTCTCTAGAACTCAATGTGTCAAAGTTCGATGCCCCGTTTGCTCCTAGAGAAGTCCAGATATATATTTACTTCAAAGACCTTTCCTGGATGAAATTGAGTAACTGCAATACTATAATGTGCACTTATGTATAATCAGTGGAGCTCCATTTGACCAATTCAAGGAACAGTAATAAAAAAAAAGGATTGGATTAGTTATGATAACTGATATTATGGAAGGGACGATTCTGGATATTAGGTCATAACTCCGAGAAAATTGATCTCTCACCCTTAGAAAACAAATTAAAAAAGTTACAAATTTTTTGACAATTTGTACGATTAAACCCTATCAGCAGAATGTTTAATAATTTCTGACGTAGTCAATTTCTTTACAAGCCACAAATCCTTTATTTATTTTGAGTGATCCTCAAAATAAATCCCTTCTGACTCTGGAATGATAATGTTTTATAATGATAGGTTACTCAGAGACATGTAGAGGATCAGGCGGATTTTCCCTGGTTAAGTAATCCTGAGACTTTGGCAAGTTTCAAGTAGTATTTTTTAGGGACCACCTGCTTGCTCCCCACTATACATACATCTAAGGGAAAAGGGAGGGAGGATTTCAGGGAGGAGCTCTCTTTCTCTTCCTGAAAATGTCACATAATTTGTCCTTATATCAACTCAGTCAAAAAAAATAAACGACAACAACATATACCAACTTATGAAACGAAAGAGTCTACAAATAAAAAGGGGAAAAAAGTATGAGCATTTGTGCCTTTCTCCTTTTCTGTGTGTGCTTTCTTTCTTGAACTTGCTTTCTCGTTTATAAAATAAAATATATGTATATACATACACCAGAGGACGATCCGACCTAGCTCTATGGGATTGGCTGATGCTTCTTCTTCCCTTTTATATATAGTTTTGTTTTTATTATTTTCTTGGGGACAAGAGTTTTTTATACATTTTTTCTTTTTTGAACGTCAACAATTCCTTATTTTTTTTACCTTAAAGTAGAGAAGAAGGAGAGAGGCACTAGACTCAAGAAGAAGAAAAAAGAGGCAAAAATAGGAAGAGGGAATCGATTCTTTTAGGCTTTCTAACTTTTTTCTCGTCTATTTTTTTTTGACCCCACTCTTCCAACATTTTTGACAGCATTTTCTTAGAAAGTAAAGAAAAAGAGTTCCCCTTTATAGTAGGTACTTATATATTATAAGTATGTGAATGACGTTGCAGGTTCTCTCCTGCCTTTTTGTTGTTTGGAAACACTTTGATGGATTTTTACCGCTCCCCCCTCTAAGAAGTCAGTCAAATATGTCAGTATAATAGTGATATGACGTATATTATTTAGATATATACATACATTTGTGCCCGGTAAAATAGATCCTCAGAGTTTTCCTTTCAGAAAAATCCCTTCTATGTAATCTTTTTGCCCATACCGGAACTTACCAGCTGTTCAAACTGTCTTGGAATATTAAAAATTAAAATTTAATAAGTTTTGTAAACATTCGGACCGCACTTTTTGGGGTGATTGTTTTAGGAGTCAGGTCAGCTTAAAATCTGATTAAATACTTTTAAATGGAAAATAGAAACTAAAATAAAGGAGGTTACCACTCCAGTCTACACCAACATCATGAAAATGCTATCAGTCAGCAACCAGACGGTCTGGAGGATCATGAAACGATTTGAAGGTGTAAACAACATTAAAAACAAACCTCGAAGTGGTTGACTCACCAAACTAACTCCAGAAGCTTCCTGAGAGGCCATTGAAGCCAATCCAAGAATGAAATAAACTGGGTTGGTCTAGAAAAAAACCATTCGAACTGAACTTAAAAATGTCTCCAGTGCTGTAAAATCATCCTGAATGATCTTAAGCATAATGATAGAAACCCGTTTCCTGACCCTCCAGACTGTTTGTTTTCTAACTGAAAGCATGCTTATGATGTTGGGGTGAGCATTGGGACTAGAACAGTAAATTTCTTTATTTGGCTTCCATTTTTCATTTTAAAAAATAGAGATAACTGAATATTATAGAAAAGAAAAAACTTTCTCAATAACAATTTTATCTTCTTTAAGGACCGACAAGTGCGATTGGGCAAAACAAGTCTTTCATTTATCATTTTTTATTCATACCTTTTCAACTTACAAATATTTTCCAGTCAAAAATCTCCTAGTCCAAAATTATAGTGTTATGGAAAGTAGGGCCTCAAGCTCGTAAACTTTTTAATGACTAAAGTAATCTTAATTCATTTATCTACCGATTTGTAGGATTCTTAGAAATAATATGTTTTTTCTGGGAATCCATATTTGAGCCATACTACGTCCTTAAATTTATTGTATACCGCAACCTTTCTTCCGAATAGAAACACTAAAAAAAAAAAAAAATCACCCCAAAAATTAATTATTCACTAATTGTAAAAAATTATTCACAGCTTAACAAGGACTAACTCAGATGCAACCAATGAACGTTCAGAACACTGATAATTAGAAAAAAAACAGAAAAATCAACAGTTGACAAAAAAATATACTCTAAATCTTTGTTAACCTTGTGTAGTCATCCATAAACTTCTTTAAAATTGATTTGTTGAACTTATATGCTATATTTTGAAGATGTGAGCATGCCAATTATTAAATAAATAATAGTCCAACAGTTTGGCAAAGTGTCACATTAGGTTTGATTGAGCGGAGTTAAAGCTGATATACGAGGATGGTCTCAAAAGTTTCTGACCTCAAACTGAAGATGGCAGCACACTTAAATAAAAGCTAGTCACATCTATTTAGCATCGGTTGACTGTTATTCACCAAAGTTCCAGACATTTTTGACGTGCAGTTGTAACGCTCATTTGAGTTAGTTGACGTGGGGTTTTTGTAAAAATAGACAAAATTGAGTATCGAGCTGTCATTGGAAATTTGTGTTTGAAGGTATAACCTTTACTCGTAAATAAATCCATACAAAATGTCTTGTATCTTTGTTAGGTCGTACACTTTTCAAAACACACTCGTATGCACAATGTACATACGATGTCCTTGTACATAGAAATGTTTTCGAATCTTGATTTTTTAACCATTACCAATAATTTCGACATGGAAAATCATAATACCTATTCCCTAAAAAATATTCATTTTTTTTTTTTTTTGTAAAATGACATTAATTTTGACGAATTTCAACATTAATTAAATCCTTTTTTTAGTGAACGAACATAGGATTGTTTACAAAGTTATTTTAGTAATATAACAAAGGCTTTTTGAATGAATTCCTTTCATTTCTTCTCCTTCTCTTCCTCTCTGATGGTTTAAGAAAAATAAAAGCAGAAGGGGAGAGGAAGAACAACTATAGAATTAGAGTGTTTAATGTCCTCATAAAAAGCCAAATAATTTATATTCCTGCCTCCTCATTGCACTTTTATTTACAGCTTCTTCTGCTCCTTACCTTAAATTAGGTAGAAGGGGGGTGAAAGGGGAAAATACCATAAAAATGGTGCAAAGTCTGTTTCTTAATCTTACTTACATATATTTTCTCTCTCTTTTTCTCTGATAAACAACAACTAAAAACAAAAAAAAACATCATGTCCATAAATTAGTTTTATGTGAATGTTTTCATATGCCTAAACAATTAAATGTACGACATGAAAAGAACAAACATTTCATTTTAGTAAAAAAAGGCTGCTGATGTATTGAATTTAGCTCAATGTAAATAACTATAAATGAACGACATGTGCATTTGGGGGGTTTAATTACTACTTAGGTATACATTGGAAAGAAAAAGTTTGAAAAAAAAAAAAAAAATGGCCATAAACATTTATTTATAAAAAATCAAAGTGTTTTTCTTTAAATTTTAGCTTCTTCAAAAAATCTTCCATTTGCCGCTACAACTGCTCTACATAGTTTTACATTCTTGCTGTTAGTTTTCAAGATAGGCAGAGGGATATCATTACAAACATTCTACAAAATGTTGCACATACTTGTGGGGTACTTTTCACAAACTTTTCTGTCTAGGTGTTCCCCCCTAGACACTATTGGGTTCAAATCAGGAGATTGAGCTAGCCATTGTATAATAGATAAAATGAGATATGCTTCTTTCTTTTCCAAGAAGTTTTTGCTGAGCTTGGATGTATGTTTTGGCTAGTTTTCTTGTTGAAAAACAAACTTCCTTCCAATTAATATATCTCCACATGGAATGGCCTGTGTTTTCATGATAGAATGGTAACCATTCTGTAGGAATTAACTACCAATCTCTCATACTTGTCAGAGAGAAATATTACATATGAAATTAAGCCTGGCCAAAACTCCTGGATTTTAAAGACCAATAATTAAAAAATATTTAATGGATCTATTTTTTTCATAATAACTTCCATCGTGTTAAAGTAAAAAATATTGATAAAGTCATTAATGAGAATGAGGAAAAAGTATTTTTCCTCCAAACTTTTTCTTGCCAGCGTAAAAACAGGTCATAAGAAGACATTTTTAGTTATTTTACAAAATACAAAAATAGATTTTTCCACCATCAATAGTTTTTCGTTCCAAAATATTATTTTTTTTAAAAGTAGGTGATTTTTTTGTTCAAGGATAAAAAGAAGTAGACCATACGACGTTATTAACCGAGGTTGTGTATGACATCAAACACTTTGACAAATGAATGTTCCATACTTCAAAGAGTACATAAGTGGACAACCTTCCTCGATTCTAGCCATATGTTTTTGGGAAAACTCTCCGCTCGCAGCCGAAACACAAGTGTTACAGCTTTGAATATTTTGTTAGATATTTATATAATTGCTCTTAATGACATATTCAAGGAGCCTTTTTTTTTCTTCATGTAATTATGACCAAAATAAGTACAATATACAGGGTACGGCCAAATAACTTCCTTTTTCCAAAAGGCAAAAAAATAAGTTTTACATATCAGAAAACTTTTATTTATATTTTCATAATCATAGTACATATTTAAAGTTAAAGTTTTGAAAATCATATCAGATATCTTTCAACAAAAAAATCACCTACTCTTACAATATTTAATCCATTATTGCCAAGATATTTAATTCGGTGACTGATTTTGATATATTGTTAATGTGTATGAGTATTATAAGACAATAATAATTGTATTTTTTTTTTTGTAAATCCATCTAAGGACCTAAAACAACTTGTGTATGAAATCACCCTTCACCCTCACACATACACAACGCTAATATTTTAATAATATTGGAAATTAGAAAAATTCAATTTTTTTTCTTGTATGAAGTAGTATCAAACAAGGAATAGACAAAAATAAATGTCCATGCCCTTCAAACAACTAACAAAACCATACATGAGGGAGGTGATAAAACTATTCCTTATCATGGGACTTGCATCTCTCACTCAAACGATTAAACTCAAAACGATTGAGGATACTAGATATAAGTTTGAACCGGGATCCAGTTTAATCCATATATTTTTTGAATAAATTTAGTGTTCTTTATTATTCGGAGTTAAAATTCCTCAATTTTTATCTCTATATAGTGATGTAAATCGTATTTATTTCTTAACGGGATAGTGTTTTTTTAAAACATGTATTTTCCTCAGCTGGTGCCATTATTATTTGACTCCTGAGTAGTTCTCTACTACATTCAATTATATTCAAAACCTCATTGAACCTAATAAAAGACGGAGAGTTACATTAAGGATCCGTTACAGAGTCATAATTGTAAGTCAATAGGTGACTCCGAGTAGAATTGGAGATCGAAAACAAAGTAATTCAGGAAAAATGTTCTTCTTTATATCTTTTTTCCCTTTCTCCCTTGCCACAGCTGATTGGAGCTGATTTAATGACACGTCATGAGAATTATTCTTTCTTCCTTCAAAGCATTCTTCAAATTGTCAGGGTTGCCATGTTGATTTGTGTTTTTTATATATAGGTAAATTATAATGTTCTATGCTATAATAGTTTTGTTAATTATATTCTATGTTTTTCAAAGAGGATGGCGAGGCAGACTGAGGTGCCTCTTGATCGTGTCAGGGGTACGACTAAAAATATAAGCACCTATTTTAACATCTTATTTTTACTAAAATAAATCAATCTGATATTTGATATTTTAATATATATTTGAATACAAAAATACAATTTTTTTATATAAAAGAATAAAATTTTAAATTCATTTTACTTATATGAATAAATTTATAAAATTAAGTGTAAACATATTTCTCAAGTTCCCATTACTATGAATTACTGTTCATGTCAATATTCCACCGAGTTCAGGGTGACTGGAGTTCAAATCAAATTGTTTTATCATTTACCTCAAAAATACATGGACTGTACAAAGAGGAAGGAATCAGCAACAACATCATGGATCGTTTTTAAAAAGAAAATCCCTTAAAGAACTTGACATGATTGGCTTTGAAATGAAGCATCACTCTACTCAAGGGCGTCTACAAAATTATAGCATTATAGTCATTTTATAGTCAATTAATCATAATCATACCATTATTATTTTTTTTCAAAAATCAATGCCTATTCTCAAAAAATGAGATGTTTTTTCAAAAAATTAATTTCAAATGTTAAAGTATTTGATTTTTTTTAATATACTGTTATTCACACAAAAAAATTGAAAAGTTCATAGATATTCTCAAGAAATTTAATTATTTGGAATTTGTTTTTTAATCTACAGCTGTTTACGAAAATTAAATTAAAAAAAAAAAAATAATATTAAATTTTCTATTAAAAAGTAAAAATTCCTTAATTTGGAGGTGGACTACAGCCCCTCAATCCCACCCCCTGCGGAAGGCCCTGTCTATTTCATGCAAGCCTTTATCCACCATCTCATAGTTTGTACAAAAGATGAAAGGGTTAGATACTGGTACGGTTAAAAAGAGGATATACAACCACAATTACCACAAATATGGCTTCATCCGTACCTAAGATGCAGGATGCCCTCCCTCATAGTGAGAGAAACATGTAGCATGAAATTGTCAAACCAAGGGATGTTTCAGAGCAAACTTAAACATATTATTTTCAGTTAGTATTATGCTCTGTTCTTTACTCTCTCGTCTAAATAAACAGAACAATGCCATGTCATTTTCGTTTATATTTCATATTGGGGTGTCTTTAATTTTATCCACTTTTAAAAGGTACATTGACTGAAAAAAGTTTAATAAAAGCTTATTACATTGTTTAATTAATTAACATTGTATATTGGTATAATTAAGTAGCAAGTAGTTCCAATCCTAATGCAATTGAAATAAATTTACCGTTGTTCTACTTCAAAGTTATAAAATCATGATTAAACAAATTACTAAACTTAAAATAGGATCTTGATCAATTTTGCTGTCCAGCCTAAAGGGATAATAATACCTTTTGAAGCGTGATAATCCCTGGCAAATAACTCTTTTATTTCCCACCTACACAAAAAGTTACTTCAAAGAATGACTGTATATTCAGCTAGTGGCTAGCCCCTCCTATGTTTCCCATCTAATCTAGCATAAGTTTTGATCCGCGTACAACTGTACTTGTCTTTCCTTTCTTTTAAGCTGTAGGCACGTTTCATGGGACCAAGTCCACGTTATTGAAGAAGTTACATGTTAATACCTAATTATATCCTTCATTTCACAATTATTTTTTTCTTGGACAAATCAAGTCGGTTTATCAGAATCTTATTATAACATGTTGATAATTTTCCAGTTTTTCATCTCAATTCAAGTCAAACACAAGTCACGTCCAAAAAAAAAAGGTTTCATTCCAGTCAAGTCATCAGCCGGGACGTCGGAACTATTTTCTGGAAAGGGATGCGTACATTTTTAATTGTGGGTTTTGCAGTGGATGTAAAAGGATCATGCACGTTCATATTACCAAAAACATTATTCCCAAAGCCACTTTGACGAATGACCACTTTGCCGAACGGATGTCCTGATTTTTGTTACAACGGTTCTAATTTCAGTTTGAGCCAACTTTTAAAACATATTCTTCATTAAATGAATCAATTATTCTTTAATCAACATTTAATCATTACAATACGTGACGAATAATTAAACATTTTATTTTTTAAAATTAGTGTAAAATGAATGGGAATAATATTGGAACTTGAATCATCATCAAAAATATTATTTTTATTTTCGGCAATGTGTCTGTTGGGAATAATGACATTCGGTAAAGAGGTTCTAGAACCGAATAGAATCCGGCAGCACTTGAAAAAGGGTGCTCTAATGAAAAAAAGGCCTCTTTGGACGCCCCTGGTCAGAAGCCCTAAAAAAGAGATTTAGAGACAACTCAAATCATGTCACTGTGACTCAAGACATGGGTGTCTGATGAATGAACATATTGCAATATTATTATTATCAATTGTTTTTTTCTTAAAAATATTCATTTTTTTATTTTTTATTTATGATTAAATATTAAAAATTAGTCTATAAAAAACCAGAAATGAAGTTAATGTTGTCCAATAAAAAATGTGTATTTTATAAAATAAAACATCGTTAATAAATCTTTTGTCAAAAAATCATAAACAATAAGGAGTTTTATAAAAAAGTGTCAATTTTAAAACAAAACAAAAAATCTATTGGCGAACTGGTATTTCCAATTTTGAATTGCATTAGTGATTAATACTTCAACCAAATTGAAGTCGCCCCCCCCAAAAAAAAAAAATCTTATCTCCTACGCCTATGGTTACAAGCATTGTTATTTTTAATGTATGAGACACGCGCATACTTCCAGGCAGTACTTTATCTTGAAATAACAGACAATACTCGAGATATGAACAAAATCCTAATAAATTGTATGTCGAGAATTTCCTTTATATAATGTAACAGCATATGTACATACGTATATACAAAAAAATGAATGGAGAACAAATTGATTTGAGTTACGAGCTTGCTCCCGGAACGAATTAAAATCATATCTCAAGACACCAAAATATGTATTGTAAACGCATTATATGGAAGCACCAATGAGTGCAAATAGTATAAATCTTTTCCAATAAATATTACAAGTATAAAGAAAATATCTGAATCAGCTATAGCACTCGAGTCTGAAGTAAGACTTGATCCATTTTTTATGGATTCAGATCCATGTGAATTCGGATTTAACTTGGCCTCGGTATTGGTTTGGACTTAACTAAGGAATCATATTAACTTAGAATTGCTCTCATTTGGACTTTGGGCTCAGAGCTGTCTTTAAATAGCTCCCCTTTTAACTCAGATATTTTGTGAGAAATATTCGATTGTCTGGATTCTGTCATTTTTACATTGGTAAATATTTAAGTACAAGGTCCAACTTAAAATTCAAAGTACCTCATTTTGTTCATGGCGACGAGGGATTAATTAATGAAATATCTGTGGTTTTATTTTTTAACTCGGTTGTAATCAAAATTAAAAATCAAATACATGGTGTATACTTGTATATAGTGAGCCCTGATGTATCTCATATACACATTTTTAATCTAAGCAATCACAATATGTGGAGCTAAGACTGAGGTAGGTAGAGTTCTACTAGAGACGAAAGTACTCCTTGGCTCTTTTTTCATATTAATTTTTTTTATCACACTATAATTATTATCTTTCCATCTTGAGGAGAGAACATCTATCAAATTGAGGAACTACGTGTGAAAAACAGTGAGGAACATAGATGATTTCTTATGCAGTTATTTTCTATATTAATTTAGGCTAAGTTTGTATGTTCGACAAAGCCTAATAACTCCGGGTAACGCCGAGTACTAACAATAGTTCTCAATATACAGGGAGCGGGGATCAAATTGACGCCAAAATATTTTTCTACAAAAAACAACACAAATATACATTTTTTAACTTTTCTATTGAAAATCAAAACCATGACGAGCATATAGGTATAGAGTAGCCATTCATTCGATATAATCACCGTTGGCATCAATAACGGCCTCAATACGGCCTCTGAACCGGCCGCAGGCTCTTCTGACCATCTCATTGTCCATGTTGCCGAATACCTCCTTGATGGAGTCCATCAGGCTGGCCCTGGTGCTATGGGAATGTCTGTTGGTATGTCTCTTGACATAGCCCCAGACAAAATAGTCCGAAGGATTAAGGTCGGGAGAGTTAGGAGGCCACAAATCCTTGGTTACGACGTCATAAAAGTTCTCGGTTAACCACTGCATGGATATTTTGGACACATGGCAGGGTGCTGAGTCCTGTTGCCACACCCAGGGCCTGTCTCCAGCCTTCATGGACCTGGTAGGGTCATCCTCAACCATCTTCTTCACCTTATCGACAAAGTCGGTGTCCCTGACCTTCCTATCGGCGCCCTCCTCCTTGGGTGTCCTCTTTATGGTGGCATCAACATCCCAGGTGTCCTCTAGCTTCTTACAGATACGCTGAACAGTCCGTAAATTCATTCCTAAGGTTGAAACAATCTTTGAAAACCAATGCCATGACGGCGGACCTCGAAAGCTCCTCGTTCCACTTATAGCTCTTTATCTCCTCATATGATGACGGCATGATGCTAACTGAACTACGTATCGTCAGCTGACAAGAATAGCTTTCCTCTTTGGTAACCGGTTTTTTATTTGATAATGTCGTCTTCAAGTTATCAAGGTTTAAAGTAGGCAACAATGTGATCCCCGCTCCCTGTATATAAAAAAGAACATTAAAAATGGATATATTATTATTTAATTAAGAATTGTCAAAGTATTTTTAAAAAGTTTTGTTCAAAAGCAACACCCTCAAAGAAAATTTTAATTAATATCCCTGGTTCTAGCAGAAATACACCAAGTAACTTTGAACTTGTATAGGTAATATTACCTATGTATATACACTTTACTCCATAAATACAACTAAAATATTGAATGAAGAAAAAAAAGTAATTGAAATATTTACTTCAAATATAAAAAATATTTTTCATTTTTTGTTCCCTCTTTCTCTCGAGTTTCTTTAGCCTGAGGACTTTGTTTATATAAAAGATTTTTGTTTTATGTACTTCTATAGTTTAAGAAGAATTTTATTATTATTTTCCTTTGCTATAATATGTAGCAAGAAGATAAGGATCAGAGCAAGAAGGATTCATGATATAAGTTGCTCAACTAAAAAAAACAACCTTAAGTCAAAATGAAAATAGCTTTAATTAATTATTATAAGTTTAGTATATGTTCAAATTGGGATTTGTACAATGTGTAACTTATTCTACAAGCAAAGATTGTAAGACTTTCAAATAAAAAAGTGAAGATAAAAAAAAAAAAAATAATATTGATAACAATGAAATTTATTTATTTTCAGTTACGACATACAAAATTCGAATTTTGTCTACACACTTTAGTTTTTTTGGTGTCTTTTTCACAACTTACTAGTAAATTTGGAGGAGAAAGTGTTTAAGGCACTTTGTAAGAGATTGGGTTATTCCTGGAAAAATACTTGGGATAAATAAAGATATTTATTAAAGTATCTACTGAAATTAATATTTGTAAAAAAAAACTATATATTAATTTAAAAAAAGAAGTTTCATTTCGTACATAAATCTTTGTGGCCAAAAAAAGAGATGGGTTAAGTCGGAGTTCCAAATGAATTCATTTATAAAATAGTTTTATTTTGCGAAACGGACGTGACAAAAAATATATATATTATCCCCAAGGTGGTATTACAGTCTGTAGCTTTTTTTTAAACTACTAAAAGAATTTTCAAAGAGTCTTCCATAACAAGGAGGGAGTAGGCTGAAGGAAATGAAGGAATTTTTGCTTTTGACTAGAAAATATTTTCGTCATTCTGGCAAATTATGCAGCAGAAAAGTAACTAATTAATTTAATTATTAAAAAATTTCCCTAAAAATTAAATTGAAATTTTTTTTTTCTAAAAAATTAATTTTTTTGAAATAAAAAAAAAAAAATATATATATATATATAATCCTAGGGACGCCCCTGATGTGATTAACATACGTATGCCATCTTTTATATAATCATTGAGGGAGTTGTATTCTTTTGCCACTAGACAGCGCCACCCTCTGTCGCTTTGTTTATAAACGAATATAAGTAAACAACGCCTATGCCCTATTGATAATTTTAAGCATGCCATGAAATCTCTTTTTTTTTGTTTCTATAGTACTGAATCAGGGACACTGGAACTCATTAAAGAAATGGAAGGTAGTTATATAATAAAGATGTCTTGATTAAATTCAGGCAATTTTTTACCTAATTTGGTTGTCATCTTTTGATTTTTCTGTTTTTTATCCCCTTATCAGTATTCTGAACATTGATTGTGGGATTTTTGGCATTTCCCCCACCTTATGTTCAGATTTAGTACATATAATATAATTTGCTTTAATTGCATTTTCTAAACACCCCATCCCTTTTCTACTTGCGTACGTAGATTATCCCCTTGGTTGTATACGAATGAGCTGTTGTTAAGCTCTGAGCAATCTACAACAGTGATGAAATAACTATGCTATAGAATCTCATATTTACCAACTGATTTACAGTCTTTCTTTTTTTAACACTCTTTCGTTATGACGGAAATATTGCGAAGACAATAAAGGTAACGACGTATCAATCGTAATAATGGCTCAGAGTAGTGTTATATTGATCCTTAATAATGGTATTTAAAATTTGTCCATTTCAATTATTGATCCATGAAAAATATCCCAAATTTACATGGACCCTCTAAAAAGCATCATTATCACTAATATTATAGTAAAATACCCCAATTTACAAATTGAATTAGTCTAATAAAACTTTAAATATCTTTACAACACGTAAATATTTTCCCATTGTTCTTAATTTAATCCAACCAAGCAACGTATAGAACACACACAATAATTAATGAATAGTCGAAAGAGTGACTATTAACAAAAGAATAGGCGGGAAATTTTTACATTATACAGTCCTTGGAATAACGATAGGATATGCTCTCTGGAAATCACGCAACCTTTTTATATATATTAATACATAAGTTACCCACGACTACTCGCTTCTATTGACCCTTGGTTTAATTATTATTTGTATTAATAATAATATAAACACATTCTCTAGTTACTATTAGGTATTTCCAATATGAAAAGTAGAGTATAACCTTTCCCACTCATATTGGGCTTGGGTACTTTCAAATAAATAAATATGTAAAATTGTGGTTAGAAATGTGAAAACCCATAGTACATATTATGTAGAAAAGAGGGGCTCTTAATTTTTTTAAATCCTCGAACGGGCTTTTATTTGTATGAGAAGCAAAAATATTGCTTCTGGTAAAAATAAAAGTTGAAGCCATATTGATCAATGCATCTTGAAGTTTCTAAATTTCGTCATTATTTAGAAAAAATATCACATTTATCTAAAAAATACTCAACATAAGTTAAAATAAAGCAATTTTTAATGAATAACAATTTAGATGAATAAATAATCTGTCAAAAGTTTTTATATCATTTTCTCCTATAATTATTAAGCTTTTTCATATTATATAAATCATAATATTTTCCAAAAAGGACTTTAAAACAAAATTTTGCGAGATTGAAAATTCATTTAAATTATTTATATATCTCTATATTTTAACTTTTATTGATTATTTTTAAGAACAAAAGCAAATTTTTCTACAAAAATATGAAGTTTAGAAACTTCAAATGGAACGACATAGCTCAATAAATAACGAACTTGGGATAAACTATTGTCTTGAACTCAATGCAACTCCATTTGAACAATTAAAGGAAAATTATATATATAAAAAAACCCCTTCAAGAGTGATGTGTAACCTCCAAACTAGTGTTTCGTAATAGGTGCTCCAAATGCTCCAGTGGTTATCATGGTCATCAAAAAATGTCTTATCTAATAAAGGTCATCAATAATTTTTGTTTCTAACAAAACCTTATACAAAATTCCAATGAAATATTTGCTCCGATAAAAAATTCATAGTTTTTTTATAAAAACTCTACGCCAAAGTATTCGGTCAAAATTGGGTAATCCCTAAAAAAAATCGCCTAGTGGCTCTGCATGGATGAAAGGTTGGGAATCACAGTTCTTAAGTTTTATCAATTTAGCTCAAACTTTATACGCTTATATATATATATTTTTTTTTTTTTTGCCTAAGGAAATTTTTTTGAAGTATGATGATCCCTAAAATTTCGAAAGATGCAAATTTAAGAACCACTCTAATCTACGTACATATTATAATGGAAGTTTGAATAACCATATAAAATTGTCGATTATGCATGTAATTTTAAATTATTATTATATGACGAATAATAATAAATAAGAATACGGAGAGAAGAAGAAGCAATCTAGGCAAATAATTTAGTGTTGGGTTTTGGTTTGAAAATCATAGACCGATCTGAGACCGATATGGTTTTTAGTGAACCCATCTAATTCGGTTCTTTATTAGTATAGATCAATCAATTCAAAAGAAAAGTTCGATCTGGATCGGTTCCATTTAAAATTTGGATCTAGACTGATTCTACACAGGGGCGTCTGAAGTCTAGCGAAGACCTCCACCTAAAAACAGTTAAACATTCCAATGATCACAAAATTAAATAAAACTAAACAATTCAAAAAATAATAATCAATCTATTGCTCTCCCTCAATGAGAGCGTTCTTATCTCAGAACAATTGTTTCTAAACAAGTCGTAGTAGTGTAGTTGAATCTGACAGTTTATATTTGATTATGTTAATAGCATGATCCCAGGAATCACCAACCATCCTTGGAATTTTAAGAGAAAAAACACAATAAATATCTGCTGAGGACAAGATCTTTGGTTTTCTTTAATAATTGGTTGTAGCGAGAGGTTGTGTTTATTGTTATTTCTTGTTTGCCAGTACATAAATTATGTTCAGAAACTTATGAATGTATTAGCAATCAATATATTTTGATCCATTTCATTTGTTGTTCGTTCCTCTTGTTAAATATCTTATATTCCAAATATTTTCTTTATACCTGACACAATTATTTACTATACATAACTAATAACTACCTATACCTTTAAATCAAATCTATATTTATAGTCTCTAGAGTCCAATGACTCAATAGAACTTATATGTATAGGTTATAAAATATATTATTAAAAAATTGTGCCTTGAAGTAGGAGTCGGTGACACTCAAAATACTTTAGTGGGAGTTTATTAATCGACTCTGCAGCCCTGCCTATAATAACATTTCAACATTCTGAACTTTGACTTACAATTTAACGTCATAATAAGCTTAATATGTTGTATAAATAAATATTGTACGGCTCATAAATCAGGATATGGGGAAAATCGGTCCATAGATTAAAACCGAAAAAAATCGGTATGAAAACCCAGTCTGAACTGAAATATGGGGCCGCATCTGTCTAGACTTAAATATTGGTTCACATCCGTCTAGAAAAATTAAATTAAGACCGAACCGAACATAAAACCAACTCGGTTTTGGACCGAGTCTCAATACTAGCAATTATGTATTTTTCTAACGTTTTTTTTTTTTTGCATCTAGTAGAAATTATATTTTACTTTTTATTATTGTTATTATTTTATACCATTATCATCCTCATCATCACCTCTGTTAAGAGTATAATTATCAATTATTCGATCATGGTTATATATTTCCAAAAAATACTTACGTTCATACTTATTTATAGTCGTAAGTGAGAAGAATTCCCCAGGTTCATAAATCTTTAAAGTAACTCTTCTTTTTTTCCATACATAATATTTTGCTAATATCATGTATGTACATAAAAATTATAAAATGTGGTTGCATATTATATAAATCTGTTGGATTAACACAAAAACAATCCTGCACCAAAGTCAAGAAAAAGAGAAATGTCCAATTTATTTATTTCCATCATAAATAAATATTTTTCTCAATTATAGGCTTTGTATTTGCATTTCTGGGATGAGTTGATATACCTAAAAGTGTTAACTATGTTGGTTAGCCTCCGATATGATCCTTCAAAAAATTTATTAATTATAATTATTTCAGATTATCTTCTTCTTGTCATCAAATGATTCTTTTTTCATTTTAAAAACATTAACTAGAGCCCATTTGTGTTTTATTTTGAATTTTCCCCATTTTGTATTAATATGTACAGTCATGAGCAATGGGCCATTATGTCTGAAATATATATCAAAGCTGTGGGCAAGGAGTTCCGGAAAAGTCTGTAGATATTTTGACTAATTTAAGTGCGATTTGCAGCACTGGTAAATGGTTTATTGTTGGAGTTTGACAATAATAATTTGTCGAAGAATACAAATGTAATCAATACTCATTTATATTAAAAACATATAAATGGACCGGCGTTGTTCAATCGACAACGCACTTTGGCGAAATTGTTATATTGAACTCAATGTGGGTCGTTTCAGGGTCGCACCTAGAGAAGGAAATACACAAAACGTATATGGACTTCAAAGACAATTCCTAGATCAGATGGAGTAAATATAACACTATAATTTTTACAAATACTTAATGACTAAGGATAGATGGGTCCATATTTTCTCGGATCCAAGTAATAATTCTAATTGCTACCTTAATACCATAATCTTTAATTACTATTAGAACTATTGTAATAATAACATTGGACAAGCCTTTTCCTTTATTATATATTGGAGCCTATCATCCTATCAGAAACAGAAAAAAAAAAACCAAATTAGTTGGTAGTTGGCGAATTCTTCAAACAATTAAAGTATTATTCAATAATAGTTGATAATTATTATTATCAGCTTAATAAGAAGGTACTCGTGTACAAGCAATCAATGATTCGAGGAAAAGAAGAAGAAACATCGACAGCAGACTACCAAATTCAATGAATTTTTTTGTCATAGTGAGGTAACGCCGGTCGAATAATAACAGAATGCAATTGCTTACGTACATAGATGTGACTTCAAGCATTTATCAAAATAAATATAAATGCTAGGCTCGATGTCGATAGTATCGTTTTTTATAATTTGGATTAATTATTAAGCAATACTATTTGCTTTTTCAGATCTGAAAATCTCTCGTATCTGTTTTATGGTCAGTAAAAGTTCGAGTACCCGAAGTCCATTCAGGATCTTTTTGGATAATAAAAGTTTATTTATACCAGACCCGAGTCCTTTGGCTCCGGCTCCAAGACCCGCCCTCTCTCTTTATATGACTTGAAAGTGTAACATAGTTATTAATTACATAAACATAAGCAATGTTGCTAGTTATGTATTTATATGATCATATATGCGTCGAATAAGATGCCCAAATATGGGAGTCAAGACCTTTTACTAAAAAGGAATGGTTTTGAAAAGATTGGAATATATGTACAATTAGACTGTTCCGTGTTCGCCTTGATATTTTTCTTCGCCTGCTCAAAGATCTTTTTTGCTGAGAAGAATAAAGAAACTTACTTTCCCAAAGATTGCGCTCTTTAAAGTCATTTTTGGGAAGGTACAAGCCATTTTAGTATGGTAACACATGACATTGACCTCCTTTTTATTTAACAACTATCATTACAACTAGGGTTAATTTTTGACATGTCATATTTCATAAACAGGGAAATTGTAAATCATTGAGTACATCTTTGAGCGCTTAAATGATTAAACAAAATGTTCTCAATATTTTCAACGTATAAAACGTATACAAAAAAAAAATATGTAAAGTGCAATTTTTAATCACTTTTAATTTAATCAATTCGGACGGTGCAAGATGTCAAAAATGTTCAATTTCCGCTCATTTTATTCAACTAAAATGACCTGAAAGGCCTCAAGCTTTGATTGTCCCTAGCACAAAAATGTCTTTTTGTAAGGAAAAGAAAAAAAATAAGCCCGAAAACGGGACAATCTAATGTACATTATATATAGAAGACATAATAATAATGGTTTTGAGCCGTCCGCCCTTAATTTCACCCACACAAGGCACAGTTATTTTGAAGCAAAACTTTTTAACCTAACAATACATAAATGATATCTTTAATGTTTGGGTTTTTTTCTCTTAAAACACACATACCTACATACACTTTATAAATGTGTACTAATTTTTTCTTCCTCTCGGACCCCATCATAAAAATAAAATAAAAAATTAATTTTTTTATTAGTATTAAAAAATAACATATTTGAGTGCATCTCTTATCAGACCTACATAGTTAGTTTGTTAATAAGTAACATTGCCAAATCTTATGTCTTAAATATAAATGAGATGATTAGTTTTAATATCAAATAATCTATCAAGGTCATGTAAGTTCCTTAAACGTCTTTAATAATAACAAATTTATCTATATACACACAATCATTCCACTCTCCCCCCCCCCACTTTTTTTTGAAAATTCAATATCCACGTGAACTATTTATATATACAAGGCGTTTCCAGTAAAATGTGTCGTTCCTTAAAGTAGGTTCAAACGATCCCTTGCGACGTCATTAAGGTTTTTTTCTTCTTTTTTTTAAGATTATTCTGTTATATAATAGAAAAAATTATAATGGACTGAATAAATAAGGACCAATTCAACACTAGTTACCGTCAGACAGCACCATTGCAACATATCCTTTCTTGTGATTCTTACAATCTAAATTCTTGCAATTTAAATTTACCAGCACACACTGAAACAATTGAGATGTTTGATTGAGTAATACTTTCAAAAGAAATACCGTTGTATAGAAAATCTAGATTAAGTCCACGAGCGGGTAGTTGAGTTGGGTTATTCTAGATTTTAGCTAACATAGTCTTAGGTATCCTTATTTATCCTTGAAATTTGACTATAAAGGCAATAATTGACTGATATATTGTTTCGGTTGTTTTATTGAGGCGTTCATTAAATAAAGCAGAACTTCTTATTTTCTTGATAACTGCAAGAATATTTTTATCTGAAATAACCGGCTTCAATTTTCTAAAGTTTTCAATTCATACATTTTTTTGTCCTTCCTCCAAATAGGACATGATAAAACTAAAAAAAATCTATTCTCTATAAGGTGGTTTGAGAGAAATAAATAATTTTCTCAGCAACTTCTATGTTAGTAATCAGAGGCGTTGCCAGGGTGGGGTGGGCTTGAGGGTCTGTAGCCCCAAAATATCCCAAAAAATCAAATTTTCAATTTTTTTTTTACAAAAATTTAATTTTCTCTGAATGGCTATGGATTTTATATTAAGTAGTATTATAATTTAAGGAGTTTTAATATTTTCCTATTATACAGCGACACTTTCTGTTGCTTTGTTCTCAAACTAATTTAAGTAAAAAACGATCATGCCCCATTGGAAAAAATTAGCTACTTTCATATACATACAATTAATTAAATATTCGTTTACTAACAGTTCAAACATTTTCGAGTCAGAAAGAGATAATGGATTGATATATGATGTAAAATGTATGATTGAGGCATTTAAGAAGTAAAAAAGACTTATTCATTTAATCAATAACTATTGTTCCACATTGCTTTTATATTGACGGATTTAATTCATGTCATCACTCCGTCCAAATATTTGAAAAAATGTTGACAGAACTAGTCCAAAAGCAACAATCATTTGTCTATGTTTGTAAAACAATTATTCCTTGACTCACCAACCAATAACTTTCAGTTATTCTGTGCCACTGAAGCATGAGGAACTCTCTTATTAATGGAGTCAGTGAACCATGACCAAAAAGCATATATATATATATGTATTTGTTGTACAAAATATGAATGTATAAAAAACCCCAAAATAGCACACATTGATTCAATCCTCCCCCCTCTAGTTAAACGAAATTTAAGAGCGTTGAACGACAAAGCAATTACACACCAAAATAATAATAAAAATAAAATAAACGACGTATCCGTCACGTGACTTGCAAAATGATATTCAGCCTCTCCCCTAGTCTATGTATACTGCATACGTTAGAGTCACTGCTGCTGAATGAAGAGGTTACAAAGGGTAGACGTTATATTGTATAGTACACACACATGAAGAGGTTAATTGCCTTGAAAACAATGGATGCGAGTAAAATGTCAATTTATGATTCTATATGTTGTATACAAGTTGTAAGTCGATTCTACAAGATAGAGTTTGTACGTCTTACACGGACTTGTTCAACAACAAAATCGATCATTTTAATTAAGAATGTCAAGTGCAAAGACTTTTGGGAAATTTATGATATGATCATCGCCTATTTGGAGTGTTAGTTTTAGGTCAGGGATTGTTTAAACCCCCAAAAAAGATAACTTAAAGGAGAACAAGGTCCTGTTTTTAGCACCTCAAAGTTTTTCGAAAGATCCTCGAACTTTAGTGGAACATAACTCCGCTCAGAGTCAACCGCTTTAAAAATGTTTACTTCAAAATACTCACAAGAGCGAGTGCTATAATGTATTTTTAGCATTTGTACAAAGATACAAGGAAAAAATTAATGCGATTGATTAAAAATGGCAACCAAGCCAAGCTGTTAGTTTGATTTTCATTTTGATCTATTCACCCTCTGTTATCTACCCCAGAGGCTGAAATATCATGCTACAACTTTGTATGCGCCATATTTTCACTCAAATTTCTATGTAAATTCTTAATTTATCATATTCTTCTTGCATCCACTTTATGGAGGGATAATACATAATTGGCTTATGAGTTATTAACAAATTATTGAATTAATAATGGAGGTTTCAAAAAGGGGTTTAGTTGGAATTCTTGTTCGAGGTTTAGTTATTCTAATTTGAGTAGTTTTTCTTCAAAAATCGTTCTTTTGTTTTTACGTTTGATTTCTAGAATTCTTGTTTTTTATAAAATGTAAGACCTGAGGTTTACAAAAGTAGCTACAATTAAGCTAAAACACAATTATAGCTATTATTTTTGCTATAATATATGCAACCTTATCAAAAAATGGATAGGTACTAATTTAATTCCCCAACTTTTTGCATATTTTAGTAATTTCACAAATAAAAATCTAATGTTTTAACTATAAGAATAACAAATTATATATATTGTTGAAGCCGAAAACTCATGTTGTAAAGATTATTTAAAAAAAAAGAATGTTTTTTATGCCCAATTATCTTATATTTATATATGGATTTTTAACATTTAAATTTATTCTTGCAAGAGTAAAATGGATGAAATAGTTAAAAAAAATTTACAAAGTTTATATGGTGTCATTATTATTATCGTTTCACTGTTTATCATATAATTAAATATGATTTATTTTTGGGGTTTCTTTTTAACACAGGTCACAAATCAAAATAGGACAAACATCCTATATAATAAAGTTAAATATAACCAAAATAGAGCATTTAATAAAAGTATAAAAACATGCCTCTATAAAGTTTATTTATTCCTTTGTGAATTCCTTCTACTTTACATTATTTAATTAGGATGCAGAGCCCATTCCACAACTTGGCATTAATTGCTTACCCTGGATTGCAAAGAATATATATTTTAGCAATGCAACGGTGTGCACCTGAATAAGACATTTTGATGGAAAAGTATGTTTCTACTTCTTTTCCCCTAATCAGTGTTATGAATAACGTTGATAGGTTGAATTTGAATGAGCTCTTGTTTCTCAACAGTTATTGAATAATAATTCCATAGCTGAGAAGAATTGTCTAACTATCAACTGATTTTTGGCCTTTTTTTCCACCCGTTAAATTAAGTGAAAGGTTGTTTGATAAAATAGACGTGTGATGCTTATAGTAAGTATCACATATAACAGCTACTATGGACAAATAAAGGTAAATGATGGTAAAATATTCGTTTTTAAGTGGGGATGGCTGAACAACCTGGGCAAATACTTGCGTTAGGATTGAAGGGAAGTGAAATGTTTAAAATGACGTATTTATTTTGTATTTAGAAGTAATTTAACTGTGGTTATTTGAGCATTATAATGTACTACAAAATATGTATTTGTCAATGAGTAGTTTTATTTTAAAATAGTCCAACTTTACAGCATTGATATATTACATGATCCCCATATAAAATAATTTATATTCTTCATATAAAATAAGAGTTAGTAAAGGCCCTTTACCATAAATCCAAGTCAATTCTCAAGTCTCTGCTGACAGATTCAACTTCTTGAATATTTTCATTGTGTCCTGTTGAAGTCCTCAGGAATATAAAGATACTTTTAATTTATATCCTTTAAAAAATGATCTAACTCTTGAGTCCAAGTCGAGTTAGGAGTCTTAGATTTTGAGTCCTAGTCAAGGCTCGAGTCTTTGATTGTGCGATCAAGTCCATTTAAAAGTCTTCAAATTATGAACTCGCGTGTAAGAGCCCACCTCGGTTTAAAATTATTCATCGCATTATTGAAATGCAACTTGTACAATCTTCTTAAATTATTTTTTTTTGCTACAAATCTTCATTACGTTGACAATATCAGTATATTTGTAAAGTTAAGACCACTTTTAGTGTTTTCTCCCATTTGCCACTATTGAAATTGAAAGATAAAATCAAATTAGGGGTAATTTTTTGAAAGATTGTTTATTCTTCAAAATAATTATTTCTAACAAAATGCTAAATTTTGTGGAATAAACAGTCTTTTAAAAGTTGAAAAAAAGTAAAATTCTCGCAAATTGAGCACATCAAAAAAGTCTAACTTTTTTATTGGTCAAAAACAATGTAAAATTGAAAACATTCTGGATATGTATATCAAAATAATTAATAAATTAAATTCAAAATGGGATAAGAATTGAATTTTAAATGAGTAAATAACGGTTTCTTTTTGATCAGACCTCGCACGATTGAGTTTGTATATTGGAAATTTGAGAAAATAGAGACTTTTTTCTTTGAGAAAATGTAACAAGTACATACATAATATACAATGTACACATACACTAATAAAAATAAAAATATAGTGAGTGAGGACGTGAAAATTAATTAATTCTAAAGGTTTTTTTAAGAAAAAATATTTTTTTTTCTTATTTTTTGTTTTTTTGTTGCATGCATATTTATTTTACCACGTCTCAAATTCCCAAATTGATTATTATTTCTATTATTTAATAGGTTTTCCACTCATGTACTACTGATATGTACGAGTTGACCTTTTCCTTGAAAAGTGAAAAGTGTTACTTTTGACGAAAGACTGTACAAATACTCGTAATGTGTACATTGCATATGCTATGTAGGGAAGACCAGACCGGGGGAGTTGTAATGGAGCGTTTTACAGAAAGAGATTCTCTATTATATTTGTATTCTCATCTAAATTATCTTACATTGCTATTTATAAACTATTTTGATAAATCCTTAGGAAGTGCCGCTAATTGCAAATATAGGTGGCAAAAATTCCTTGAATAGTTATATCAAAGAAAATATGATAGAATATATTTGAAGGGTCATATCGGAGCCAAACAAAGTCCCACATTATAATTGAAGGTTCTAAACTGTGAAAAATACTTATCTCAATCTATCCTACAAATTAAAAAATTAGAAAAATCAACTCAAATTTGGTGGAAAAGTCAATTAAATAATAATGTATTTATTCGTCTTGAGACTCAGTCCAATACTAATTGTTTTCTGACTCGGTTTTAAATGATTTTTCTAGAGATATTTGCATTGATATTTTGGTCCTAACGGCGATCTCAGACCGTAGACCGAAATTTAATCGTTTTCAAATCATAGACTGATTTTGTAGGTCTAAATATTTACTCATGACATCAACATGGGTCTTGACCAAATTTTAAATGAGACCAATTTTTTTGTTTACCAATACATACCGAATTTCTTTAAAGAACCGAATTAGTTCCGTTTACTATTAATCATAATGCTCTCAGATCATTATAGGATTCTCAAACGGAAATTCAACACTAATACGTATGATTTAAAGCTGTTGATTGGGATTTTCTCATTTTCTATAACAACAATATCTAAATTTTCCTTAAACAAATACTTTTTACAGAGGGTAGTTTTTTTGTTCAGCATTTGAATGCTAGAATATAGGTAGTTAATAGATTTTTGGTCAGTCTTTTAACATTAACACAATATACATATATCAATAAAATAAACTACCTTTCAGAAGCTTGGCATACTTTAGATTGAGCAATGAAATGTTTGTTATGTATTTTATCAAGGTCGGTCAAAAAGAACAGTTGAAACAGGTGAATAAACAAATACCGCTTTCAGCAATAAAAATAACCTAACTAGAGTAATAAAGACAAAACCTCGTTTTTCAACCCTAAAATAATTCTAATCTTCACTAATCAGAGGTGATATTATTACTTGGCTTTAATGTTTAATAATACCGTCATATTCAGTATTATTTGACGAATAATTATCGTAAATTTATGTAACTTAAAGTAGGAAAAATTCAATGTCACAGTTAAAGAATTATAAAATTATGGATTGTCTTTGTAAGGATATATCGTGTCCAAATTTGTTAAAAAAAATCAAATATAGGTTATAAACTTGAGTTAGTATTCTTGGGTAGCTCAACATATCCCAGAAATATAAAAAAAAATCTCTTTAATTCGTTAAACCATGTCATTGAATTATATTCTAGAATGATATAATAAAAATGAGTGGATTTTTTTTTTTTTCAAAATTGTTTTGTGTAACATTTTCATATAATTTGATGTGTTCTAAAGTCCCTATCTTGGGAAAGGGCTTTTACCTTTCACACTCAAGTATTTAGTTAATCATCTTGATCTAAAAAATTTAAAACAAAGGAAGTTTTTTGTGTAAAAATTGGATATGTCTAATTTTTAGCCATCTCCGAGTAATTGAACAAGGAGCTAAACTGTTCCCCGTCTACCCTAAATATTATGTAGAAAAATCAATCCATTTTCGTCCTTGAAGGAAAAAAAAAAATAGTTGACATTCAAAACACATCCCCCTTCAAAAAATCATTTGCTGAGGGGGTAAAAAAATAAAACACAAGACAAGGATTGACAAATTAGTTATTTTGACCCCTTTGGCTCACCTTTTAATTAGGAGTCAAGAAGACTCAAACAACAAGACTTCTTCTTTTTCGTCTTGACAAAATAAATAAACAATTTTAAAGTGGAATGTTGACAATTAGCTTTGCAATATAAACAAATACTCACCTAGGGCAAAAAATTACCTATCTACCCTCGTATGTTTGAAAGTAAAGAGCTTTTTTAAATATTATTAAAACAATATATGTACATTATATAAATATATATATATTCAGAGAGTGGAAATGAATTTCTCAGATCAATTTCAATTAATTAATGTTGACTTGAGAGTATTTGACTCTGAACGTATAGTTCAGCTGTGTCGGTAGGGAAATCTACAATTGTATCTGATTTGCAAATTTGCTATCAGCGGTTTCAATCGATTGAAAAGATTGAATTCTTAGCTCTCCATTTTAGGCGATAAACGGTATTTTTTGCTAAGCATTCCTAAGCTAGCTTCAAGTAATTCACTTCCTATAAAAGTAGACTAACTCATGAAATAGGATTGAGACAAACCCATGAGCAACTATATTTTTCATAGTGCTTATACTGAAATACATTGAAGGTTCTTGTAAATTACTTAAATAATTTGAAAAAATAAGACTAATTCTTGTTCTACAAATTTCAGTGAAGTACTTCTACTAGACTTAAGTACATTTAAATGTACTTTGGCCAACCCCTGTTACTAATTAGTTTCTAATTTTGACAATCAAATGGATCTGAAAAGTTCAACAGTACAAATTTCTCTATTTTTGAATATTAGCAAAAACTATTAGACTTTCAGGATGACATATTGGCAAATATTTGTAACTTTTGAGCTACTTCAATTTGGAACTCAACCCTCCATCTTACAATTGATTAAAATATTTATGATTGCATCCCAGAAGACTCCAATCAAGATTTCCAATGACCTCAACATCAGCTGGATGACCTTGTATAGTATTAAAAAGGGATTTGAAATCCAAAAAAGTATAAAACGAACCGTTTGAACAAAGGTCAAGATGATGCGTATCAAAAACCACCTTACTAAAAATCCAATGAGGACGATTCGCAACTTAGTCAAGAAGATGAATGTGAATGAAGTTACGCTCCAAAGAATCATTACTGACGACTTGTGATTAAAATTAAGCGCAAGGAGGAAGAAATATCTTATTACGGGGAAGAAATTGTCTAGTGTCAAGCTTCTTCTGAATGTGTTCAAGATCATGGGGCCTCCCAGGTCCCTTATTCCATTTAGGCAAAGGTCAAGGGAGCTGCTTACAACCAGGCTTCGCGGGGTCTTTGAGATATTTTGAGTCCTGTCAAGGGTACATTGGCTAACTTGTCAGAAGACTGTATCTGTAAGGTATTTCCGCCCTCATTAAGAGGGTGAAGGCCGTCATTGAGGACGGCCATATTTAATAAAAAAATGTTCATTTCAGTTATAATTCAAGAGAAATTTAAGTTAATTTTGTTCTCACTGTCTCGTCACGAAATAGTTTTAATAAAGTTTGAAAAACAATTTTCAGAGTAAACTTAATATTTTCCATCTATTTCATTATTTATAGGATTTTATAAATGAAAAATTGTCTAGCTAAAAATCCTTTTAGGTATTATCGTCATATGACTGATGACGTTTGTTGTGTAAGGAAAAAATGGATTTGAATCTCTTTCATAGTATGTATTTCTAAAGAAGAAAAGGAGTTTATTCAAAGGGTCCAATTGGTAGGTAGTTTATGAAAACGTTGTTCATTAAATGAATTGAAACATGACATATCACGGTGGTTCTAAAGAGATGATAAGGGGGAAAAGTAAGTCCATGGTTAGTTAACCTATTTAATAGCAATTCTATTGATAATGAAAATAATAAAAATAAAACGAAAAATAATAACAATAGGCCAAAGAACAGAAAAAAAAAAAAAAGAGAAGAGTAATGGCTTATTAAAAGGCCATTAAATACCTGCACGAATAACCCAGCAATAAGGCAAGGGACATTTACGGAGCGTCCCCATTGACGTTTCATACCTATAGGTTCATAATACGAAAGCAATGTCATGTTGGAAGCACAGTTTCTGATGCTTGGCCCGTCAACACAAACGCAAACTGGAATAATTTTTATCAAAATTGATTGGTGATCACATTTCTATTCTTCCAGAAATTATCATCGTTAATTTTTATTTATAAATTATTCTTATAATCCCTTTGTCTGCGCTGCAAATTGGACCTAATGTAGCCAAAATTGATCGTCAGAATTTAAAAAAATTAAGTCTCGTAAATAAAGGTTCTAAACTATAGATAAAACTTTTGCCTATTGTAACCCATCCCACAAACTCGAGTATTTGTCGATTGGATTCATAAATTGATAGATTTTATTTGAGAAGGGTCCATAAATATCATAGATCAAATATCGGTTTTAATTTGCTGTTAACATTCTTGTTTATATCAAATTTGAATATAACGCCTTTAATTGACTCAAATAAATATATTAAGTATTGTTTTTTTTTTTTGTATATAAGGATTAAACTAATTAAGTAGGACTCTACTCATTTTCTTGATATTTGTTCGATATTGTTTTTATACTGAGGCACTCCATATAGCGAGCATAAAAAATATATTTTTTTAATATTGACAGCCTTCAATCTCTTCTGGTAGTTCCTGCAAACTGGCTTTATATAAATTTTGAACATTATGACCCATTGCTCTAACGCCTTTATTCAAAAAGATAAATAAATAGAAAACGAAAATTAAGGTTTTTATTAAAAAAAATTGATATTTAACAAATTTTTATTTATAAAAAATTAAGGATGTCCAAATTTAATAAGGAGTATATAGGGTAATATATCTGGAGTCTGGACAAACGCAAGTCTGTAGTATTCGGAGGAAATATTGACACATGACCCACCCTGTGAAGGCTAAGCCATGCAGCTCAATGTACACAACTATAGTGTTTCACTGAGCCATGGAACTCTAAATACCTGGAATAAAGACGACACTAAAATATGGTACGCGTATATTGTGTTTAACATTTGCTTTATGTAAAACTACAAATTTCATCAAAGATTGGGTTTCTTCACATTTTTTTATTAAAAATTTTAATCCTAGCAATTATTTTTGATTTTTATTAAAAAAACCTCATAAAATACAATGGATATCGTTTAATATGTATGTTTATTTCGAAAGAGTTACCAATGAAAAATATGCATAAATTCAAATTATGCACAAAGAACTGTAAGCGTACAGAGTAAATAAAAAAAGTGAGGGAAAAAAGGAAAAGAAAATGACGTAGTTGGACTTCCATGTATCTATAATTCAATGACTGAGCCTATGAAAAGAGGAATCCAGCAGCATTGCCTGGATTATGATTATGATTAAATATGTTCCACCCACAATCTGTGTACACTATTAATTTATGAATATATGACGTAGACAATATGTAGAGAGGAGAAAAATGAGGAGAGTGTAACACGTTTTGTCCCTTCAGTCTCGGAAAAGAATCACTTAAATATGTACCATGACGGATCAGTAAGTCCTCAAATTGCGATTCTTTTGTTGGTAGAGATATATACAACGTGATGGTTGTGTAAGTAGTTGCTTTGGTCACTCACTCTAAATATGTAGACTTAACAACGAGCTCTAGTCTTCAGAGTAGGAAACTACTCATTTATGTATGGTAGGGAGTGAAATATTATATAGTGGCCAAACGACTTGAACTACTTGGGCAATTATGTAGGGAACAATATTGTCCCTATCATTCATCAGATGTAGAAATTTGGACTACAGACAATCGATTTGATTTAAATATTTATTTTGAAGATATGCGACTTTATTTGATCTTATTTGAGACTTGACTTGGAATCGATAGCTAAAACTCGCGACTCGACTTTGATTTGAAATTTTTTCGATGCACAACTTTAAAAAAGCACACAAACTTAACACCATCGATACTATATTATAACTATGAAATTGAGCAGATTTCTTAATTAATTTGAGGCCTCTAACTAGGGTCGATGAAAAAATTCAAGGACTTTAGTCCATATTTTAAAAACTTGTTATTCGACTTGATTTCACAATCCAAAGCTCTCGATTTGACTCGATAGACTCGCGTCTCGACTTGGGGTTGAAAGTTATTTTATACAGAACTCAAGAAAATCCTTAACACTATGGGCTCTAAAACTGATTTGGACTCAACAGCTAAGACTCACGACTTGACTTGGTCAATGAAATACTTGCAGCTTGATTTAGACTCAATAACTAGGATACACAACTCTGTTCCGACTCGAAAGCTAAGACTCACAATTCGATGTAGACTAGAAAGGTATTTTATACTGAGCTCAAGAAAAGTCTTATCACTATGGATCGTATAGTATTATAACTGTAGACTTGAAAGGAGCTCAAAAATATTCTAAGAATTCGAAATGGACTCCATCAAATGACTTGGATTTGCAGTTTATTGAATTTTTATAATCTCTTGTAGGTAGATAGTTCCTCCAAGATAACTCACTCCAAGCTACTTTATCTCAACTCTTCAGGCTTGCAAATTGACTATGTTTGGTAGGTAATCTAAATATCATTTAAGTTACTCGTTCCAAAGTGTTTTAACAATAAAAATTTATACTAGGACACTCGCGCCACTAAAATCCCAGTCAGTTTATTTTTCAATTCTCCTCGTAATCTAATGAGTCCCTGTGGTTATATAAAAGGATGACTCTTCAAATTAAGATGATTAATTTGGTTTTTTTTTTTACATTTCATACCCCAACTTTTATTCCCCTCACTCTCTCGCTCTTCTCCTTGGGTTAAGGCTATTACATTATGGATGTAGAATATACAGGAATAGCTATACTAAAAAGAAAATGATTCTATGATGTTCATATAGTGAACATTTATAACATATATGTTATAAAAAAACTCTGCAACATGTTGTGAAAATAACAAAAACTAGAATAAAAATTAAATGAATGGAAATTAAATGTACATATTACACTAATACCAACATAACCAAGAGGAGAGATGAACATTCATCCATAAAAACATTTATGCATAAATTATACAAAATAAGGATTTTAACAACTAATACAACAAGTAGGATACTTTATAATGTATATTGTAAAATAAAAACGAAAAACTTTACTCTTTAATACAGAGAATCATGTCTCAATTAAAAAATAAAACTTTTTCTCAATGAAATAAAGCATCATAACCTCTTGGTTTCGTTGTAAATGCTAGTACAAAAACTCGGCCAGAGGCATATTATTTTTTTTCTGGGTTACAAAATTTAAAACAATTTTCTTAGAGAATCTGAACAAGTGAGAGATGTCTTAGAGAATCTGAACAAGCTTTCTTGTTTTCTTAAGTTATTATGATTATTTAATTATTTTTAAGGGAATATCTATGTATAAAGTGATATGATTGCACTCATGAAAGGAGGAGAGTAACAATGACTAATGAGAGTTTCATCCTTGTTAAAAATGAGTCCTTCACAGACAATCAAACAAACACACACACACTTTGTTTTTATAAAAATAGATGTCCTAAGCTCGTGCAAAATTTATTTTAGTTCGTATTCTGAAGAGTGTTTTATATTTTTCAATGCCTTTATCATTATTATTAAATTCTTAGAGACTCAACATCTAAGTATAAAGTAATAACTCATGCGTGAGAATAACAGTGAAGGTTCTCCGAAGTTATTAGTGTAAGTCTTTCTTAAGACTCATTGTAGAATAGAGGATTAACGTCGGTGAAATTCCAGTCTATCTGTCCTTGATCTATACGGAGTCGGATTTGTGTTTATTTCCTTCCTTTCACGGCTGCTTGCAGCTGGTCTAATAAAACGTCATGTCAGCTACGTTACTCTCTCCCCCATTACGACGCTAATTGTCTGTTTCTTATATTTTTACATAGCGGGATGACTTGTTTATGAATCCTAATTTACTTCGTCAAGCCTGACAAGACAAAATCATTCCGTCAAGCGAACATTTCTTTTAAAACTAAGACGAGATGAAGACGAGAATCTGACAACAATTATGACAAAGGCAAAACTCTGACATAGACAAAATTATGACGGAGACGAAACTGACGAGGACGAAACTCTGACAAAGACGAGACGAAAACGAAATAAAAGATAACTATGACAATTTCTGACAAATATAATATTATGATGCAGATAAAACTCTGATGAAGACGAAAGCTAACGAAATGATGACAAAGACTAATGACTCACGACAACGGGAAATGTCATTCACCATTTAAGGCCAGAAAATCATCACATATATTTAAGCTAGTTCTAGCTATTTTTATAGCTATTCTTCATTCATAGATAAAATGGAATAATATATAACGAATAAAATAATAAATGATTGCTAGACCTCTTAATAATAAGTTCTAGCTAAACACCTCCTCCTTTAGACTTTAGCTATCTTGTTTTATAACGGAGCTTATAATAAAATTTCAAGAACGGAAATGACGTAGTTACTAACTACGTCATTTCAGACCAATCAGGGCCATTCCTTGAACTGACAATTTTATTAAGACTTATAGGATTACATGCTTTTTAATTTTTTTTTTTTAAACCGATCCAACCATTCTTCTAGCTTCTTCTTCTGTTTGAGGGGAATAATTCAATAACAAGTGTTACGACAATGGTGGTTCATCATTAAATACTGCTCTTTTAAGTGGGAAGATACATTTTCCATCTCGAAGCACATAAGACATTCCAAATATCTCGAGACATTTATGGCCAGTATAGATATGTTCATTAAATTATTTTGACTAACATATCATATAATTTCATAAATTTTCTTGGTCAATATTTTTGTAAGGAATGAAACAGTAATAATAAAAAATAGTGGCAAAAAGAAGCGTTTTAAGAACTTTTGAATGTTATAAGTAGAGATGCTTTTTTCGTAAGAGTTGGAGGAGAAGGCGGAAGCAAGACATATCAGCTGCCTGCTATATAATTTTGATAAGAGAAAATGAAATACTGCTATAAAAAAGAGAACCTTCTAGATGACTAATAGCGTTAGTCCATTTAAATTTATGTAAATATTCTATTTATCCATTTTTATAGTAATTTATACAAAATATAGGCAAAAATTCTCTTTTTAAAGGGAAATCTAAACGTTAATGAATAAAAAAGAAGAAGGTGCAAACGTATCAACTGTTTTTCCTTTTCTAATTGGTAATCTTAGTTTTTTCTTGGCTCAGATCCCTTCTTCAGTTATGAGATCTCTAAGCAGAGGAGGCCTGGAAAGATCCATTTTCAAAGAAAAATATTCATTTTTTTTACTGAGAGTTTAATCCTGCATATAGTATTCAAACCTCTAAATAGACTGTTCCTCAGCAGTTGATTGTATCTGGAGAATTTATGATTACTTTGTTGCTCTTATAGAAGTCGTTTATAAACTTAAAAAAATGGAGAAATATGAAATGAGTCAAAAACAAAGAAATTTTGACTTATTAATCAAATAAAAAAATGACAAAAAGTTTTATCCTATTAAAAATATGTGGAAAAAAAAATTAAATTAAATTGAAATTTTATTTAAATTCATGAGGGGATGAAAGAACTTTATACAATCAAAAGAAGATAGTTCCGTACATACATATGTTCAAGTCAAAATAAATTCATTGCTGTCTGGATTTTTTTTTATCAATTTCATTCTTATTATTTTTTTATATGTATAAGAAAATTTCGACTTCGTCATCTTGGAATAATAAGAATATTAATAATTTTAAAAGAGAGAGAGAGAGAAATGGTTTTTAGGATGTATTGAATCAACAGAGTAAAAAACAGAACAGATTTCAATCTTCTTCCTTCCTGAAGAGTTTATTATTAAATTAAATTCCAAGAGAAGAAGTGATGGAGTTGACAAAAGGCTGTGAAAATGGAGACTGGAGATTATGTTTATACATACATTAAATTATTATAAATGTGTCCCTGGAGAGGGAACGAAGGAATTGAGGAAGGAGTTTTATATTGTATTTGTATAAAATAATAACAAAAAGTGACGACAAGAATAGCTTTTGTCATATTATACGTAACAGGAAGAAACATCCTATATACACAATGTTTTTACGTGAGGTCATCGTTCTGAGGACGTCGGTCATCTAGGAAAAGGCATCACACTTAATCAAATTTTATTAGAATATAAAGGCAATCCTTGGATTTTGGATTTCTGAAAATAATAGACCAGTCATGTTAGTTTGTCTGTTTTTTTTAAAGGATAACTCAGTCAAAGTTTGTAATAAAACTAGGTCTTGATTGGATTACACACTCAAAAAAACAATCTTGAGAAAATAAATTTAATAAAATTATCTTTTATTTCTATTTTCTTATAGAAAAGAGAATAAATTAATTGTGTAAAATCATTATTTCTATATAAAATTTCATTTTTTTTTGTAAAGATGTAAGATTTCATCTTTAAGTCCAAATAATTGCTTTAGAGTGCTTTAATTGCCTCTAAATGCGTTTTTGGCCAAAATACTGATATGAGGAATAAAATTGAAGAAAAAAATGAAGATCATTTTAGGAATGAAATAAAACAGTTTATAACAAAAAAAAAGCTTAAAAATTAGTCAAATAAGACCTTTTGAAAATATGGTTTTTTCTTCTTATTTTAAAGGTTAAATAAACCTGCTGCATGTTTGAAGATATGTGTTTATTTTGCAATTTTAAGGGGATTTACAAAAACAATTGGTTTTAGGAAAGGGGGTTAAGAAAAAAACCAAGTGAGTAAAGTCCAGATTGAAGACGATTTTATCATTACGTGCAACTCTTTCTTTTATGATTCACAGCTAGCTGTAAGGGGGAGGCTGTCTCCTTTATACGTGGTCCAGCTTGACTGAACATACCGATGGGGAGGGGCCATACGATCCTACCTGGTGTAGAGAAACGTTGCAGCTTGTTGAAACATTTGGGAGGGCTAATTGCGCGAAACTGCATTTACGACTGCTCATCGAAAAGCCTCGTCACACACATTTTTTTTCATGTATTTGAAACAGAACAGAAGGGGTGTTGCACCTGGGTGGCCTCCTGAAGGGAAACATCGTTCTTAAAACATGGCAAACGGGCTCTTCCATACGGGGGATCCCTTTTTGTGTGGAGGTAAAAGGCAATGCCTCTTATGGGGGGGGGGTAACTAACTACTGGGTCTAAGACAAATAGCAGAGTTAACTAGTTCTACACTTGCTTCAAATCGGGGATAATTAAATGAAAAAAGAACCCAGGGCTTATGAATAACTCCAAAGGTTTAAAATAGTCTGGCTGATTTATGTAATCAATGTTCTTTAAAAGAGATACCTTGAACTTCTAAAACAAGAAGTCAAAACTCACATTCAATCATTCGAAAGCAGCTTCGTCTGACTCTCTTCCTTCTCTCTCTCTACCTCTTCCCCTCCTTGTACTGTCTATATGCATACAATGAATCCAGAGCATTTTATTAGTAGAACAATGGGAATAAAAGCTCAGAATAGAAGACAATGTATGTAAATGTGTAAAATAAGGAATCTTTTCCATTGAGTACTACATACATATAACAATTTAGAGATATAATCATCCACAGACCCATTCATATCATCCTCATCATGATGATAAGGATGAGAAAATGAACGAAGGAAGGAACCAAGGAATGGAAATAAAACAACTACATTGTACAATTGCTTTGATTATACAAAAGGACTAACAGAGAAAAAATCTTTTTTTTTTCTCTCTTTCTTTTTCTTCCTATGAAAAAAAAAAGTTATTTTTTCTCGATCAAATTTCTAAAAAGAAAGTTTTCTTATTGTAATCAATAAAATATTATATATATATATATATATAAAATAATGGACAAGGAAATACATATACATAGTATGAAAGACCCATTAGTGCTGTTTGTGTTTTGGGAAGAATGAAGAAACAATAATAGAAGAGGTAAGCCGAGTGAGGCCATTACCAGAGATGCATGACATATGACGCTATTCAAGGATAAAGTAACCTGAAAATGAACTTGGTAATCCTGACAATTTGAAAAATGTTGGGAGAAGAACAGCATAGCCGTCATGAAGTTTTATTAAATCAGCTGCAGGCAACCCTGTGAGAGGAAGCAAGTAAACACGAAGACCTCTTCATACAGGGAGCGGGGATCAAATTGTTGCCTACTTTAAACCTTTATAACTTAAATACGACATTATCAAATAAAAACCAGTTACCCAATAGGAAAGCTATCCTTATCAGCTGACGATACGTAGTTCAGTTAGCATCATGCCGTCATCATATGAGGAGATAAAGAACTATAAGTGGAACGAAGAGCTTTCGAGGTACGCCGTAGTCATGGGATTGGTTAATAATGGATGTGAAATCTCCAATTCAACGATTGCTTCAACCTTAGGAGTGAATTTACGGACTGTTCAGCGTATTCGTAAGAAGCTAGAGGACACCTGGGATGTTGATGCCACCATAAAGAGGGCACCCAAGGAGGAGGGCGCCGACAGGAAGGTTAGGGACACCGACTTTGTCGACAAAGTGAAAAAAAATGGTTGAGGATGACCCTACTTGGTCCATGAAGGCCGGAAACAGGCCCTGGATGCGGCAACAGGACTCAGCACCCTGCCATGTGTCCAAAATCTCCATGCAGTGGTTAACAAAGAACTGTTATGACGTCGTAATTAAGGATTTGTGGCCTCCTAACTCTTCCAACCTTAATCCTTTGGACTATTTTATCTAGGGCTATGTCGAGAGACATACCAACAGACATCCCCATAGCACCAAGGCCACCTGATGGACTCCATCAAGGAGGTATTCGGTAACATGGACAATAAGATGGTGAGAAGAGCCTGCGGTCGGTTCAGAGGCCGTTTTTGATGCCAACGGTGATTATATCGAATGAATGGCTACTCTATACCTATATGCTCGTCATAGTTTTGATTTTCAATAAAAAAGTGAAAAAATGTATATTTTGTGTTGTTTTTTGTAGGAAAATATTTTGGCGACAATTTGATCCCCGCTCCCTTTATATTGGAAGGACAAGAAATATTCAAGTATTAATTAATAATTACGACAACATCTTTGGAAAATAAAAAAATACACACTTGAGATTATCAACATGAAAAAGTTAAAAAACGTGTCTTATTAAGCCTGCAAAGATTTACAATTACTGTAAAATCTATGGACTTGTACAAGTTGTATATCTAATATTAAAGCTAATATATTTGTATCATCGTACTCTTAAAAATGCGCGAGTTTTACTTCTTATAGTTGTAAATCCGACGGTTTTTTTTGTCGTTGATCAACTGAGCAGTGTTTTTTGAGCTGCTATTATTATTTTTTAATTATTGAGGGGATAACATCTAAGTATAAAGTAACAGCGAGAATATAAGTATGTAATGAAATATAAATTGCCCACCCCTAGAACAAGTTTCAAATTCCGTCTATGAGTACATTTGCCCATGAATGCCAATGTATAATACTGAGGATTTGTTGGAGAGTTTTAAATTCATGTGTAAGTCCTTGTTGGACTCAGGTTTGAGTTGATCGATATCAGAGTAATTATCATGACAGCTTAGATTCTCTACTTTCAAACCGTCTTAAAATGGTCAGAGCTACAATGCTAATTTTGGATTGCTATATTTTTTCACACCAAAATAGCTTATATTGGAGCAATTTCTTGCTAGATATCATGAAGTGGGACTTATTTTCATTTCCTACGTCACATGGTTGCTTGCAGCTATTTTAATGAAACGCCATGACAGCTAAGGATACATTTCGTTTTCTTATTTTTTTACATACTGCAAATTCTTAGGATTTACAGCCATCACAATTCTTTAAATAGTGCTCTCTGTCAGCAAATAAGTAGTCTCTCAGAGTTACCATATTTTATATCTACATATACAAATTGGGAGTTGTGTTTATTTCCTTTACGTTCATGGCTCCTTGGAGCGAATCTAGTAAAACGTCATAACAGCTAAGCTGTTCTCTTCCTAATTATGCTTCAAACTGACATGATTACCATCTTTGGTTACTTTTATTTTTATATACCGAAAGGGTGTATGATTTACAACTCAAGCCAGTACGTATGCAATTTCAATCATCGATCATAGAAGCAAAAGAAGATAAAAAAACACATTTTGGTTACGGAAGTCACATCCATCTTTTGAAGATTCTATTATTATTATTATTCGTTATCAATATGATGATAAAAAAACAACCATTTTTTATGGCATTGATTGGTTATAGAGCGTATAATGTGGTTATAACTCATTTCAGGGTAATGAGTTATGTATCAAATCAGGGAAAGAGAGATCTAACTCTACATACGATGTAGAAGACGAAGTATGAGAAGGGGGGAGAAAAATATACAATTATCCACATAGAAAGAAAAAGATGAAGTTGATCTTCTGGAAAGAAATGATCAATCAAAAGCCTTCTTCCCAAAAAAAACAAAACAAAGTGAATGAAAGATAATTCAAAGAAGACCAAAAAAAAAATATAAATAAATATATGTAGACCATAAATGAATTCGTTATTTGAGGACCAAGTTACGAGTAGTTTATTTAAGAACACAAAACATTACAAATCCATCCGCTAATGCATTCCATTTTAACCACCCCCAACTCCACTTATTTTCTTCCTCTGAAAGATATAAAAAAACCATATAATCATTGCCATTTACTCACATTAGGGTGGATGGTTTTTCCTCTTTTTCGAATTTCGAAAAGTTGGCATGTGGTTAAAAATGACCTATGTCAAACTTCATTATCCCACAATGACATCTTTATGTAGCATATATATATATATTAAAGTTTGAAGAAAGGTCAAAATTCGTAATTTAGTCAATAAAGATAAAAATATACAACTTGTTTATTATTTTGCATAAAAAAATTGTTAAACATTTTGGAAACCTATAAACTATGGTAAAAAAGTTATTTTCTAAAATGATAAAATGATCCTTTCCTTCTAAAATTGTTAAAAAAATAAGGGAAAATTTTTCATTATACTGTTTCCCCTTTTTGCTCCATAGGAGGATTTTAAAAAGAAAAACATAATTTATAATTTTATTAGGTTAGAATAATGCCTACCAAAATGATTTTAAGTAAAATAAAGATAAATACTTTAATCTTTATTGTCTAAATAAATAATTTTGGCCCTTTTTTCAAACTTTGACAAATATGTGCGAACCAAAAGTAGGATAAGTCGTTTTTTTTTACCGCATGACAACTTTTCCTGACTAGCGGTAATCAAATATCGAAAAAACTTGAAAAACAAGGCGCCCTAATAGATAATTATGTTTATGAAAACCCATCCTTACCCTCTTCTCTGCCTCCCCCTTAAACCCATTTATAAACCGTGGGGAACCCAGTCCCAAAAGGAGAAACATTACAACTCCAAACCATCCTGTTATCGTATCAAAAATGCAACCCCACTCTAAACCAAATCCCAATATATTCTTCCTTCCGTAAGTATACTTTAAGAACCAAATAGAGTTGAGGCCAAGAAATCCCAACGAGAGAAGGCTTAGCCCAAAGGTTTGTGCCTTGATTTGTGGCACTACTTTTGTGCTTTTGGTTTGTGGAGTGCTCAAATTCAGTAGAGAAATGATGTTGAGTATAATGGATGTTCCGATCAGAGCATAGAAGGCGTAAAAGAACCATGACTTTGTTTTGTTGTTGTAGGAGATGAAACAAAGAGGATCAGAGCCGAGTTCTGAGTTATACAGAACAAAGGCTAGACCTACTGGGATGAGGGACACTCCGTAGCCAAAGGGGACGTAGATGATGAATCGTTTATTGATAATTCCGGATGTTATGGCCTTGAATGTTGCATGTGATTCATTAAGGAACCATAGGAGTGTACACGTGTAGAAGTAGATGAGGAGTAGTCCGATGACAATGTTTGAATTGATGGACTCATTGATGGCGGGTAATTCTGATAATACCATACAAATCATGGATAAGAGCCAAGCAAAGGAGGTCTGTGCTCGCAGTAAATGAAACATGTCCCAAACATATCTAGGTTCATACAGAAAAAAGAAAATGAATTCAACAAACCTCCACATACATATTAGTGATGAACGAGTTGACTTTTATCTCGTCGGACCCACAGATTATCTGCAGTTCGGACTTTATATTTTGAACCAGCAGTTTCAACAAAAAAATGTTCTTTTATTGTTAATTTTATAAAATCATATTTTTGTCATAAGTAAACATGTTTTAAAACGACAATAACAGGTGATTTTTTCATTTTTCTTTGAATATTTTTTGTTTTAAGGAATTTTTAAAATCATATTGGATAATTAATTTTGACAAAAAGATGTAAAATTTTATTAACAATAATTATTATAATTATGTATTATGGGTTCATAAGATAATTAGTTATTGGATATTTTGTAAAGGTCTCAAAAATACTTGTATTTAATTAATAAATCCAGGTCTAATTACTTTATTTAGAATTCTTGAATGACACTAAATTTTATGGCATAAATTTCAGCTCTCTGGCATCAATGTCTATGGATTTACTAGCGTTCAAAGTTTTTTGAACTCTTTTAAATTATGAAAAGGAATTGAAAAAATCGTTTTTTAAATGTAAGAAATTGAAGCAATTAACTGATTTTAATAAATTGCACCAATAAAAACTCGGGAGAAAATATTTTGTCAAACTATTATGGCAATATTTTTATTTTTGACGGCATGACAACGACTGGCTTTATTTCCATAAAAAAACAAAAAAAACTTTTGAATGTCATGTGTAGAATGAATCCACGCCAACTTTGTAGTTACTTCTACATTCTGATTGCCACACATTCTAAAAAAGGAAATTATGATGTCACACCCCGTACTACTCAAATTAAAAAGTTACGGGTAGGATTGTGTCAGGTTACTAAATTCAAAAGACGCAGCAACTATGAGCTCTTAAAAGAAAGCTAACCCGCGCATATGTAATCACTTACTTTGAGACGAAACAAATAGCAATAAATACTCCAAGACTAAACAAGCTTAGGGTAAGTCCAATGTATTTCACTATATTGTAACTCATGGAACAGGAACTAGATCCTGGGATTTCCTCTGTTAATTCCGCAATCACGGCCATTATTCCCCATTCCTTACATTCACACACGGTCATGTCGGATTGACTCGTCACTGCTTCACACTTCCGTGGGTCCCATGCTCCATTTTCATCAAAGTCCTCGTTCCAGAGTACACAGGTTCGTCGCTCAATTCCTGTTGGACGGAAATTTGAGAAAATGTTGTTTTTATTATACTTGTAGTCATCTGGATTAATTTCTCTCTTTCGTCTTAGCTTTCGAGACCAAAATGGAAATACTTTAATGGCTTGCTTGTGATAAAATGTTGCTCGTAGAGGATTCCATTGCATATAATTTGGAGATATTTCACATTTCTCCAAGAGAGCTGGATTTGGGAGAGATGGATCCAAATTGATTTGAAACTTGGCAATGAATACTTTACTATCAAGGAACCATTTTTTTGCTTTTGATGTAACTATCATCAACGACATATATGTGTGGGCATAGAAAAAAGTTTTCAATGAATGTTACTTACAAGGGATTCCTTCTTTTAGGAGTAATTTGACGGTACTCATTGTGAACACTCATTATGATCGAAATTGGCAAATTCTGGCATTCTTTTTTTATCGTTAAACATCCCTGTAGGCACGGAAAACTCATCCCTGGGCTCTCCAAATTTCTCATAATTCGTCTCCCATTCATAGCTTTTATAATTGGGGTAGGTTAAACGAACTTGTGAGGACAATTTATCTGCTGCTAATTTGTAAGCAGAAAAAACAAAGTCCTGTCCTGAAGTACTAATATTGAAGATCCTGGTCCTTGGATCAAAGTATGTGGATCTTTCATATGAAGTTGTGTCAATAATACTCATATATTCTAGGTAGGAACATTAAAAAAAAAGGTTTACTATGAATTCATTATCAACAAGCAGGGTCGGTTTTAGTTAGAATTGCTCTGTGACAAGAGACTAGGCTCTAAATAAAAAAATCTTGTTGTTTACTTAGCGACAGAAAATGGCGCCGTCTTACGACAAAATAATAAAGTCCCGGAATAATAATATTATTTAATATGAAACATAAGCGTGTGTTACAAACATAGAGAGCCCTATGAAAAATTTTCTCAGCATTTTTTTAAACAATTAGTTTAACTAACAAACTACAGACTCTCACGCCATTTAAAAAAAGATCAAACGTATTCTAAAACCGACATTTTCTACAATAGTAAAAAGAATACCTAAGATATATTCATGAAGATGTCTAAAAATCAAGGGTGGCCCTTCATGCCTGGGATTTGACTCGAATACAGCTTTCCATTTGGCTACATTTTCCTCATCAGCTCCAGAAAGGATCTTGAATATAATGGCGACGAGTGAAAAGCGCATTTCAACGTTCTTAGGAAGCTCAAAATGCAATTTGTTGGAAGGTCCTTTAACCATGGACAAAAGTGCATCCTGAAGAGATAATTGCGCGGCCGCCAACTCTTCCCTTGATTTTGTCAACAAGGGGGATAATGGTGGCGAATTTTTTGCATTTATTGAACTCGAATTTTGAGATTTATTTGAGGAGGGGATTTTCATCGTAGAAGTTGTAGTAGTTGTGGTCGTTGAAGGAGGCATCGTAGTTGTTCTGGTAGGAAAAAGAGAGGCTTCAGTAGGAGAGGGTATAAGCATGGCCTCCAAAACCGAGGCTGCCAGAGATGCATCATATGGATTTTCCAAATCAATGTTTTTCAACATTGCTTTAAACTGTTTTGGATTGATGTTTCTATAGGAGTCAGCTAGTGTTCAATATTTAAATCAAAGGTTAACTATCTACAATTTACATATTAATTTTTATAAATAAGTTTAAACTCACAGTATCCCCCATAAAAAAGAGGAACTAAGTCATGACTTGAATTCTTCTTGAGACTTTTGCCCCAAATTGTGACTTCATCAATGATGCCATTGAAAAAATGTTCAAATTTTTGATCGTCATAGTTCCATGAACACCCAACCATAAGAACAGGAGCTGAACAATCATTATCAATTTTTGCAAGAATGGGTGAAAATGTGGAACGCCCACTATCAGTAGATATTGGATGAACCAATCTACCCACCAAATTCAAATTGATAAAAACTTCAAGTCCGCCAACATCTCCAGAGTTCCTACTTGTTTTTTCCCATCGTACACCAATATTTGTCCATGAATCATTATAAACTTGTCCAGCGATCCTCAAGGACCAAACATTAACTCCAGTACTTACAACCACTTCAAGATCATATCCCTGAACAAACTTAAAATGACCAAGAATTATATTCAAAAGTAGAATGCAAACCTGTCTAAAAATCCCAAATCCCGGATGTGATACTTCTGTAAAGACATTATAGGAAACTCCAGTACTGATCAGAGTTCTTATTGGGCTACTCTTTGAGTTCTTTGCAAGAACACCCAAAGGGAAAATTAGCTTCTCCCAAACGGCAATGGATAATCCTTTTGGACAATCCTTGGGGTTGGTTACACATGGAAGAAGCTTTTCATTCATTGTCCATTCATCATCGATCAGACACTATATATACAATCATGATTATTTGAGTCTAATTAGAAATATGTTGAAATTTCGAGCTGATATCTATAAAAGTGATAATACTGTAAGTCCAAGTCGAGTCTCAATCCTTTACTCACTAGTTCTAATCAAGCCTCAGACCCAGAATATTTTCATCGAGTCCAGATCAAGCCCTCATAAAATATAAGATACTTTAAAGAGTACCTTGTATCCAGTGTAAAATTGAAATGACTTTAGAGTCTAAGTCGATTTGCAAGTCATATTTTTCGGGTACAAGTCAAGTATCGAGTCGTAAGTATCAAAATATAGACTCCAGTCAAGTCGAGTCCATGTCCTTACGTCAGATATCTACACAAAGGACTTTTATATACAATCATTAGTCCCAACAAATTGTCTATGTACAAATCCTTTAAATATTTGCATATGGCTCTTTGAAAATGACTTATTTATGCACATAAAATGGAATTTCAATCTATTTAAAAATAGATCTGTTTATAAAAATGATTAATTATGAACTTACAGACTCGAGAGGCAGGGAAATAGCAGTTCCAAAGCCAAATGCACCTTGCTGAACACCACCATTTTGCGGATCCCAAGAACCAACCACATTTGTTTTGTTTTCATGAATGCTGCCCCAGTAATAGTCGGATGTTTTTGAGTACTGAGAGTCTTCAGGAGGGATCACAATGAGATGATGATCATCTTTGTTGTTCGGCTCTGTGAAGAGAGGATAAAAGAGGGATTAAAGTTAATAAGTCTCGTATAATAGGTAAATATAAGTAGGTATGTCAAAGAGTACAAAAGTTTATAAATGATAGTTTCGAAATATGAAATATGTATTTGTTTGGGTGGACTCCTGAAATGAAATGCCTTAAATATTAGTCTACTCAAATATAAAGGAAACTACTAACACAATAAAAAAAACGCACAAACATGAAAAGCTTGGAAACGTAGTCGTCATCACAAGGCTTGTACCTACGAGGAGATACTTTTGTTTGTATAAATAAACAAATATAAAATTGCCAGGTTTTTTTAATCAATGCAAACAATAACAAAATAAATCTATCTAAGGGTTTGTTCTATCTACATAGCTACACAAATACTTATTTGTGTACATGACGTCAAGTTAAACGATTTTTAATGAGGGGTTTGATATAAACTATCTGCATTTTTTGAGAAAATTCCTCTGCAAATACATATAAACAAAGTTTCTGAAGAAGTGTAATTCGATTTGCTACTACTATTTTCTAAGGTATGTTGAATATAGAAACCCCAGCTCCAATGCAGCTTACCCCTACCCACCAATGCCAAATCCATTAACATGAAGTGGTTGAGCAATGTATGGTCCAGTGTGGGGTTCTGTACATAAATCTTAGGATGGTCTGAAAACTTTAAGATTTTTGTTGGTCCGAACTAATTCGTTCCAACAGGAAAAGTTCCTTCTTAACCCATATCATGGCACGGCATTACCTCGTCAGCAAAAAAATATATATTGTATTTTGTTGTCAACCGTCTAGGCTTTTCTTCTTTTCCACGAATAAGTTTTCCGAACCTTGATTGGTTGAATAAGAATTAGCTCTTGTGAAACTTTGTATACTTTTCACCAATTATTAATCAATTTTTTTTTTAAATTGGGAAGAATTGACCTAGAATTAGTTAACTACCAACTGATTTTGAACCTTTCCCTCCGTTTCTTCTTGTATGAAAGGTTGTGTTATATAATAAAGGCCACAAAGTGACAGATAAATGCGGTTTAGATCGTACAATGGAAAAAATCTGTCTAGTTTCGTACCAAATAAGTCAGTCTTGCTTAAAAATCGGTTGAGACGGATTTGTAATACAAATAAGTTGTTTATGACGTCATATGTGTTTTCAAATTGTGAACACGGTAAATCATACGATGTTTAAAGAGAGATACCTCGGAGATATTTTCTTCCCGTGGTCCCCCTAGAATACAAAACTCCGAATTGGAGCATCTACTGAGATAAGGGATCAAGTTATAAGTCTATTCTTTGATTCCATTTATCATTCTTTGGTTCTAACTCTTGGGAAACACAGAGATCTACTTTATCCAATCCTTATGAATTAAGAATTCTAATAGGGGTCAGTAATTGTCCAATTAAAAACATATCTAAATTTCAAATTGCTATATATTTTAGTTTATGGTAATGATTTCATATTGAAATAAATGGGAAAATAGATTCTAAATTATTCTGAATGTTATATTTATCCATGCAAATATAGTGTACTTTTGAGATATTCAAGGTTATTCAAATATTTAGGATCCATGTAAGATCTTTGTTCTAAACAATAAAAATATAAATAACCAAAAAAAAAAAAAAAAAAAAAAGATTCAGTCTCTCGTAATATTTGAGAATGAAAAAAATTGGTAGATAATGCGATACCGAAAAATATTTGTCGACAGTTTGAAACCGCGGTCTGGTCTGAAAAATCGGTCAAGAAAAAATAACATGAGACCAACCCACTAAAAAATATTGGTGCTCACCCAAACCTCAACACTACTATGTAAATCTATTTGTAGTTGTTTCAAAATTCGGTGAAAGATTTTTTTTCCTAGACCAATATTCTGTTCAAAACTGGTGTCTCAGATTGTAAAACAAAATTTTATCACTTTCTAACAATGGACTCCTATTTCATGGGTCTCAGACTGGTGATCAAAAATTGTCAATGGCACTACAGAACGAGAAAAATGAGACTTTGAATAACAAATTTAACACTTTTTGAAAAAATTGGTCCTTTAAAGTTGATCAGCAAATTTAGTATTTGAAATGTAATTTCTGAATTTTTTCCCGAAGCATTTTTTTTTTTGTTAAATACGATGCATTTTTCAATTTTTTTTCCAAAAATTATAATTTTTCAAATATAGTTTTTGTGAACAGCTGTAGAGTTTTGCACTTTTATTCAAAAGAATTCAATTGTTGGTCAATAGTTATGTAGTTTTAAAACTTTTTTCAAAAAAAAAAAATATATATTTGAAAAAAAATTTCGGAAATTTTTGACCAAAAAATTTAGGTTTTGTGAACAGTAGTGGATTTTGAACTTCTATTCAAAATAATTCAATTTTTGTGAATAGTTATATAATTTTTAAATTTTGTTCAAAAATAAAAATATTTGAAATTTTTTTGACAAAAAACTTAATATTTGAAATTTTTGACCAAAAATTTAGTATTTTGTGAACAGCCCTGAGTTTTTTTAACTTTTTGAATTTAAACGAATTCAATTTTTGGTGAATAACTATGAGTTTTGAAATTTTTGACCAAAAAATTTAGTTTTTTGTGAACAGCAGTGGTTTTTTGAACTTTTATTGAAAATAATTCAATTTGTTGTGAAAAATTTTTGTATTTTTAAATTTTGTTCAAAAAAAAAAAATATTTGAAATTTTTGACCAAAAATTTAGTTTTTTGAACTTGTATTAAAAAAAAATATTCAGCTTTTGTGTGTATAACTATGAATTTTTAAATTTTTTTTACAAAAAATAATATTTGAAAATTTTTTTGGAAATATTTTGTGAATATCTATAGATTTTGAAATTAAATATAACAATAAACTATATGCTTGTAGATATTTAGATATGAAATGTTTGATTTATGTTGAATTAAATTCAATTCACTTAGATCTTAGAGAGACAGAGAGTAAAATGAATCATATATTACACAGAAAGGGAAAAAAAGTCTTGAAGAAAAAGATCTTGTTCTCAATTTTCTATCTCTGAATAAATGATATTAGATATTCTGTCTTCATATTATTATTAATACTTGAGAGAGAGGTGTGTGTGTTTGAAGAGAGGGGGAATACATACTAGATAGAATGAAGGCAATAAAACTGTAGAAGATATTATGTATGTATGTATGTATTCAACTGAGCATTTATTGTTACAACAAGCAAGGAAGACATCAAGTGAGTGAGAAAAATTTCCTCTGACAAGGAAATTTTGTATGTACATATATTTTTGTATTTCGTTTATTATCATCTTTTTATAAACGTATAATATTAGAGACTTGTACTCTCTACTTGAAGGAAACAGACATATATTATATTAAAGTAAAGAAAGAAACATTCACAAATACGTTTTTAATACTTATGTAGTGTTACATGTACTATCAGGGGATGCGCAGGATTATATTTGGCTTGGATTTTGGATTTTTTTCGGATATAAGTTTCCAAAATCCTTTTTTTTGTGATTTAAAAAAAAAAATCCATAGCTTTTCAGAGAAAATTAAATGTTTTGGAAAAATATTTCAAAAATTAAATTTTAAACGTTTAATTTTTTGAAAAAAAAATTCAAATAATAAATTTTTGGAGAAAAATTCAATTTTTAAATATTCAATTTGTTTGAAAAAAAATTCAAAAATTCATAGTATTTTAGAGAAAATTAAATATTTTGGAAAAAAATTCAAAAATCCATAATGGTTCACAAAAAAAGTAATTTTTTCGAAAACATTTCAAAAATTCGATTTCACATATTAAATTTTTATGAAAAAATTTCAAAAATAAAAAGCTATTTAGAAAAAATTAAAATTTTTAGAATTTTTTTTTCAAATATCCATAGCATTTTAGAAAAAATTAAATTTTTTGGAAAAATATTTTAAAAATCCATTGCATGTCAGAGACAATTAAATTTTTGGGAAAAAATTACAAAATTTCAATTTCAAATATTCAATTTCAAGAAATTTTTTGGAAAACATTTTCAAATATTAAATTCTGGAAATAAAATTTAATAAATCAAAGGCTATTTAGAGAAAATTCAATTATTTAGAAAAAAAATTCAATTTCAAATATTTAATTTTTTGAAAAAAAAATTTCAAAAATCCATAGCATTTCTGAAAAGTTCAACTTTTTGAAAAAAAATCAAAAATTCTATTTAAAATATTTTTTGTGGAAAAAAATTTCAAATATTTTTTTCAACAAAATAATTTCAAATACTAACTATTTTTCAAAAAAATATTCGAAAATCATTAGCTATCCTTAGAAAATAAATTTGTTTGGCTAACTACTAACTTATTTTTCGCCTTTTTTCCAACTGTTTTTATATAATAGGTTACGTGATACAATAAAGTTATCACGTAACTTTCCATAGCTATTAGTGATTAAGTAGAATCAAGAGGTAAGAAATTTACCATAGTTTTCAGTCAGCTGTCAATGGTCAAGTAAATACATAACTATACTCTGTCTATAATATAGAGAGATAAAGGACGAAATTCGTATTTTAAAAGTGAATGATCCAATAAATTCAATTTTGTTTGCACCATATTTTAGCAAAAATATATTTAATAAAACATTATTAATAATTGAAATATTTTTGTAAATTATAATTTATACTTTTCACACTACGAGAAATGTTTTTTATTCCAAACAATGGGTGAGAAATGCAACCTTAGGCAGTCTAAAAATAATTTGTCTATGGTTTATGGAATTAATTTTTAATAAAAATATACGCAAAAAGCTCCATAACTTCACCATTATTTTACAGACATGCCCTTCCAGCCACTATATTCTCCTTCTCTTCCTCATACTACTCAAGCTATACACCAAATGGGGAAACCAGGGTCACTTGCCCATTTTTTGTAAAAAAATAATTGTATATGAGAATAGTTTTTGTCTCCTAGAGGGTGCAACGGATATCAATAATTGACACTAAAACTAACAGATAGTCTACATGAATTAATTTAATTAACAACGTGAATTCTGTGAAGGGCAGCAAAAATTGCATACGTCAAGACGAGAAATGATAAATGACATTATTTGAATATATATATATATATATATTTCAAAAAGAAATTGAATAGTGGCTTCGATACTAGATCGATTGAGCCATTGTATCGAGGCAGTCTTTTATCCAGAACTATATCCAAGGATGGATAAGAATCGTACTATGATTTTTCTTTGGAGTTTGATTGGATTGAGATCACATTTTTAGACTTTTTATGTAAAATAAATTGTATTTAACATTTATATAGTTATTTGATCCCTCAGTTGTCACATTATCTGGTGGACACATTCAATAATTAGTCATTGTTAAGCACAAGAATGAAGAATGTGCTCACAATTCAGGGAGTTAAACATTGAAGAAATATATTATTGATATTTCATTTGGGGAGCAGAAGGATAGTTTTGGAAAGGAGTAGATACCAAGTACCATCCCTTAGTTACGCTTCTGGATTGATATGTTAATGTTGTAACAGGTTCGACTCTATGTATTGATTATTCAATTCCATCCATCCATGTTTTTGAAGGCGTGACTAAGGACTAATGAAGCAAGATTAACATCCAAATACTTTCCAATTGAATGTACTTATCATCAAAAACACCATTTTATCAATATGGCTACTTAAGTACAATTGGCGCGCCTTCAAAGGATTAATAATAATTATGTGTGGATATAAATTGATGAATATTTGTCGAAGAGTAAAAATAAAATACACTCTAAATTTTCAAAAAAAAAAAAAATTCAAGTTATGTTAGCGGCCATATAAGTAGAGGCTGGGGATTTTAAATGCATAACAAATTTAGGAATCAATATCTTTGTAACCCTAAAATCTATGTTTGTAAAAGTGTGCTCATCAAATTCAGATGACAAAATTATGTGAGAAAAAATACGAAATCTTTAAGATGTCCTCCGTATAAGAACGCTATGCTTCCATTATTGTGTACCTCCGGGCCATAGATAATAATGCTAAAGATCTTAAATTAATGTTAACAGATTCCAGATTGGCCATCATTTTAAAAAGCTTTATGTTTTGGGGAAAGGAAATGTGGCCTCCTCGCAACACGGATCAGAGCCCCCTTGGAATGCTATGCGGAGAGAGAGACCAATATTCGTACACCTAACACTGTTGACTCTTTGTTGTCTTCCATTCACGAGGCAGTGTCAAACATGGACAATGAGTGCCTTATCAAGGCTTGTGCCTGGTTTAGGGCCATGTTAGAGGCTGTGGTTGAAACTGGAGGTGGCTATTTTGAGAATGTACTTCACTATGGACCCAGTCATTTAGGAGTAAAAGATTTGTGAATGGCTGAATTAAGTTTGCGAAATAAATTTTAATATAGATTATCCTTAAATTTTTCGGATTGAAAATCCCCACCCTGTTATCTGTATGTATACTGTATATATAAGGAAAATGAGCCTTTCTTTTGACGGTTTAAGCATGATGATCTTTGAATTTATCATATGTGTTAGATCTTATTTATGTATATCCAATATGGACACAGGTTCAACATGTTATATGATTTATCCCTCCTTTATATCTCTGCCATGAAACTGTCATTTCCGTGACTCAACCTTCCTGTAAACATTTGTCGACTTTTTATTTTTTTTCTCATTCCCATCCCTTGTAAAAAAAAAAGAAGAAGAAAAAGACACACAAATGTCGATAGACATATGTTTATTTGTCTATACATTAGGGTAATGACTATTTCCATTCTTTGGGGGTTGAACAAATGAAACCACTTTATACAATCGAAGATTCTTTTTTGAATATTAATGGCCTTTTGTAATTGAAAAAAAAGAAGCCCTCTTCCACTCTGATAAAAATACTAAAAATTGTCATTGATTTTCCTTTAATTGTTGATCGATAATTGAAACTTAAAAAGACTAAAACCTTCAACTCAAAAGGGATTATTATCTATATTAATAAAGCAAAGCTTATCTCTATGTACGTTTGAAAAAAGGTATTTTTGATCCAAGAAGTATCAACATAGTCGTCAAAATGATAACTAGCAGGGTTCTTGGATGTAGCTTCGAGCATGTAATGAGGTTGCACTGTATATCATGGCCCTTGATGTATTTCGCATACACATATTTGATATAGGAAATAACAATGTATATTCATTAAATCTTGTAAGCGTTTTGAATGTAGCATCGAGCATGTATAAATATAGGGTGCATAGTATATTGTGCTCAAATTTGAATTTAAGCATTTACGCAATTTTGAATGTAAAAACCGATGAATAGAGGTAAATTTAAAAATGAATCAAATCTGAATGAATTTAATGATACATTTTGAAATTTTGAATTATGCAAATGAAAATATACAAAGGTTATTGAGAAGGTCCCCCAGGGCCTTGATAACCTTGGGCTAACGTTTTGCTACCGCTTTAAAACTTCTTTCAGCTTTACATGGAAGAGGCAGGAGAGGAGGTTGTTGAAGAAGGGGCTCAATTGATTTGGTTACAAGAATGTAAACATTCCTTTTTAGAAAGAAATTGCTCTTTCAATGCGATATGAGCAGACACTCTATTCCATTGCTTTCTGCTCATTGACAGAGCCATTTCAGAGCTCAGCATTTGAGTGTCGGATTCTACAGGCCTAGCACTCTACTTACCACGAGATAATATAATCCAGGATATTCAGATCTGATGATTGGGGAGTCCAAGAGTTCTTGTCCAAAAACTTATAATTGTATCCCAACAATTCCTGGACAATTTTAACCGTGTGGGCGGGGTCCATCCTATTGAAAGACAAATCCAGACCCCCGCAGTTCTTCCTTGCCTTGGGGGTAACTTTGTCCTGCAAAATCCCATTTAGGAGAGAATGGGTTAGGCTCTGACTCGGTACTCGATCGGAAACCAGACAGTGGACATGCACTTGTCATTTGAAACAGTGACTTCAAGCATCAGCACGCTGTCTGGATGCTTTGTATTGGTTTGCATCTTTGTCTGGTCTATTATGTCCTTTTGTCAAGATAGCAAGTGGTCTTTTACTGAAGCAACAATGAATGTCTTCTTTAAGGAACAAATGTTAACAATTTGCAAGCTACAATAGTGCTTGAGCTAATTGATGAGGAATTTGCATGATCATGGCGCTTTTTTACCATCTCCATTCCTCCTCTTTCAATGCTTTGACAACAACTTCAGTAGTTAATTTTCTTGAACGACCATCCATGGGGATTCTTCGAGAACCTCACCATAATCCAGGGGCTTGGTGACATGGTTGACGACTGTATTTGAGCCATATTTGGCTGCAATAACTGATTTTGGGGACATTGCAGCGGCAGACAAGGTAGCAATCTTTTGCCTTTGTAGTTCTTGCAACACGATCATAAGTTCTAATATTTTATTTAACATAAAAAAGTTAAGGAGACTCTTTGTAAAAGGGCAAAAAAAAAAAAAAAATCATACTGTTATGGTATATGCAGAGCTATTAAATTCAGGTTAAAGTCGTCTCAAAACCTGAGCAATTAAGAGAAAATTTAAAAAAAAAATCTTTGTAATGATGTTAAATACAGCTTCACTCTTTAAACTAGTGTTTATATTATTTGTGATTAAAAATGAAGGGACCATTTGGAAATGCCACTCTGTACATACGTCAGATCCATTCTCCTTCCAAAGATATGATCAGTACGTATGTATTTACGTCCATCAAATCATTTGTAGAGAGACTCTATATTTGTGTACAATATTTAGAGTACATATGTATTCTACATCCTCCGTTCCCATGATGACTCCTGGGACATAAATAAAATTTGACAGTTATATAAACATACAAATACTCATAATATATTGACAATATGTTCGATAATATCCTAATTGGAGTTGAAGGAATGAAAGAGTTGTTCGAATCCTCCACCTTGTAGATACTAGATATTTATGTAATATTATTCTATATATAATGTTGTTCATGTATATATAGTACTTTCTATCCCTATTGAGAAGGGGGTTCTCTCTAATTTAATTTCAGTTTTATCCATGAATATATCGGTTGGGAAGAAGGGGTTGCTATAAGGAATATAAATAAGAGAGTTAAAAAGTTTTGACATTTTTCTTATTTTTTAAAAAATTACATATAAATCCTCGTCACCTTTTTAAAGATTAAAGGAAAAAGAGGAAGGGGGATTCTACACCATTCCCCTTCCCCCATGGATTCCATATACTATAAGGGATCACTAATTTTTTTATTCCCTTCATAGCATGTATGTATGTAGCTTCATTCAGAGAAGATCTACTTACTTATATTTATCGCTGGGGTTGTAGATTGTAAGCGTTTTGGGCATGTATAAAAAGAAAAGGAACAGAAAACCAACACGGTAACATTTACAATATATATAATGTTTAGAGGAGAGCTGCTAAGCTGTCATGCTGTTTCGTGAGATTAGCTACGAGCAGCTATGAAATGAAGGATTAACTCAAATCCCACTTTGTATCTGAACCTGATATAGGCTGGAATGACTCCGATGTCCATCTCAATTCTACTCCGAGTGCCACAAAGACGTATATGAGCGACTCCCCGTTATTCATGAGCACATACACCCTCATGGTTATACTTCATACTTGAATGCAGCGTGGGAACCCAAAATTGAAGACAAATTTTGTTTTTATCCCACGTCTCCATGTGTAAAAATGTGGGAGCAACCTAAAAAAGGGGACACGTGTGTGATCCTCTCCACGCCGGTTTCATTGCCAAGAAGGCTGCAGAGACAATTTGTATCTCCATCCGGACTGCCTACAACATGATGCGTGGACAAAACGTTGACCGTCGTTCTGTCAACCAGCAGAACGTCGACCGACAAAACGTCGAATGGACAAACCATCGAATGGACTAAATGTTTAATAGACAAAATATCGACTGACAGAATGTCAACCGTAGAATATAAAATAAAGGCTACTCCAAATGGTGTAGCAAAGTATACCATTCAGACATTTCCCGCCTGAAACATAACACAGCAACACCATTCCTATATAAACTACCAGTAAGGGGCTCTCCTAATCCCCTTTATACATGTTGGGGGTGTTTTCAATCACCACCGTGTCCCAAAATGGGACGAAACCTACCTTGGCTATTTAAGCAACCACAAAGAGCCCTTCACAACCCATATGTACCCCCAAAATGTTTGAGCTGTTATCGGGTACAGCCTGGCCCCATAATATGATGAAACTCAATGCTACTATTTAAATTTACTCTACCTCCACTTAAACCTCGAAAAGATCCCCGAAATTTGAGACTGTTTCGGGTTACAACTCATTTTGGGGCCCTGTGGTACCCGAAATAGCCCCAAATTTCGAAGTATAAAGATGGGAATTTGAGGGTTTCTTACTATTAGTTTATGTAGGGGTGGTGGGGTAAATATCCTGGGCTAGAAATGTCTGGAGGGAAATGTGGTAGAAACTGTTTTTCATATTTTGAAATGTAATCTTTTCCGGTCGACGTTCTATCCGTCGACGTTTTATCTATTCGACGTTTTGTCCATTCGACAAGTTTGTCGGTCGACGTTTTGTCTGTCGACGTTTTAATCTACTACCCTACAAAATCAAGACGTCTATTAAGGATGGAAAATGGAGTTATACAGCCAAGAAGAGCCAAAACTTATGTTACAACAAAATGGCTTATTTCAGGCCGGCCTCCATGTGGCCCTCCTCCAGCCCTGACCTCAAACCCCTAGACTTAACAGTTTAAGGCGGTATTGGAGAAGAATGTCTACTACACTTCTTTTCCAAATTTGTATTCGCTCCGAGCTACCAACATGACAGCGTGGTACACCATGGACACGACATTAGTCGTCAAGAGCTGCCCATCTGTTCCCCGGTATATTAAGACTGCTATGCCATGTGAAGAAGGACAAATATAATAACAAATAAAGTTAGTAAGGGTATATAAAATATATCCAATTTGTTTTGGAGTTGTCTTTTCTTGATTTTTTTTTCGTTTTTACAAAGTCAAGATACTGCAACTTTTGGATCCCCATCTGTATTCTCCCTCAAAAAAGGATAAATAACAATTAAATTTCATACGTTCCAGGTTGCCAAGAACAGCAACAAATATCGCATGCTAAAAAAATGCTCAGGATTTTCCACGCTATTTATTGCCATATTTGTATCATTAGTGTTTACTTTCGGTCTAAAAAATATGACTTAAGGTCGAATGGGAAAAAAATCGGTCTTGGAGAGTGTAGTAACACTAATATTTATGTATATACTTTGGAAAGGCGTCATCTCTTCCCTAGGAATTGATTATTCCCACAACAACTCCAAGACCGAAATTGTTTTTTGTTTTTTTTTTACTTTTTACAAACATACTTACACATCAAATTCTGTTGTGTTTTTTTATTTTATTGAGAGATGTTATCTACGTACATTCTACATAATATATATCAAAATATTCATTTTTATGATGTAAAGAGCTATTTTTGAGTGAGTGAGTGAGCCACCACGTCTTTTTGTACTTTTATGGCTCTTTTATTGTAAGTCTTCTTTTCTTTTTTGGGGGATGTGAATGGAGTCGGGTTATGATTCAATGTTATTTGAGCCGTTTAACTTCATAATGTGTATCCATAAAATGGGACTTTGCGGTTTGTCTTTACACTCTTCCATTCACGTGATGTTTTTTATGAGGGGAATGAGATTTGACGTCATTTGTTCTTTCATGTTGACGTCACTTTGGTGTTTGATTTACATTCATCAATGCCGTTTTTTATCAGGAAGGGAGTGTAAATAATTTTGAAATTAACAAATTTAAACGTTAAGTTTAAATTTGTTAATTTCTGTAGCAAAAAAAAAAAAAAGTTTCGAGTCTAGTTTATTTTCATTTTAAGTCGATTTCTAACTTTTTGTCCCATAGAAAACTGAGTATATCATGAATTTATAAAAAAAATCCCGAACAGGTAATAAAAAGATGACATTTCCGGCTAACAAAAAGGACAATTGTTCATACTAATATAAGTACAGGGGTGTCCATATATAGTTGTTTTTTTTTTTGGTGTGGGGAGGGGGGATTTTTCCAATAAAATCCAAAGTTATTCATAAAAAATTTGAAGAATTAAATTTTTGGGGAAAAAAGTCAAAAATTAAAATGTTTAAAACAAAATTTTTTAAATCCCAAGCTTTTCACAAAAAATTAAATTCTTTGGAAAGAAAACTCAAAAATCCATAGCTATTTTAATTTATTTTAAATACTAGATCGGCAAAAGATTCAAACTCCATGCTACTGTGTTGTGTTCATATATATTTTGATCAATAATGAATATACCTAATTATTGAAAAAAGATTGTTTATGCAAAATAACACTAATTAATTTACTTATATGACATACAGAGCATATGAACAATAACAATCAGACAATTTTAAATGTACCGTTCAACATCGTTGGCGGAGGTAAAAAAAATGTCCCAAACTTGTATTAAAATGGTTATTATTAATATTTCAGCCGAATTGAAACTCGTATAAAAAGTTCTCATTTTCTACGCCTATGGAGACTGTATAGCACATTGCCACTGACTTGGAATCCTCAAAGCTTAGGAAATTTAAGGTATGTACAGTGTACCTTCAACCCCAAAGTTACTTTTCCGCAAAATGAATGATAAATTACATCCCTATCCCTCTCTCATCATTAATTTAATCTAATTTGTTGCAGAAAGTTTGCTACTGGTGTATTTGTAAATATAATTAATCACTTTCCTAATTAGAGTAATTCTTGTTTCTACCTCTTCTCATTATGAAAACCAAAAATCCTTTGGAAATCGACACATGGTTTTGATTAATAATGAATCGATAGCAATTAAATAGGTTCATACCTACGATGTGTGTATATACCAATTAAGATTTTATCCCGGGATCCTATTTTGCCAGAGTTTCATAGGCATATACTTACACCTTCGAGAGATCCCTCATATAATTATATCATAGTATCAGTGTCATTTAATTATCCGGTTCAAGAGACCACTAATGGTTTTATCTGAACTCAAAATGGGGCTCCAGCCTATACAAGCAGGGTCGTTTAAAAATAACTTGAGTACAAACTGGGATCCGGAAGGATCTGTTTAAATATTATATTGCCCACTCATCCCTGAACTGAGCCCCCTGGATTTTTCCCTCTGGAAGCACGTGGGGACCAATGCATGTGCTGTCTTCCACATCAATATTGATGCTCTGAAGTTACGGAGCACCATGGAGGGCCTCAAGAAAGTCATTTTCCACCTTCAAGAAGCGTGTGGGCATGTACGTAGCTACTGAGGGGTCAATTTTTGAAAAAGAAGGTATGAAAAAAATGTACCAATAACTTTTCATTAGGGTCGTTTTAATCTGCTTCACTCAGAACAGCGTCTTTAGCACGAGTTAGTTTCTGTGATAAGAAATATCCTAAGAATTTTCAGGGATTCGGTATACGTATAGTCACACAAAAATGTGCTTGTTCATTACTTAATGTTTACGGAGTTTTTTTTGCTGGTGAGATGGGGTTGTTTAAAGAACACGGATCCAGGACTTATATTGAAAAACTTATAATTTCGAAATTTCTTCTTAAATTATAAAAGTACTTCAATTTCAGTGTATATATTATTTACCTCCCTAACGAAATGCTGATTGATCCCGGGATGCCGTAATTCTGAAATGTATATCCCGGGAAGTGAGACCTCCTTGTATGTAGAATGGAGCAAACCCCATCATTACTTTAGAAATTAAAACAAATTGACAACCCACGAAAGAACTGTAATACATATGTATGTTTAAAATAGAAGGGAAATCCATTTCTCAGTTAATCATATTTTGCATGCCTAACAACCATTAATGATTAGTTTGTTTGTGGGCCTCATTTCATTTATTTTTTATTGTTAAGGAATCCTTTTGCGAGAGGAATATTGAAAGGATCTTGTACTACTCGTTGTATTCAACTTGGAAGAAGCTCATAAATTGTTTTATTGCTCATTGAATACAAAAATTATTTACCTGAGAGACAGTCATTAAAACTAGATTCCTGTTTGTTGACCGGGTTTTCTAATAATATGGTCATCATCTGGGATTCTCAAATGGGGGTACATGTTACACTGGAGGTACTTGGAGGCACTCCAGTGAGTACTTAAGATTTTGTGATACATCAATGAACCTAAAAATACTTTGCACTAGCGAGGGGTACTTGGCTGAAAAAAATATTTCAGACGTGAAAAAAGGTTGAGTGTCTGTAGTCTACATCAAACAAATGTAATACAATAATTATATGTTATTTTTAGAGTTGAGTAATTTTTAATGAAAAAAAAAACAGCTTTTAAAAAATTAGAAAAGGAAAAACGGTTGTTGCGTGTGCTCTCATTATTTAATAGGTCGTTGTGATGTTAACTTCTCCCTCTGAAGTAAGCATTATTGCCTATCTTTGGTAAAAATTGTTTTAAAAATTAATGATAAAATAAATATACACGAATTACAATATTTTCCATGCACTAATTATACTTTACATGTAGAAAATTCTCCTCTTTATAGAAATAATTCATTTTCTCCCTTCAAAAATATATAACAGGCAACTGATATTAACAAAGGTCTTAGTTCAGTAAAAAAAACATATGTATCACTCCCGCCTTTTACTCGCGCTCTTTTTTTCCTAAAGAAAATTTCAACACTAGTTATTTTATTTAATACAACCATAGATCCTATATTTTCCAAATCAATCGAGTTTATCTTGTTATAAATGTTTTAGAGCTTGGAGAAAGGGCAATTTTAGATGCGTATAAGGTGTATTATAATGACGTCAAATGACCGGTACCGGATTTTTTTATATGTAAAATTTGACAAAGAACTTTATTGGTAACATTTTTTAGAAAGAATAAAGTTAGATCCAATACCCTTTTTTAAAAGACAAATTAGGAAAACTCTTGGAAATGTGACATTTAAACTTTTTTGGAAATGACTCCCAACTCAATTTGGAATCGAAGTTAAGGGATTCAAATTTGAAATAAACTGTACGGTTTTTCGAAATATTATGTTTTTTTTTTCAAGTGCTTTTTAACTTTTTATATTGTTGCATTTTTAATGCTTATGAATATGACTATATTATCAGAGTTTGAGATTAGTGTGTTTCCACAATTTGGACTCGAGTTGTGTTTTGATGTATTAGTTTGTAAATAAAGCGACAGAAAAGGGTGCCGTTGTGCGTTTTTGCGCAATTACGCTAAGTAAGAAACAATTAATTAGTAATTGTAAAAAAAAAATATATATATTAAAAAATCATTATTTATTTAATTAAATGACTTCTATGAAACGTTTTACATTAGAAAAAAATATTTTCAAACAAAAAATGATATATTTAAGGGTCAAATGTTGAAGGGTCTCCTCTTTATTGCAGCAATACATTTTCTCTTTTCAAAATCATATAACAGGCAGCAGATGTTAACAAAGATTTTAATTCAGGTGTACCATATGTCTCACTCCTGCTCTCTTCTTGGGCTCTACAAAATGCCCATTTTTTGTTATGACATAATTCATATCCCCTCATGGCCTTTGAGTGAAAAAAAAAAAGTATTTTTAAGACAATTAAATTTCAACAAAAATTGACCAAGAGGTCATTTTGTCTTATAGTTTTGGTTCTTACTCATTTCTAATTAAATTTTCGACTTTTTGCGGCTTTTCATCAAATGAATGCAATACATAATAATTTTTATATCGAAACCTTGACAAAATACGTTACGGGGGTTTTTAAGTTATTAAAACTAGATTAAAGTATCTTAGTACATACACACTTATAATTTATTGATTTACTCTAATTATCCGTGATGGAAATAAAAGAAAGTGTTTAACACTATAAAGTATCATAATTGATACATTACATTTGGAATCCTTTATTGGAGCAATCGGAGAATTTTTTGGGTCCAAAACTTCATAGATGTAATTGTAAATATAAAATTAAACATAAATTATTATATGCTAATAAATGCTATTATTTGATGAAAATTCTAGGTTTAAAAAAGATAGAAATCTAGTAAAACAGTCTGTCTATTATTTTGAGCAAAAAAATCCCCTTTCTATCTCCCCCTCCCCCAAAAAAACAAAAAAACAATTAAAATAAAAACTTCAATTTTGTCCGCTATTTAAAAAAAAAAAAAAAATTTCTGAGACAATTGTCAAGAATACCAATGTAAAAAAAATCCGGGAATTATGACCACGCATGAAGTTATGGGTGATATGGATAGAGTAGTAAATTATATGTAATTTCGTGCTTGCAATTTTTGTTTCTTAAAGTTGGTCATATTAACAGCGTTAATTATTTTCCAATGCTGTTATCATTAATTTTATATTAATTATTTAGTAATGCTTGTTGCTAATCTAATTTAACCTCAAGACAGCTATGTTACTCGAATTATAGTCAATTTCCATAATAAAATGAATGTCGAAAATTATTCATGAAGCATCCAAAATTGATCGTCCCTGTAAAAGCATGAGAAATTGAGATATTTTTAAAGGCATTGAAAAGGGCCATATTTGGGCAAATATACTTCTCTTGAAGCAAACAAAGGTTCTCAAATATATCTAAAATTCTTGAGTACATAAAATCATCGTATAAATTTGAATACAAAGCCTATAATTGACTTAAATATGTTTATCAATATTGGGCTATATGAAATTACATAATAAATTAGGATTTTCTCCATTTCTTGATTTTTGCTCAAGATTTTTTTTTGATGCATCTCAAAATATCATTTATTTTTAGAAAAAAAAAAAACCCTAAATATTGACAAATTTAATTCATCGTTTGGACAACTTTTTATTTTTGCTCAAATTTGACAAGAAGATTTTATTGAGACGAGTGTAGTCACGAGCTTGGTCGCAATACATGCTCCTCATTGAATTATAAGTCATGAAAATATCCATTCATTTGATTTATATCCTTGTATAAACCTATATCAAGAATGAGGACGGGTCTCAGTGGCAAAGGAAAGTCAAAATAAATATGAAACGGATAATGTCTAAATAGTTTTTGCATATGAGTACAAACGTAGTAGACATTTTAGAAGGTATTTTATATACGTATAATAATATATACATATACTGGAATATCTACATAATATATTATAATATATATACCTATATGAAAATTGGGTGTGATGTGATTTACGAGCCTTGATAAGGTAATAATTTTCCCCTTTAATAAATATTTGGAGCCATCGTTTTCCCTCCCTGAAAATTATTACATATATACGTAACTAAAATATATTTGTCTTCATATTAATATTTATATGAATTTCTATACGTGTCTACAAAAGTACCTATATAATATAATATATAAAATACATCTCTTGAGTGCATTTCTCCTTTGAATTGTGAGTTTCAAATAAAAAGATGAAAATAAAATCTTGACCATCCATTACTTTTTTTTCGAACGTCAAAAATTCTTCTTTTTATTATTATTTATGCTTGTGGGGGTTAAAATTGATAATAACTTAAATACCATAGCCAAAAACAAAACAAAAAAACGTACTTAAGATAAGTAGACATGAGATAAATCGTCATATTAACAACAAACAATAACCGCGCAACCTTTCATTATTAATTACGTAATATAAATTCATTTATGGGTACTATTAAAGGGACTCTGAACAAGAAAAAATGGCACAAAAGAATTGCAATACAAAAATGTACCATAATTAAAATAAATCCATTCACGCAACCTCGATCAAAGAATAGAATAACATTATCATCGGATGGAATTTTTCTGGAGTGTATAATTATTTTTCTATCAAAATCATAAAACAATACAATTATAAAATATTTGTGTGGTCACATCGTTGCTTTTAAGGTATCTCGCAACCTTTCCCCTAAAAGGTTCATATCAGTTGATAGCTTTCAGGGAGTTCTTCACATGATATTGATAATTTTTATCAAAAAGCTAATTAGAATTCAGCCAATCAATGCTTAGAACACTCAATAGGAAAGAAAAAGTTGAAAAATTGAGAACTGAGAACGAAATGCAATGTATTACAGGAGAAACTTGGAGTATTAATTTTCTATCCTGGAGAACGAATTACATAAAGGTAGTTTAGGAATCACAATACTCCATCTAGCAATGATTCAATCGGTCTGTGTTTGGTCCAAATTGGATTTTTTATTAAAACAAAACATGACACTAGAGACGTCTGATTAGTATTACTGTACATTTATTCAAATTGAAATAATTAAATATGATTTAAAAAAATTGTGGCATTATCGATTGAAAATCCCTTGAACCTTCTTCACCTTCTTGTCAGATGAAGTCGATCGTTCAGCCACTTACCACATCTACAGGCTTGTTCTAAATTAGTAAAACATTTAATTCAATACACTATAAATATTAGCCAAAGTTCCCTCCAGCATCGCCTCAGGGACTAGAAACGTATATTACACCAACAAACCAGCCTAAATCATAGTTGCATCAAATGGGAATAAATTGTCCTTTTCCATATCCTAAATGATGTAAAAGTCAATATGAACACATACCTGGACTTCTTAAAGAGGAAAGTACTTCCAAGATATTTGTATCTTTTTCCAACAAGACGGAGCACCTCTCCATATTTCCAAGATTGTTCAGGAATGGTGCTGTTGTGTGGATATATTCTACAATGAAATATTGAATATATCAAATTATTACTTTTCTGCTCTAAATATAGGATTCAACAATGTTTTTTACCAAGTTATATGTTTAACTAATTTAAAAAAGCCCTCTATGTTTTCATTACTGTTCTTAAAGTTAATTGATTATTGAATCGTGAACAATTTACTACAACTATTAGATAATAATAATTCGACAGTTTGATATGAATTATAGATAATATTTCAATTTGTTGGCTATCTAGCCAACATCTGCGAATAGAAATCCCCATACACATTCAAAACAAGAAAGGGATTCGATATTTTATTGGTTGCTTAAGTTGACTCATGACGTCACTCCAATCTTCTTTTTGAATACTAAGCGGCACCTTTTTCTTCAATCTATTTTATTATTATTTTCCTCTCCCACTCTTTGAATGATTAGAAGGTTTTTTTGTCTTTATATCATTACAAACATATATGTACATACACGTCATTAATATCCATGGTGCGCATATTGCATCGTTTGAGTTCTATGAGATCAGAGGATATTACATACTACGCATAAAACTAGGGGAACTCGAGTAAAACAAATGGGATCACTCAACTGTCAATTTAGACTGAATTATATTGTCATTTTCTGAATCATAGATTGATTTTGATTCTTATTTCTTTCTCCTTTATACATAGAAGAAGGACTTTTAAAGGAATCCATAAAGAAATGAAGCAGCACGTGTCGTCGTCGTCTCTTGGATGGATGATAAGGAAGTTTTCAGTGGCGAGACGAGTCTCTACTCTGTGTGGAATAATAAAACATACATACTATACGACAGTCGAGTCATCTTCATCACATCTATTATATCTCATGGTTGATTGAATGCAATGCAGTTGAAAATTTAATGACATTGGGATACCCCCATAAACATCATGAACTGAACCACTTCTTTCCATCTCATTCACTCCCTTTGCTTTTAGTGCTGTGTCAACTTGAAAGAACCGAGTCAAGGCTAATGGAGAAAAAAATATATATACAGGGAGCGGGGATCAAATTGCAGCCAAAATATTTTTTTACAAAAAACAAGACAAAATATACATTTTTTAACTTTTTTATTGAAAATCAAAACTATGACAAGCATATAGATATAAAGTAGCCATTCATTCGATATAATCACCGTTGGCATCAATAACGGCCTCAATACGGCCTCTGAACCGGCCGCAGGCTCTTCTGACCATCTCATTGTCCATGTTGCCGAATACCTCCTAGATGGAGTCCATCAGGCTGGCCTTGGTGCTATGGGGATGTCTGTTGGTATGTCTCTCGACCAAAGGATTAAGGTCGGGAAAGTTAGGAGGCCACAAATCCTTGGTTACGACGTCATAACAGTTGTTGGTTAACCACTGCATGGAGATTTTGGACATATGGCAGGGTGCTGATGTTTTTTTGTGCTTATTATTTTCTCATGGCAGCCCAGATCCCTCGCCATGGCCTTCATGGACCTGGTAGGTTCATCCTCAACCATCTTCTTCACCTTGTCGACAAAGTCGGTGTCCCTGACCTTCCGTTCGGCGCCCTCCTCCTTGGGTGCCCTCTTTATGGTGGCATCAACATCCCAGGTATCCTCTAGCTTCTTACGGATACGCTGAACAGTCCGGAAATTCACTCCTAAGGTTGAAGCAATCGTTGAATTGGAGATTTCACCTCCATTATTAACCAATGCCATGACTACGGCGGACCTCGAAAGCTCCTCGTTCCACTTATAGCTCTTTATCTCCTCATATGATGACGGCATGATGCTAACTGAACTACGTATTGTCAGCTGACGAGAATAGCTTTCCTATTTGGTAACCGGTTTTTTATTTGATAATGTCGTCTTCAAGTTATCAAGGTTTAAAGTAGGTAACAATTTGATCCCCGCTCCCTGTATATATATATAATATTGGCGATTTTTTGGGAGACTTATAGTCTGCTAATGAGCTATTATTTCTTAAACTTTGAGATCGTGCGATTAGTTATGAAACTGTGGTATATGTCAAGAAAGGAGGGATCCACATTTTTTCGCATCCGGATCGGTTCAAATCTTTAGACGTAAATTTAGCAAGGAATTGGTTATATCGAAGTTCGACAAAAAAGTCCGTTTTGACTGCCTCAATAAGAAAGTAGGTATTTTAGGACCAGATTTAAGACCTTTGGGTCACGGGCCGTAGTTTGGAGATCTCTGATTCTATAATAATATAATATTATGAGAATTAAAAATGGGACCAATATTTTTTTGTAAAATTAACAAAGTCAGTAACGTTGTTTACTTACATTACTCTGTAAACAAAACTACAGAGAGTGGCGCCGTCTTGCGGCAAAATAATACACCTTCCTGACTAATTATATTATTTAATATAAGATATAGATGTATGCCACTCTCATAGAGAGCGCTATGAAAATTCTTCTCAACATGTGTTCTTTTTTTTTTAAACAACTACTTCAAACGACAGGCTACAGACTGTCTCACCACCTTGCGGATAATATATATATTATTTTTTTTTGCCTATTGGACTAAATAAAAAATCTTCCCGTATAAATATCACAATGAAATAGAAATGTTGAATTAACTGGAAATGATATTAATTTTATACTTCAAAATTTTTAAGTTGGGATCATTTGAGTTAGAGTTTACATAGTGAAGTCTTTCAAATTATATTTTGGGCGAGCCACAGTAACTTTTTTGAATATTGTTTACTCAAGTAAATCTAGTTTTTTTTTTTTAGTTTAAGTAATACTTGAATCCAACCGTTAGTATGTATAACTATAAATAATCCCCATTCAAGGTTGAAGTCAACGTATTATTGTTATTGTCTAGAGATTGACACTCTCTGCCTGGTCAGTTTTTTCAATAGATTTCTCCCTTCAATTTTACATGCATAGATCCATAAACAATTTAAATTCATGGTCAATTATACATATGTAGATATTCATTTAATCTCCTATTATAAATTCCACTACAATAACTAAGTATATATATAAGTAATAATATTAAATAAAAAAAAAGAGAGTAGTTACCATAAAATTTTATTGATTTTTAATCCCCTCATTACCCAAGTTAATTGTTGTATATTGCTCATGTTCTTAATTTTATTTCATAGATCTCCTTCATGAACATACGAATAATGATTATTGTCCTCTCTCCCTTCCTCCTACCTCGGTGGAAGGACTTTTACATGTGTATCTTTATTTTTAGAGCAATCATTTATCTAAAGATAAGGAGGAATTAAGTTCTAGAACAAAATGGTGAAATGAAGATCACGTGATCAATATTTGTACAAAGTAGGGCTCTTAGTGACACCTTTTTTGTACAAAAGATGCTTTGAATATCATTCCAAATCTAACTACGGTACCATCCTTGAATTCACCCTTTGAACTGAATTAACATGATGAATTCTGCAAAGGGAAGAAAAAGTTGCATACATCATAATGGAAAATGACAAAAAATGGTAAAGTGGCGTTCGCTGTGTTATCATTAAAAGCCATGTCTCACGAGAAAAAAAGATGTATCTACGACCATGTATCTCCTGAAGATAGCAGGTGTGTTTCACTACGTTGAATTAAAATTTTAAGGAGGAAGGATCAATGATGATATCACCATGGGTTTTGAGTGTTCAATTAAATATAATCATCCTTATTTAACATTCGACTATTATTATAACAAAGTATGTATTGAGACAAATGGAACATTATTGAACTTGATATATTTTTGGAAATTATGGAATAACAATTTTTTTTTAAATATATTGAATCTTTTTTTTTTTTTAATTATTGTCGTTTAATTTCATTTATTCATAAATAGTTCCAGGACAACATATAAAAAAAGAAGTCATGTCTTGGAAAAAAATAAACAAAAAAACAGTTTGTAGTCGAGTCGTAAATTTGAGTCCCAAACTAAATTGAATAAATGTTGTCTTTGCAAATAATCAATATTTTGAAATTTTTTTTTAATGAACTTAGAGTATATAAGTACATAATTTTAATCGTCTAACTTATTATTACCAATATTTTCGTACGGGTTCTAATACCGAAATTCTCTTTCCGCTTTTTATAAAGCATTTTATGGCTCAGAAATTGGGGTAATTGCGTCATCAGTGGGATAATATTTTACCGGTTTTAGTTCTAATTTAGTATTGTAGCTTTTATAAGCGTCAGTATCCCGATAGAATTATATTACCAGGCTATTGAACAGCATCACTTATTAACATCAATTAAAAATTCATTGAGACTTTATTTATGGAGCAGATAATCTTGCAAATTTGTCCAAAGTCAAAATAGAAGATTCTTTTGTTGCAAAGTTGTATGTTCAAGTCCTTGTTGAGCTCGGAGTATAATTGAGGATCGACATTGATGTAATTCCAGCCTTTGTCCTTGTTTATTGTATTTCTTGTATTTATTTCCAAAATGTGGTAGCAGCTAATTTCATTAAACGTAATGATAACTAAGTAGCTATTATCCCAAATATTCCACAAATTGACGGGCTAGATTTTTTTTTTTTGAAAAACAGGGAGATTGTATTATGTCTAAACTATGACTGTAATCATTATGATGACCCTCCTCCACAGCTAATCCCTGAGTAAGAAGAATAAAATATTTTATATGGTGAGATAAGAGCTATTTAAAATTATGTGCATGTTTTTTTTTTGGGTCGGTTTTTGCCATTACAGGTTCTACTAACAATTTACTATAGCACCATTTTAAGAGCATCAGTACCCAGCCACCACGACAGTATCTGTATACCGAACAATACTATGACTGACTACATGGGTGGACCCCAATAATAAGCTTGGTGTCGGTCTTTAAATAATACTGGAGACTACAGTTCAGCCTTGGTCCGGTCCAGTTAGTTCTGAGATATCAGTTATAAAAATTTTAAAGTTCGGTCCTTTAAGACGTCACTCAACTTTTTTATTTAAATCCCTTCTAGTACTGACAGTTTAAAAGACCGACGATCTTATGGATCAAGGACTAATACGACCGGTCCTAAGACTTTTTTAAGTATAACAAATAAATAAGGACTTGCACAACACTACCACTAAATTGAATTAAATAATTGATTTTTAACTTTCTTTATGAGTAGTAAATATCCGAAATTGATCAAAGCATTATTATAAAGCACCTACATATATTTATCATGATGACCCACCTGTGCAGTACCCGATCCCCAATGAAGAAGAACAAAAAATAAAATCCGCAGGTGTATAAAACCATTATTCACAACATCAACAACGTTAGACAGAGCGACGCATTCCTCATATTTTGCTACAAATAAGGGCAAATAGATATTATGGTTCATGTTAATAGTTTTCCATGTATAAAACATTTACTTCGTCCTACGCATCATCATAAAGTAGGTATTTCTATTTATATCAATAAATTAAGTTTTTTTTTGCTCAGAATATTATGTGCTTGCAAAGAGAGTATTTATATGATTGTATGTTATATGAATTGACTAGTGTTGAGACTCAGACCGATTTTTGTTTCGGTTTTATCTTACGTGATTATTTCTAGGCCTATTTGGACCAATATTTTTGTTCATACAGCGATCACAGAGTGTAAGCCGAAATTCAATCGATTTTTAATTGGTTACCAATTTTGCTTCCTCAATCCAATCCATTTTCTACCTTCGATTTACAAAAATTTAGCTTCATATGACGTTAATGTAGGTCGATGTTTACAATTTTGAAAGACACTTAACACCATTAACAATTTCTTTATAGAATAGGTCTTGACCGAATTTTAGCTAAGATACATATTTTTTATAAGAAACCAATACAGACTGAATTTTTCTTTGGAGCTGATCAAGATCGAATTTTTCTTTGAGATGGATCCAACTTCTTTAAAGATACGAATTAATTCGATCCAGACCGAATATTAAATAAAACAAATGTACACTTTTTTTTGTAAAACCGATCTAGACCAATTTCTTTTGTTGGACCGATGCATACCGAGTTTTAAATATGCCCAATCCAGACAAATTTTTTTCGCAAAATTGATCCAGAACAAATGTTAAATAAGATCAATACGGATAAATTTTTTTTCGTAAGACCAATGCATACCGAATTTTTATTTGAAACTGATCCAAACTAAACTCCTTTATAGGATTGAATTATTTCGGTTCAGACTGAATTTTAAAAAAGTCCAATCCAAACTGAATTTTTCTTTGGACTCACCAAGATTGACTTTGTATTTGAGACCATTTCCGACTGGATTTCTTTAAAGGATCGAATTAGTTATGTCAACTAAAAATTAAAGCAATCTCAGATCGGTCTAAGATTTTCAAACCGAACTCCAACACTAGAATAAAGCTATTATATATTAATCTAAAAAAAAATGGGTTATGCAATTTTTGCCATTTGGAGAAATTTAATATCATTTCTTATGTGTTCTCCTTCTCATTTCGTTCCTCACTTTTTCCCCCCTTCTCCATTTCAATAATTAATGATGACTTCTGATCGTAATTCTGTTTTCCTTCGTTCCTTTAGTTTTTACTTTTAATTAAACCATTAGACTCTTTTCTTAATAATAAATTATGTTGCAAAAGTTGTTCTTTTATTATTTTGTATATTCTAAAGAACTGTAAAATATAAAATAAGAAAACAAACAAGAGATATAATGATCTCGTGTCTTTATTTATAATACGTAATGTTATTTGACTATAGACATGTACATACTATATATTCAACTAAATAATATGTATGTACCATGTACCTACATGACTTTGAAAGAGGTACGTCAATGATAAATAACTTCCAATCCTTTCTCCTCCGCCTCCTTACATAAATAGATAGATAGATAAGTACAGATACCCCGCTTTATACCTTTTACATTACTCAATGACAAGGGAATCGTGATTAAAGGAGTTACACATTGGCATCTCGAAGGGATCCAAATCATTTCTAATCAGAATTGATTCTTTCATTACGTTGTAGCTATTATATAAATATGGGCTATATCTTCAATCACAAAAGTAATTTATGTGGAACTAAAATTTAGAAAAAATGACAATTTTAACTTGAGTACAGCCGGACCATTTCGTTTATGAAAATGCTAGTTAATAAAATATGGGATATCTATCGGAAAATTTTATGGAATGTAAGCAAAATTTGGTGCTCAAACGACAGTAGTTGTTTTCAACAATTATGCAATATAAAAATAATGAAAAAAGTCATATAAAAATATGCATTTCTATAAGATTAGGCTATTCTAAAAGTATGTCTAAAAAAGGTTATCCCTGAATATGTCTAATATTTAAAAATTATTTACTATTCTTTATTATTAAAGAAAAATAAAATAATAATAACATATTTAAAAAGTTTTAAGCCCCAATTCTAGGAATGTCTGACAATTTTGGACATTATATATTCAAAATTACGATATGGGTTGAGATTAAGGATGTCATAAATAATTTCCTGCTGGATCTTTAATCGACAGATCTTTGGGGGCATTATTTTGTATTGTTCTGAACCATTTTATAATATTGGAAACGCTTTGTAGCTCGAATCCGGAACTCACTATGCAGGATTGGCACTATAAGATGCCTTCTAGAATAACACTTTTGAATAAAACGCAATAGGGTTTTTTTCTCCGCTGATCTTTCCAAGTCCGTTCCTATGGCCGTGGTTTAGTTATATAATAAATAAGGATACGTGAAGGATTGGCAGATTCAGAAATATTTCTTGATTCAGGGGGTAATGCCTCTAACTACACAACATATGGATGTAAAAGGCCCGTGAATTAATTAAGGAAAATATTGTTCAAATAATTAATTCCTTAATTATTTTATGCTTTACCATTCTATTATCTATATATATATTATACTCCACTAAAAACTCACATCCCTAAAGACACTTGAACTATTTTGGTAGGTAAAGTCAATATCTTGCACACTATGGATACTATTTGGCTCGATATGATCTACGAAGAAAAAGTTTTATACTTGAAAACTATTAAATGAGCCATATCATCTATTTACACTTATTTGTAGCAATATTTGATGAATACGTCACACTGTCTAATATAATCATTAAAAATTACCGGGATTATCACGATGATTAAATTACAATTTGTAGGGCATCTGAAGGATTAATCATAATATTAGATTATTTTATTTTAAAGATATATTAGTTAAATATATGCAATATTAATGGGAAGAAAATGTGATCCTTGCTTGCTTTACTTTGTACTTCCGGTTAAGGTGTAGGGGTAGGTATACAGTAATGTTTTCACGATAGCAATATTTGATACGGGTATCAATATAGTTCTTGAAAGAGTATAGATGTTTGTAAGGGAAAAAAGTGTGGGAGGAGAAGGCTGGAGCAATACATTTGTACTACTGGATTAAGAATCTTATCGCCTGTCTTTTATATAATTTTTGGGGCGGGAGAAAAGGAAATACAACTATTGGAGGATCACCCTCTACATTTAAAATAGCCTAAATGCATTTAATTTCCTTTAATATTTTGTATGTCCATTTCGAAATAAATTTACATCAAAGATAGGCGAGAATTCTTCTTTCAGAGGGAGAAGTTGACACCACAACGACCTTTCAAATAATAAGCAAAGAAGAAGGAAGAGGACACGCAACAATTGTTTTTCCTTTTCTAATTTTTAAAAATGAGTTTTACAAAAATGTCGTTCAGGACGATTGACATCGAAAATTTGTAAATATTATACAGGACAACTTTTTTTTTTTTTTTTTGGAGTGTTAGGGGTATACATTTGAGGAGTTCCTAATTCGGAGCCAAACGGCAATGCCCAGTTCCGATATCCCTTTGGTATAGTACCGATTTACATGTGACAGAACTCCTGCATGCCGTGCGACACTAATATGTAGTTTTCTATGCCTCATAGATAATTATGCATGCAGATCAATGTATGTATATGTAAGGAGTGAACAAAGCTCATTGGACTTAACTTAAAGATACTACATGCATGCAATCGTCATATTATGTACGTATGTAGATATACTTTTATGATGGGGGCAATATGACTGTTATTATTATGTCCAAAGTCACTCGTGGAGATTGGTTACTCGTTGGTTGCTCGCATGTATGTACCATCATCCAATTTCTAGCAGACAATAAAGAACGAACTCACGTAGTATGGAGAATGACCACAATATACATAATGTGTATTCTTTTTTTCTAAGTCACCTTGACCAAAGTGTTGTACGTATATAGAGAGCTATATACTATACATAGGTTCCTACTCCAATTGTCATTTTTTTGCACCATTATCACCGTGTGTGTACATTGTACGTACATACATACTGAATATATGTATGTACTGAATTTAATTGACAAGGAAGAAACAAAAATAAAAAGGGAAAAAACTCGTTTTTTGTTTCGTGATTACCTACATATTATTATATTCATTCAAGTACCGCAATACACATTTTATATGTGCACATATGTAGCACGTCAACAAAAAAACAAGCCGTAATTATTTTTATCAAAATTAGCGTCAAATTCTATTTACAAACTATTTTGATGGACTCATTGAAAGGCCTGAAAATTGCTATTCAAATTTACCAAAAAAATCAATCGTTACAAATAAATAATCAAAAATGGATAAAATATATTTGATAAAGTCATATGTGTGCTATATTAACTCTTCTAAATGAATTAAAGAGTTTTAAACTATAGTTAACAATTTTAAGTATATGAACTCATTCCAGAAATTTGACTAATAAGTCTGTAATAGGCGAAATATGTCTTATGAGTTATTCATATTGGGTTTTATCTGATATAAAAAATATATTGGACATGTTTTCTTTATTTTATTTCGAGATTGTTTTTGTGTTGAAGGGTCATATATGTAATATAAAAGTCTCAACTCAATTCTACAACAATCACAACTTGGTTTTTTTTTATTCACTCTCAACATAAACTGTCAAAATGGTAAGGAAAAATTTGAAAAAAACAAAAAACATATGGTGAGTAGTTTTCTGTATTTTTCTTGTTGCCAACTTTTAATTACTATTTCTAGAATAATTATTTATTATTATATACATTGAATTGTTAATTGTATCAAAATAAGTGTCAATGAAAGAAGATTCATATCAATTAATATCCAAATCCAAACCATTTATAATACATTTATTTGAGTTCATGACACGTTGAGTAAGCGGCTTTAAATCATTCAAGATTCACATTATGAAAGTGAATGAAAACAGTCGATAAGAACAAACACTACAACTTTGTTAGTTTCTAAAACCTAGGGATATTATTATTGCTATTAAAGTGTACAAAAAATTAATCCCCACTGAAAAAAATTATCGGGGTCATGTAAAGTTTTTTAATCAAATGAGGGATGTAAAGTATAAATAGCACACTGAGGTATTTTAATTCATCCCAGAAATTTGAAAATTAAACCTTTAATTCAGCAAAATATGTTCATTAATTATTGGGGTTGTATATGACGTAATACAATTGTCCCCTTTTTTTAATTTTTGTGGAAGATTGTTTTTGTTTTGACTGGCATATCTGTAATCAATTGCGTCCTCAGGGGGTGGGCTGGAGGGGCTGTAGCCCCCTCCCCTCAAATTAATAATTTTACTGATTCCTCGAAAATTGAATATTTGAAATTAAATTTAACTTTTTTCCAAAAATTTTATTTTTTCACTGTTTTTCCATTTTTTTTTGAACAGCCGTGGATTTTGGTATTTTTCAATAAAGTTTAATTTTTTGGGAATAGATATTGAATTATGTATTTTTTTTTTCCAAAAATATAATTTTTTGGGAGTAGCTGCTATTGATTTATGTATTATTTTTTTCATTATTTTTGTAAATAGCTGTGAATTTATTATTTTTTTTTTTTGGAAAAAATTTTATATTTGAAATTTAAAAAAAAAAAAAATTTTTTCTGTTTTTTTTCAAAAAATGAAATTTTATATGAATAGTTTGAGTTTTTGAAATTTTTCTTTAGAAAAATTAATATTTGAAATTAAGTTTTTGAATTTTTTTGTAAAAAATTTAATTATTTTTACAATTTTTTGAGAATGAAAATAGATTCTTTAATTGTTTTTTGAAAAAAATTACCTTTTGAAATGTTTTTCTACAAAAATTTAATTTTTGGAATTTGTTTAAAAAAATAAAAAATAAAATATATATTTAATCCTGCGGACGCCCCAGCTATTATAAATGTATGACTGGGAAATGTAAGACTCACGAACACGACCGCCATCATCTTCTTCTTCTGATTGTCACTAACCTTATTTATGTATCTACATAGTCGAATATACTTACGTAGGTACCTATGAATGTACATAGTTAATATAAAAGACAAAGGGATCTTTTAACGACTACCTCCAGGTAAAAGAACCCAGTTAATGTTATTATTATTATCGTGTTGTTCCTCTCTCTCTCTCTCTTATTTATGTACAAACCATTTCTTCAAATCTACATAAAATATTTGACAACAAATATGGAAATAAGTGTTTATGTACGAATGATGTCTATGCATGAATATTCTATTTAACTATTGCAAACAATGAGGGAGGAAGGAGTTGACCCTGTGGTCAGTATTGTATATCCATAGCATGTATCCTTCACACATCTTGCTTCTCGCAACCTCTCCTTCTACACACACACACACAAAAAAAAAAAAGGAAAGAAAAAGGACTCCATATTAACGGGTAGTTAATTGACCAATGTTTTCCTAATTTATAAATACTATTTTTATTTACTAATAGTAGGGATCTTCACCTCTCCTTAACAAGATATATAATTTTATTTGAACAAATCAACGGTATGATCAACACTAAAGATTCTCTAAGGAAAATATGAACATAAATTAAGTTCATACAGTCACGTAACCTCGAACATAAAATTAAAATAACAATGATTATGGGACTTTTGTAGAGTGCATTTAATGCTTTTTGCCAGTGTTGTATCAGTCCTTACTTATTTTGTCCAGTCCAGACTAGCTTTAGGATTGGTCAGTCATTGGGACTGGTCCTTAAGACCATCGATCATTTGTACTGACATTTCTAGAACTGATTAAAAAAGAAGTCATGACCGATCTTTATACGTTTTAGAACTGATATGCCTCGACTGAAATGGACCGGAAAGAGACTGAACTGGACGTGACTGCAGTATTCAGTCCAAAATATGGATCGACGCAATACTACATCTCGCCTCTTTCCAAAGAATAGGGATTTGTGGAAATACAGGAACGGCGCATAGTGCACCCTCTAACCAATAAAAAACTTAGAGGATCTCCAATCGTAAACAGTTAATAGAAGTCGGTGTTTTTGTAGAAAAAAATTAAATGACTTCTTGGCATAATTATCTTGTGAGCTTTTATTTTTCAAATTTCTTAATTTTTTCAGTCATAATTATCCTTTCAATTCCTATGTGTTTTTGACACCATTTTGTAAATAAAAAAATTCAAATTCGACTAAATATTTGCAAACGCTTATATAATGTTTTTTTATTGAAGGAAATAATTTGACACTATAATTTTAACTTTTTTACAAATGATTGTAAATCGAAACTTTAATTTTTACAAATCTTAAAGACGAGAGCGCCCGACACTTTGCTGCAGCGCACAACTAAAGCAAGTACTCATGGCAGGTTTATCGCGACCGGAGTTAAGTCTACTTATAAATAATCGATGCAAATCCCTCCGACCCATAAGGAATTAAAAAAAGAAAAAGATTATTTCGGTTTCGGACCGAGTCTCAACACTAATAATACATAAAATACCAAGAGTTTTATTTTATTTTTTGGTGATTTTTATCATCATGAAGTGAAGGTTTATCATCCCTCTTCATCATAAAAGGTAATTCATGAGCATAGGTACATATATGATACAACTCAAAATGGCATGAGTGGATTATAAAGCTACATAGTACGTTGTGGAACCATCATCATCATCATCATACCATAAGTAAGTAAGCTTGTATTTACTTTGGACTTGATTGTGAATAAATGTATGGAGAAAGAGAGAGAGATTGTGAGGGGGAAACCGGTCTTGTTTTTTGGGTGAGTAGCCCAGCATTGTATCCATCTATGTACATTATATATATAAGTATAAGGAACGCCTTTTTTCACAAATGCTATGAGTAGAAGAAAAAATAATAACAATACATAATAGTAATAATTGAATAACGACATTCCAAGAAAGAGAAAAAAAAAATATTTGTGTGTGTGTTAGCTGACTGGAATGTCTTGGAAGGAAAAAGAAGAAGGCGGACCGAGAAGGTAACATCAAGTTCAACAACAACAGCAGCAGCAGAGCAGTCGAGTACTCTGTACTTTTCCTTCTCTTCTCTCCTTCTGTACCCCGTGTCGTTCTTCTTCCTCTTTTATGTCTTTGGATGATTTCAATCTTTTCTCTCTTTCTTTCCTTTTCAAGAAAAGATGACAATGACATTTTTTTATATGTATAGTTAGAAGAAGGTCTCCTCTCATTGGCTCATAGAACCTTGTAATGGGCGTCTTTTTCCTATCTGCTATTATTATTAATATTGTCGTTGGTTTTTATAGGAAGGCTTTATTTATTATTGTTCTAGAACAGAAGAATGTCATTGAGACAAGTATTGAAATGACGATTTCCCAGCTATAAAACCCCGCATGTCCTTCTGTCCACCCTTTAAACCTTTGCTAAGATTCAGATGAATGATATTCATGTTGTTAGTACCCCCTAAATATTTGCAAAGACTCTGGTAATTGATATTATTCATGCATTTAACTAAACAGACAGTGTCATTTGGGTTTAAGGACCGTCTCCTTAGACACTATATTGCAAATTGTGTTGTTAGTTTCTACCTTGAAGTATTGCTCAATCTTATGTACATATATATGAAATCATTGCTCTGGCGGATCAACAAAAACACCCCACGCCACACTATGGACCGCAATAATGCTTACTTTTTGGATCTAATGCATTTCTGAATATCTAAAGAATAATCATCATTAATGATTGGTGATGGCCAGTGCCCTAGCCTATAGAGATGAGTCATATTTGTAGTATAATTTGAACTGGGATACTTTATTACAATAAAAAGCTTAGTCTTTATCTATAAAGAGAAGAGTTGATATTGTTTTAAAATTTAGGAGCAAGCATATGATATGTTATGAGGAAATCCTCGAAATTTATAACTCGGCTGAACTCAAAAGTATGTAGATTGTCCAAACTAACATGAGCTAGACTTTTATTGTAATATTTACAAATAAAAAGACCAAACATACCCTTATCTCGTTAATTGTGCTCTGCTATTCTGAAAGGAGAGCTATTTAAAGGGTTCCTAAAAGTGGCGTATCTTTTATTGTCAGTAAGGAAGGACGGATTAACCTCCAATGTTCCCTATTGACTATACATCTAGTAATCAAAAATCAACTTCTTTCGATATTCAGAGATGTATTGGATACAAATTGTAATCATTAATGCAGCCCACAGTGTGATAAGCTAGAGGAAAGATTGAATACATACTTTGGTTTCCAATTTTACAATTATTTCAGGTTGTTTTAATACACTTTATCGTTAATTTTTTTGTCAGGGAAGTCCGTGTCATTACTGGCTAAAACAGCTCAATGAAGAACCCGCTTGGGATAAATTATTCTTTTGGACTTAATCTGCGTAGGTTTGCGCCTCGTTCGTTTTTATAGTAGGAAATATACATTATGTATACGGGTATCAAAGACATTTCCTATGTCAGGTAGAGTCCTTGTAATACTATATTAATGTTTACTTATACTTAATCAATGCAACTCCATTTGACATATTAAAGGAACACTAAAAAAACAAGTGAGGTAACTTACTAAAATATAAAACAATTTAAATTTTTCGAATACAGCACAAAATTTCAAATGCTAGGCTTTATTTTTTACTTTCAAAAATACACAAATAAAATGGCAACCCCAAGGAATCAAAATCCTTGTCACTTGCTCCTTCTAGCACTGGAGTGCCCCTCCTTGGCTATAAGTCGTACTACAGGACTGGTTTAAACCATTGGCCATTCACAGTCACCTCAGTGATTATAATCTTTTGGATATTCATGCATTTTATGAACATCCTTAAATGAATCACCCAAAATCAGCTCATTGTCATCTTTGATGACTGAAGGAGTATTGAGAGGTTCTTTATGGTTAACAAAAGAGATCAAAGCAATTCCGCCGGATGTTTAAAAAAAACACAACAACAATTAATTAAAAGATCATTAGTCAAAATGTCTCAGAGTTGATTCTTTTGAGTTATGTGGGAGACTGAGTCAGTGTGTCTCATTCATTTTGGTGTGTTTTATTTATAGTTGATATTCATGGAGTGTATTTTTAGGTATTGGAAACAAGGGAGGGGGTTGTCATTAATGGAAAATGAGGTTTTAAATGATGATGATGGAAGAAACAAAAAATAATGAAAAGTTTGTATATGTATATATTTATGTATGTACGTACGGTTTGTGTTAAAGAAAAAGATAATAAAAAGAACAAGAAAAAGACTATCTAAAAAAATAAAACGTAAAACTAATTTGTCAATTGAGGGTGTCAAGGTGGTCGATTATTAGCTCCATTTCCTTGACACTCACAAATTGTGTTAGTGCAGGAGAGAGAGAGAGAGAGAAAATAAATAAATACAAATTGAACTGGACATACTAACATAAATATATTGGATCTATTGAGAGGGAATAAGGAAGAAAAGAGGGGAAGGAGGGGGTAGAAGTAAGTACCGTCTGTTAGTCCTAAAGTGACCATTTACATTATTAGCCTGTCCCCTTTTGGGGTTCATACTTTTCCTACCTAGCACAACGAATTTTTTGATGGGGATGATTTGAACACTGACATTCACAAAAGTTTGAAGGCATTTTGTCCTGGTACACGCCATTTAAATAGAAGAAAATATGATTTTCAGGTTGAAATTGTCAATTTTTAGACCTTTTGTACCCTCTCCAATATAAAAGTATGAGTAGTCCAAGGAACCAAGAATCCCAGTCACGTCCAGTTCCACTCGTTGCTCCTTAAAGAATGTTAAATCCAAAATACTAGTCTCTAAGTATCTTTGTAAAATCGATCGGTTGTGATGTCATTTAGGTTTTTTTTAATAATTCATTTTTTAAATTATTATGTTATATAATAGAATAAATTTTAACACTAAATAAAAATATAATACGTTCTTATTATAATTTTTAGTTTTTAGTTGTCAACGGGCATACACATTTTATTTTAATAATAGAGAATATAACTTCCACACAGATCCTTGATGTAACCCTACGTTTTTCATGCTCAGGCTCAATACTTCGACATTCCCTCCTCAATAAGAAAAAAATAATAACAACAGCTTCAGAATAAAAATGAGTTGATGTGCCCGGGAGTAATTTAATCACATTCATTTCTTTAAATTTTTTGTAAAGTAATTTAAAAAAAAAAAATATGATTTGAACTTCAGAATTCTATAATTCTATGTTTGAACTAAACGCCTGCGAAATTTTTATTCATTTTTTTACAGTGCTCTCAGTATGACATTAACATTTTTTTTTCTTTATACTGTATTGGTATATGAAACAAAACAGGAACACTGTATGACTGTTTTTCGTAAATTCATACAGATAAACTTTTTATATTTTATTGCAAGATATTTGCATTGTGCAATGGATAATTTAGGAAAAACTCATAGAATCGACAGCTAAGGACCGGTCCTAAGACTGAACTAAATAAATAAGGATGGACACAACATTAGATATGAGTCAAAAACTGTACTTTTTATATATTTTTAATATTCAGTTAAAAATATAGTACAGCTTGCCTTTAATAATATAGGAGGCCTGCTAAGATGTACTCAATCATTTGTAGTTTTCCTCTTTAATTAATGAGTATGTTCCTCCTTATTGTACAATAACCCTTAGTTTACTAAGGGTCAAATTTACAATTATTAATATGTAATCAGAGAATCCGCAAATCTTTTTGAATATCTTAGTAGATCCCTTAAAATAATATTTTTTTTTTCAATGATAAACCAAATAGGTACTCAAAAATGTAAAAGTGAACAGATTTTAACTCAAGGCACCAAAAGGAATTAACTATTCAAACCCATAAATCCTATTTTTTTAAATAATTAAAATCACATGTACCCAATGGCATTGTAATGTATTTGCATGTGGTTGCAAGAGGGGGCGAATTATATAACGGCGATGCCATCAGGGGAGGCGAATGTTGTTGTTTTTTTGGGGAGGGAGGGGGGCAAGGCTGTTTTTTGACAATTTGCATAAGATGTTTTTGTTGTAATATGAATGACCAATTTGTCAATAATTTTTTGTCAAACATTCCAAAAGGTTTTGAGAGGAGTCCAAATTTGAATGAATAGCCTTTTTTTTTTTTTTTTCAAAATTTGGACATTTTAAACTTTTTATACCTAGAATAATCATATAAATTTGGCAAACTATAGGGCCAATGGCCCCTACGCTTTCGTTTCCACTGATTGTACCTTAACAAAAATGATCTGAGAGGCCTCAAACTTTGCAATGTCATTGTTTCTGGTAGGAAAAGTTTTTATCAAATTAAAATGATCACTACTGAGGTCAAATCAAACTTTGACAACGTCATTTTTTTAATTATCGTGCTCAACAGAAATGTTTTTACTGTAGGGGGGGGGAGATTATTTACCTGAAAACAGGGACACTCTAATTTATGTATATATGTAGTGTTTGTAACATAGATACTATAGTACCCCCCCTCATCTACGCTGCAAAATACTCGACCATAGAATTTGACAGATGTAGGGTAGGATCCAACTCACTCACGGAATAATTAATACCCTTCTCCCCAATACTACTTCTACTTCGTCTCTTTAACAAATTACTTTTAATTTGAAGGGGTCGTCGTTCAAATATCGATGTATCTATACATAGATGAATCATTGTCAAAAGGTGTAGTATACTTACCTATCTACTTATATTAATCACCTGTGCATTTGGGCAAAAAACAAAACAGATCACCTTATCTAAAAGGTCGATTGTGTGATTATTAGGAAATGGGGTTTATCTGTCTTTACACAACGTCCCATATTTTAATGCGCCCTTTAGGTCTAATGTTGTATCATTCTTTATTTATTATTATTTATAAATGCCCAGGTCAGTCTTACGACCGTCGGTCATTCAAATTGTCAGTACTAGAACTGATTAAAAAAAGAAGAAATAATGTTGAAGGACTCATGAAGGACCGAACTTTACCAGTTTTAGGACTGACATGTAGGACTGAACAGAGCAGAACTGTAGTCTTCAGGACTAACTGCAACACTACCTTATCCAGTTTACCAATTGAATTTGTTCCGTAAATCCTCCACTGTCACTAATCTTAAATAAGGTTTAACTCAATTATTTATATTTTGCCACTATTCTTAAATAAGTTTTAATTTAATCATTTATAAAATTTGTTAATATCTCCTCAATAGCCTTGGCTGATTGGTCATGACGTCACTCTCTTTTATTAATAATGCTGTCTTTTCTACAAAATTTTACTCATTTTTTTTCCAAAAAAACATATCTGTTGGAGGTGTCGCCCCCCCCCCTCCCATTCCAATGGAACAGTTCTACATATACCTAAATATAATCCGGCAGGTTTAATATGCTCTGGTAGTACTAGCAGCATTCTTTGTAGATATCAGGCATCGATGAACTGACAAAAAGGCATACAAACTGTCCTTTAAAAAAATATATATATGTTCTTTTTCTTTTCATTTATAAGGTGATACACACTCACATTTATTTGCACACGCTCGTTGCTACATTATTATCCCTTAGTCAAATAGCATTCACTCAAAGATGACCATTCTACAGATAAACTTTGTTTTATTAATTTATATTGATTAAAAGATGATCCTAATCAAGAGATGACATTATGAAAGGTTTAAATCTTCGAAATGGCCAATTGCATTATTTCGCCGGCCCTAATCAGACCATTTGTCAAGCTATAAAAACTCTTGAGAGACGGGCTATATTAGTATATCATGATTACAACTTCTACTATGATTGTTTGACTACAAAAGGGATGAGATCCCCTATATCATAACTGTCACTTGATATCCACTGACCCAGGACGAACAAGGGGTTAGAAGAGATGTTTTTCCATTTATATGTATAATGTACGTATTATATAATATGTAATGACCCCCCATTAAGTTTGGAAACATACATAATGAGGATTAATTATCCTGAGTTCATTAGTGGACATAATTCCGAGTGTCTCTCTCTAACCTTTAATATTTTTGCCTTTGCTGTTTGTCTAATGGTATTTGAATCACCAGCCCCCTACTTTATACATAGTTCTTCTTCTACTAATATATTTTATTACTTTGGAAATCCATTGCTGTAATAAATTATATCTATATAAATAAATAGGAGCCTCTCTCTTAGTTATATTTATGTATACATATCTAGTAGTACATGGTATCTCCTACTCATAGTTACATTATTATTGAGACGTAGACTGAATTAATGTGCTGTGTTCCTTCACTCTAATAAATCTTTGTTACATTAATATGTCGCTTATATATATTATGTTATAAGCAACCATACACACACATGAAACAGTACTAATAGGTACGGGGTGAGGGCTCTAAAAAGAGAAAATTTTAAAAGCCGTTTTCACCACTCCACATTTTTATTTTGCGGCATTTTTATGGCAAACTTTTGAAACAAAGTTGGTAACTCAATAACTTTCATAAACCTTTTATTCAATATGTCCCCCTCTATTCTAAATGATGGTTTCAATACGGGAATGAACAGAAGCTCAACTGGCCTTGATAAAGTTGGAGGACAATTTGTTCCACTCCTCCTCTGTAATCAAGGCCTTCAGGGGATCGACATTGTGGCAAGAAGTCTGGTTCTTCTTTTCCTCCAAGTCCAAGGGGCCAGGAGGCATCCATGTTCTCCCTGCAGAAATGCTCCACCTTCTTGGACGTGTCTGCTGGGCGTCGTCTTGGATAAATACATATTTGCCCCTGGGGAATGTGCTCTTCAACCACGTCAAGCCAAGGTACCTGAGGCCTATGTGGTAGACGTCCATATTAACATACTCGTTGGCCTTGAAGAAGTAAGGAGGCATCTTGCTGTCGCTGGACGCCAGACGCTGAGGACCATGACCTGTGCTGGATGTTTGGTGAGTAAGGTTCCCTCGACCTAAGTTCTTGATACCGCCAAGAACGATAATTTCTTCTGCTCAGAACAACTCCTTGGGATTAACTTGTCATCACTTTCGCACTTTTTGCTTGTTCCTCCGACATTTTTGATTGCACAAAACAAACATCAAACTCTAACCTTTTCTTAGTTCTTTCTAATAACGCCTAGTACAAAATTGTCATACTTTTAGAACTGAGGCTAGATGGCCTCTAAGAGGATTCTAATTTTTGAATCCTCACCCTATATGAAGGGAGGCAATGATATATATATATTTTAAAAGTTTAAATTGAACAGCTATTTATGACAAATCTATAAAGCCGTGTATACCACTCAGTTCCTTAAAGCAGGTTCCCGAATTGCTTACGCACGCATAATTAATCCATTTTTATAACTCCATAATTAATATTATTCTTCAGTCCATTTTTGTTACAATAGCTCTTTCTATTTTTTGAGAACCCATTGATGAAATATCTCCTTTTTGAATAATTTCAACAATTTTCTTATGATTTCTTCTCCTTCCATCTATTCAAAAAGAGTTCCTAGATGAGTTTCTGGCTTTCTTTATCCTCATTTGGATGACCCAATATCAAAGAAGTTCAACCCTCAGAATCTGTTTCCATAGAGAACAAGGAATGACTCACGAAGAGCTCACACCGTTTTGGAGGATTTTATTGGACACAAGTCCATATAATTTTTTGAAATTGACATATTGTAAGATAATCTATTTATATTTTAATTATTTGTAAATTCAAAATATAATTTGGTGCGTAAAAAAATATGCTATTTAATTTGTTTATGTTAACTATATATATTTATGTCACACCACCTTGGGCGTTTATTTTTTTAGAGTTTGCTCTTGCCACATTCTTCCAAACTATGGCTATTATTTGATCATTGGTTCAATTTGAATTAGCTTTATTTAACTTTGAACGATTCCAAACAATTAACGTTCAGAACACTGATTATTGAAGAAAAAAAACCAGAATCATCAAGAGCTGATAATAAAATCGGAGGCATCTACATGGGATAGGCTGGAGGGGCTGTAGCCCCCACCAACAAAAAAATAATAATTTTTTTAGCTTTTTACTGGAACATAGAATATTTGAATTTTTTTTTTCCAAAAGATTAATTTTCTATGAATACCTATGGATTTTTGAAATATTTGTTAAAAGTGTAGATTTCAGATTTTTTAAAGAATTTATTTTTATTTTTTGATGAATGTTAGTATTTTTTTAAAAAAAAAAAATTCAAAAATTTAATTCTTTAAATTTATTTTTGTAAACAACTGTGGATTTTTTAATTTTTTTTCAATGAAATGTATTATTTGCACTTAAATTTTTCAAATATTTTGAAAAAAAAAAAAATCACTCCAAACCCCCTCCCAAAATATAATCCTGCGGACGTCACAGAAAATGTTTTTGTCATTGACGAAGCGCAGTGATTGTTGAAAATCAATGGTAATATTATTTTTTTTTTTAATGATAAAAAATCATATAATTTATAAAAGAAGTCACTTGTTGAATATCTTTAATGTTACAGAAATAACCCACCCCCCCAAATGGGGGGTATCTCTGTTGTTATACTACATGTATGTATGTATGTAATTAATAAAAAATTTCATAAATTTTCACATTAAATTAATCCAATCCTTGTTGTTGTATCTTTTTTTTGGGTTGAATTTATCACACATCGTAAATTCAAAGTTTATTATACAAAAAATTACTGTTTAAATGCAAAAACAAAATTGTTGGAAAATTGTGCATGACCTGTATTTATTATGATTATTATTCATATTTTGTTATTATTATTTCTGGAGTGCCCAATTACATGCAAATTATATCTTGGGCAAATTATACCTACCATATTTTTCTCTTCTCTTCATCTTCTGCCTATTATCTAAAAAGGACCATTTCTTTGAGTAATAAGCTTCAACAGGCATTTGGTGATCGTGATCTATGATATCTGCCTAATACAAAGGGCCCAAACTCAAGTGAAACGGAGGTAACATAACGTGATCAGATTATATTATTATATGTAAATTTCACAACGTGAAAAGTTAAAGTCATTTTTACTTTAACTAAATATGTATATATCCTATCAACACAAAATAAACCTAGAATGATTATTCTCAAAATTGAGTATAGATTACATGAATAATCTTCCACAGAATTTCAACAATATCTATGAGCAAATTATTCTGATAAATCCTTTGAGTGTGCATCAAATTCCTGTTAAAGTAGCAATAGTTTATTCTCACAATGAAAGTTTGAAGTGTCATATCGGGAACAAATTAAGGATTATAAATCAAATAAAGTTTCTAAACTGTAGTCAATTATCTTGGATATCTCAACTCATCCCAGAAATTGTAATACAAAGCCTAGAATGGGGAAAAATAATATGTCTATGAAATAGGTAAATGATGTAAAAACAATTTGAACATTTCCCTTTTTCATGATTTTTTGTTCCAGATTGTTTTTGTGTTAACTCACTATACATATACAATGGTGTATAAGCACAGAAGGAAGTTACACTCTGTAGTATATACAGCTAATTGTCTATTCTTTAATTATCCTTATAAATCCGTCAGAGGCGCGGTAATTTGCAAATTGTAAATTTTAACATTCAGAGGAAAATAATATAATTAAAAGTTTATATTAAATCCATATAAACTCCCATCAATCAAATAGGAGCTTAAGAGTCCTATTGAAGGCAACATTCCTATGTATCTCAACTAGTGATGGAATGGGAATCGGGATCGCCATCGGGAATATAAAATTTAATTTGTAATTCTGATTCTTATTTGTTACTTGTATTCAACTATTTATTACTTTTAAAAGTTATGGAAAAAAGACTTCAAATAAAGATTTTTTTCTTTTACTAGAATATTTAATAATTGGAATTTAATTTAATTTTTCATTTTTTTTCCAAAAAATTTAACATATGATTTTTTTCTATTCCAAATTTCAAAAAAATTCATATTCAAAATTTAATTTTTTGAAATATTTTTTTAATAATTTAATTTTTTTCTGAGCAGCTTTGGATTTTTGAATATTTTTTTCCCAAAAAAATTAATTTTTGGGGAATTCCTATTGATTTTCGAACTTTTTTTCCCAAAAAAATAATTTTTTCGAGAATAGCCATGGGTTTCAAAATTTGTTTTGAAAAAAATTATTTTGTTTTTGAATTTTGTTAATTTTTGAAAAAAATTTAAATACCAAATTGTACATTTGAATTTTTTTTTTTTAAAAATATAATATTTCAAATTTTTTTCAAAAAAAAAAATCCAAAAAGTAACCCCCTTCCTCTAAAATATAATTCTGTGGATGCCCTAGAAAGCAAAATTGTATTTTTTAACTATTATTTAAAATATTAAAGAATCGAAATCAATCGACATTGGGAATTTTTTACTAGAATTGCATTCGAATCGGCATATGGAGTTTTTTTTAATCGTCCCATCAATAATCTCAACCTATCCCCAAAAATGAAATATAAAGCCCATAATTAACCTAAATATTTATATTTATGAAAAGAAAAATATGTAGATTGAAATTTTTGTTATTTTTCTTCGACCACGTAAAGACAGAGTAAAATGGCCAAAAATGAGTCATTCTTTGAGTAATTGGTATTCTATCCATGATTCAGTGTACGTGATGGCGTTATTGTAGGTTATTTTGTAAGTAATTAATATCGTTTGAATCCTTCTGCCCTCACTCTCTCCTCCTGGACAGTAAGGGAGGGAAAGCCCCGGAGTACACTTTTGCCCCAAGACAAAACATTAATTTTGATCATCTAATATTTATATAAGTATGTATTATTATATTATGTCCCTCTTTTTTGCAGGTCAGGAAATGCTTTGTCTATTGCAAAATTCACTTTTAATTGTAGGTTTTTGTACCAGGATGGTTAGAGGTGTAAAAAATATGTGCTATAAGGAGAGATCAACTTTTTGTAGTTGCAGCCTGAACTGGATTTTTTATTTTCTCAGCGGTTATCATTTATTATTTAAGTCTTGAGTAGGAAAAATTTCAGTAACAAGTTACAACCAGTTGTTGTGTTCATGATAGAAGGAGTTGGAGTTTGGCATTGAAGTAGTTCCTACCTATATCATTGCTAGACACAGAGTAGGATTTGTGTTTATTGGCTTCTTCTTATAGCTTCTCACGGGTAATCTAACGAAACGTCCATAAGGCTAAGCTGCTCTCTTCAAAACATTCCATAAATTGTCACCACAATAATTTTTGGGTTTCTTACATTTTTCCAAACCGGAAGGACGTATTTTATAGGCCACTCTAGATGGTATATAAAGTGTTTGTTGAGTTCGGCCATATTGGAGCATAGTCAATCAAATTTTATGGAAATAAAAACCATTTTTTCATTAAATTTAAGGGAAAACTACGTAGTGTATTTGGACATCAAAGTGGGACCAATAAACAAAAAGACTTGCAACTTTATTATCATACTAAAATCCATTTTCCTAACGTTTAGATTTATCATAAATATACCAAACCTGAATATGTATGAAAAATATGTTTTATATTATCGTTATACAACCTTAGTTCCGTAGTGTAGACAATAAACTAATTATTACAATGGAAATAGTAAAATATTTACATCTAATTACCATACTTTTCTCGTCTTTAATCGGCAAAAAAAAAAAAAAAAAATACTAGCACAAATCTAGCCATTTTTAGAGATTTTCAATTATATTGATATTACTTATATTAATTCTATTTAATACAAATATCAATGTTTATTATTAGGAATCAACTAGTATTCAACGCAGGTATTAAGTTGGTTGAAAAAAGAGAGGTATGTCTTTAAAGTAAAATAGTACCTACATATATATAATAAATTATCAATTAAATATATTAAAATTTAATATAATTAACGTGATATCACAAATTGCTATTAAAAATATACTAAATGCAATGATTCATATCCAGACATGGAGATTGATGGAAAAAATAAGTTATTAATATAAGAATTATAGATTGTATTAGTTATTCAAACCTTGGAATTATTACTTCTATTTCTTGATGCTGAAAAGCCTACATAAGAAGCATTCAGTTTTCTGTAAAGTGTCCTCCAATATCAAGCTCTCTTTTTACGTCTTTTTCGATATGTATTTGAATCATAAACTGATGTCATCTGGTAGAGTAAATTAATTGTTCAATTTTGCTAAGAATTCCCTTCTAGTTTGAAAGCATTTGAAGAATGGGGACTGGTTCCTATGAACCAGTCAACTTCTGTTCTCCTGGCTTTTTGTGTTGTATCGTAACTTTAGGTCAGCGATACAGTAAGTTTCCCAAAGTTTCAATACTGTTTTGGTAGAAGGAGCAAGTGTTTTGCTTCTCTCTTCAGTGTACGACTGGTTAGTAGATAGAGATGATGTTGCAATTCGATAATGCAGCCATCACTTCTGCTTTATTGTAGTAAAGGGTAACTACAAAACATGTTGGGACTCACTTTTTTTCTGGAGAGACCGAAAATATATAATCTTAGTTGGGGATCCTTTCCCTTTTACTCAAATACTCAACCGAATTTGTTTATTATTAATGTCTTCAAAAGCAATTTACAAAGGCGTCTCTTTGATGGTTTTGTTAGAATATTCACTGCCAAATTAATTAAAAATTCGGTAAAAAGGCTTCTTATACTAGCATGAATTCTTTTTTCACCCTTTAGGCCGTTTGATGAATTTTTATCAAGAGTTATTGCAAATCCTGCTCCTTTTATGCTGTAAAAATACCCGCTATGAGCTCCCAAGAGGGCTTACCTTCAATTAATGACGTCTACATCCAAAGACTTGATGTAGAGAGGAGACAATTTGTAGGTGATGAAATCCAGGAAGAAGCATTCTCCAATTACCTATCACTACCAACATGTTAACTACAAGGGATTTTTCTAACTTCTTCTTTAAATAATTCATTTCATTCATTCTCTTCATATGTGATGAGCAATGGCTCTCTCAGCGTGGGGCCCTTTGAAGATGTATACAGTATACATACAAAAGAAGAAAAGAAGCCTCTCTTTGAGGGGTCTACATTATTATTATAAATTATGATTGTATACTCTACACACTATGTACACCTCTAGAGACAATTTTCTAATGGTCATTTGTGTTGTAGAATAAATAGGATATTCATATTTTGAAGTTGAGAGAAGGAAAACAAGTTCTTCCTTCTCATTAATAAAATATTAATTAATTTAAAAAACCGCATATAATTTGATCATAAAAAGAAAATGATAATTAATTTGAATGCTGTACGCTTAGGGTGTATGTAGGTCTTTCTCTCTCTCTCTCTCGTTCTCCTATTATTTTTGTATTAAACATTCTCCATTATACGTAAATATGCTGACTAATATAATTATGAGTATAATTTTTGTATCATACATACATAATACAAAAATCCAAGGTATAAAACAATAGCTAAGTGCACGCGTCCCATTTTTTTTTCTCCTTTTATTTAAAAAAAAATTTATAAAAGTTTGTGTATATTTGAGTAACAAGATGATAAAACCATCACTAATTTATTATTATGAAAGGAAGAAAAAAAGATCAGAAATTAGATCTCATTGTTCTAATTTTTCTTCTTTTTTTCCTCTTCATCTCTAAAAAAAAAAAAAAAGTTAATTTATGATTGTAAAAGCCAAAGAATTCCGAGTCATTATGAGTTACTTTTTTTTCAGAGAGAGAGAGGTCACAGTTATGTTCTTCTTGCTACTTTTCATATTAATAGAAGAATCTTATTTGCTACGCCTCTACCTATATAGTCGTAACAACGCATAAAACAAGTCATTTTGTACGGATAGCGCCATCTGGATTGTCAATGGGTGGTCAAAGGGGGAGAGTTGGAAAAATTTATATTATTTCTAGGGCAATACGTAGAGTTGTATACAATATGAGCTATAATCTTTATAGATGAAACCAAAAACAGGGTTTTTTATTTTCAAAAGCTCTTATCATAATTATTTAATTCTTGAATAACGTAATCATTTGTTCAAGTGCTCATAAAGGTCGAAAAGTAACACTGCTAATCAACTAACATCAGCTGTGACAAGGGAGAAGGGGGAGAAGGAAATAAATAAGGACATAAGCGAGAATTACTCTCGTGTTAATCCTCAATCCTACTTTGAGGACAACAAGACATACACAAATGTTCAATCAGGGTTTAAATATAATTGAATCTATTTAGGAAAGGAATTTCACTGCTCAGGAATTAAATGTTAATGACGACAGCTTAGGAAAAGAAAATTCACTCTTCAATTTAGCAACTCAAAAAAATAAAAAATGCCAAGATAAAAAATACACCCGATTTTCATCTCTAGTTATAAGGGTAAATCCTTGTCAGAGTTGGAGTAGAATTGAGGAACAACATACTTGTCATTTCTACCTATATCATTGCTAGATACGTTGTGGGATTTTTGTATTTATTGCCTTCCTCTCAGAGTTAATCTAATAAAACGTCAAGATAGTTAACCACGTTTATTTTCTGTTCTTTTTTTTAGCATATGGGTGGGTAAATTTCATATGTCATAGGGACGTATTGTTCTCAAAATTTAAACATCCCTTCCAAAATGTTAAGGGAATGTCCTTTATCTATTGTGAGGCCCTCTGCGAAATAGATTTTACAGTCCTCACATCCCAAGAAATTTATCATTTTTTCCTCTCAATTATCTTTATTTAGCAAAGAAATTTCATTTTGGTGATTTAATCGATCCCGGGCGTAATGGAACCATAGGTTACAGTGGCTCAAGTACGCGTCATAATCGGATCAATATTTGCTTAATGTCAGTGTCAATTATATCATTTGCTGACATAATTATAATGCAAATTTATAATTGACCACGATATGCCTTTGAAATTGTATATACAATTATTGAAGAAAAACAAAATTAATACTTCTCTGAACAATATTTACTAAATGACGTCATCATACACATAAGAACGTAATCTTTACCAATTTTTATCAAAATAAAAACTAATTAATTTGGCCTCAATTAAAAATAATGTAAAACTACTTTCGTGCTTGAAATATACTTAAAGCTGTACAAAACTAATTCAATTACTAAACTAAGGTACTTGCTATCAATATTAGAAGATAACAGAGGTGGGGTGGGACTGAACGAGACGGATTTTATGTCCCATATAAAGAACTTATCGAATATATATATAATAATATTTTTTCATTTTATAAAAATGATTCAAAGAAGAAAAAAAAACCCCAACAAGCTTTGACAAATTTAAAAAAAGTTATTATTGCATTATATGCCTCGATGGAGGCACATGCATTGATATGCACCCATGTATGTAATTTAATGATAATGAAGTATGCCTTCTTTGCATCGTAATATCCATAATTTATATGTAAATTGTTGTATGTAGTTGGCCACACCGAATAGGCACTAGTGTTGGTATTGTGTTCAATAATTATGGACCGGTCCAAAAACGTTCTAATATTTTTTTGAACACCCATCAAATTCAATCTTGGTGGGTTATTGGATACGACTTTGTAATAAGTTGCCGTTGATGATGTTAATTGGTATGTTTAAAGTGGGCCATCAAGAAAAAAGGAGGCCAAAAGGATTTTTCACAAAATTGAGTCTAAAATACGTTTGTTTTTCTCCCGAATTTTCGTTAATTTCTATCACCAAAGTATTCTGTTCCGTCCTTTGGAGGAGCCACAAAAATTCATCAACAAAA